>NC_134792.1:63900744-64210744 GCF_046742065.1 Oratosquilla oratoria
CCATTTCACTCCCACCCATTCCACTCCCATCCACCACACTCTCCTCCCTCTCAGTTTAACAAATACACTAACAATACTGTATCATAACCATTGTATACATTTGAGGCACTTATTATCTTTTGTTTTTATTCATATTGTGTTTGTTTATTTATTTCCATCTCAAAATTGTGTATTTTGATTAGATTTCCTACCATCCCTTGCACATAGATTGGGCCAATTTTCTTGTGTCTAATTTTAACATCATTGTGGTCTTTTCCCTCTCTTTGCAATGTGCGGAACAATTGGATGCAACCCTGCAGGTGGTAGCCAAGGACGAGGATGATGGGGACAATGGTGATGTCACCTACTCCATTGATACCAAGGAGTGGCAGGGCATCTTCAAGATCGACTCGAAAACTGGCGTCATCTTTGCCATGGAACCTCTTGAACCTCAACATGAATATGAGCTAACGGTAGGTTCTTATTGTTGGGTAGTTTGTATGATTATGTGTATCCATAGTGTCTCAGTTTGTGTTCTGCCATTCTCTCTCTCCCTCTCTTGTTTTCTATCTTATCTTCTCTTTATCTTGTTTCTCTCTCTCTCACTCTCATTTTCTTTATCTCTTTCTTTGGTTTCTCTCTCTCTCTCTCTCTCTCACTCTCTCTCATTTTCTTTATCTCTGTCTTTGGTTTTTCTCTCTCTTGTTTTCTATCTGTTTAGTTTTCTCTCTCTCTCTCTCTCTCTCTCTCTCTTTATTTCTCTCTTATTTTCTTTCCTTCTCTTGTTTTCTCATTCTCTCTTGTTTTCTTCCTCTCTCTTGTGCTGTCTCTCTCTCTGTCTCTCTTTCTCTCTCTCTCTCTCTCTCTTTAACCATTGCAGTTACAAGTATAATTTCAAGTATATTTTCATCATTGTGGTTGATAAGATGAAAATCTGTGTATAGGGAACCATTTAATATCTGTAAATACAAGTGTATATATGTGTTGTGTGTGTGCATATATATATGTATATATATATATACACGTGTGTGAATATGTAAATACTGTATATATATGCATTAAGCTCATCATAAAGTCTAGATACAAAAAGTCACACAAAAGTAAATTGCAGAAATAAATTTTGTTGACTTGCCGAGGTGAAATTTACAATTTTCTTTTATTTTGTCTAAGTATTGAATTTGGTTACACTTTCATATTTTTGAGTTATCATACTTTCATAGAAATTACAAATACATTTATTTGCAATGAAGTTACATTACTCTGATTTTCTTTGGTCTACCAGTCAGAAGGATGTGGAACAATCAAGCATTTTTATTACTATAATGCTCATGATTTCATGCCTGTCCAACCATTTCATTGGCATCTCAGCATTCAGGTCATCCTTCTGCACTGGAACAGTATGGACACAGACTTGGCCTGGCAAAAGACTCCAGGTATCTCAAATGTAAACACCACACAGAAGATCCTGAGTTCCTCATTCTACACTGCCCAACCCTATCCAGACAACACTAAATATCACCTCTGAGTGATGCATAGGCCAAACCTATGGCCATGACCAGTTACCTGGGAACTACAGGTGTCCTCCAAGAGACCTGGGATAATAGATTGATTGATTGATCATTCCACTGTTTGGTTTAGCCCTTCATGACCATAACACTCCTTAAAGATATCAGTTTTGAATGATTCAACTCAGGGCCTGATCCCATGTTGATGGGGAAGGCTGTCTCAGTTAACCCTTTAAGAACACTGACACCTCCAGTATTTCAATTTACCAGATGCAAGATAATTTTACTCAGTTGAGGTCAGGACCCTTTACTGGCGGCCTTCCAGTGTTGTGACAAGACTCTTTAATATGAGTTTAGTGTATGCTTGTAATTACATTAGCATATCAATGGTATTTAGTATAGACAGAAAGTGTTATATTAACATTCACAAAATTCAACAATATTGGAAAATATTCTTAGATTTCATTGGCTATTTATCAAAAATAGAAATAACCTGGCACCAGATACCAATCCCACTAGATGCAACCATCACAGAGAACAGCACACTACACTTACTCTTTCCAAACAGCAACAGAATAGATTCAAGTTACTTATGAGCTGAACTGGTAGCTGTGGCTGGTTTCAAGGTGGTCATGGGTCTTCTGTAGGAGAGAATCAGGGTAACAGATTGACTGGTCAAGTATATAATTAGATCAATGACCATACAACATAGCAAAGACATTCAACTGTTGTGGCTGGGACCACAGGTTTTGCTGATATATGGCAAGGTTATAGAGTATCAACCTATCATGCCACATGTCAGTCATTTAAGTGCCTCAGCATACTTTGTAATAGAGCACAGAAGTCTGTTTTAGATATCCACTCTAATGCTTCCCTGTATGTCAGTTTTCTCAGAAAATGTTGTGTAGAGTCCCTAGATTGTTGACAACAAGCAACATAGTGTTGATGCAGTGAGTGGCGAAGGTTTTAGTGTTGTCACGTGGGGCATTCACTGGATAGGGTATGTTTGGATACATGTAAAGGTGAGCATCAAAGGTGCCTGCATATGTGGGTAGACTATGCACACACTCACCAGTCTTGGTATTCAAGTTGCTGAAGATCACATAGTGTCCACAGTGGCCATCATGGTCCTGCATGACAAACTGTATAAGGCTGCAGTATGATGAGTCAGCAGCTCAAACATAAACTCTAATAGCACCTACTGCATGCATACCAAGCGTAGTCACACTTGATCCACCATACTTGTGTCCACAGATAGTATCCTGGCATATGGTATATGTTATACAACTTCCACCATATGTTGTACAGTTTCCACCATATGATGTATAATTTCCACCTACCATATCAATGTCTGTTGCTGCTTATACTATTCTTATGATACATATCCAAGGAGAAAAGTGTGTTAACTCTTTTATATTATTCGAGTCCATTCATATTGCATATAGTAAGTTAAAGCCCTTGTACTGTGTTCTTTTCATTTCTTAGATTTTGCTCCTTCAGTATTCCAAGACATTTTCTATGGCTTTGCACTTGATGTATAGATGGACAGACCAGATTCCAGTTATGAATGATGCCACTATTATGGCATACTTTTTTCCTCAAATGCCCAGCCATACTAGGACTAACAGTAGGTACCTGCAAGATGTATATTAGAATCAAGTCCCTGCTGTGTGCTTCAAAACCCATCAACATCCTCAGATCTTCCTGAAAATGTAACCCTAAAAGATTGCTCAGATTTTGAACTGGGCTCAGAATTTCACTGTCAACTTTGTATTTTCTCAATCTCACATTAGTAGAGCTGACCATTAGTGGCTGCTCCCCTCCTAATATTATAAGCTAGACATAGAACATCTACATTAATACAACACAGTGTTTCTTCCCAGAGAGATCTATGGGAGGACCTGAGAACTGTTGTCATTTACTGTGAGTCTACAGGTTTCCAGCAGAGGAACTAAAGTAAACAATTATTATCCAGCCACACTAGACATTTTACATTCTTGGATGTTCTCTAGTTTCTGTGTACCTAAATCTCTTCTAATCAACACATTAAGACAGACAGCCTTCTTAATATGTGTTCATGAGATGGTCCCAATTTCTCCAGCTTCAGTGTTATATGTAGCATACTATCATGAATTCCTTCAGAGTCTACCTCAACAAGTATGGGTTACTTCGCCTCACATTGCCCGAGACTACAATGACTATGGATATTTTACATCTTCACCTGTTAAAATCTCCTCTTCATCAGGTATACTGAATAACATTAGCATGGTCACATGCTCTTGTTTATCCAATTCCTCCTGGAAAAATTGTTGCTGCTTGACTATGCTTACCTGCTGATCCATCTGGATTTAAATTACGGCTAATTTGCTATCAGGGCATAAGAAGGTCTGACAGGAGGACTCCAGCCAGAGCCTTAGTAACTAGGTCATTAAATGTGTGTAATTGTTGTACAAATGAGAATAAAAGGGATGAGATTGGTAGTTTGTGAGAAAAAGATGGATATGTTAGCGTTAAGTGAGACTAAGTTAAAGAGGACAGGCAATTTTGAGTTTAGGAGAATGGTGGGATCTGGAATGATGAGTGAGTGAAGGAGGGAAGAAGTGGCTCTATTGGTATGTAACAAGATAGAAAAATGTATGATGGAGTGAAGTGTCTATGAGGATAATGTGGCCAAAGGTGAAAAAGGAGTTTTGTGAGTGCATACTATCCTGATTGTATGAAAAGTGGGAAGGAAAGGGATATATATTATATATATATATATATATATATATATATATATATATATAAGTTTGAGTGAGTGTCTAGAGAGTTGTGGAAAGAATATAAATGTAGTGATGTTGGAGGATCTCAGAGCTAGGGTAGATGAGCTAATAGATGGAGTAATAGGGAAATTGTGGGTGTCAGATAATAATTATAGTAAAGAGATAATATTGGAGATTATTTAGAGAGTTATAATAATGAATACTGTTTAGAAAGAGATCCAAGCATAAGTATATGTGGGAATGGGTGGTCAAGGAAAGGATAGTTGATAGGGCATTAATGAACTGTAGTGGTACTAAAGGGAGGACTGGAAGAGTTATGGATGTTCATGTTTTAAGGGGAGAGAGTGGGGAATTGTTTGGGGATTATCAAATGCCTTGTTTATGGTAATAGATACCATTCTGGTGGGGTTTTCTTGTTGAATACCTACAGCATTTGATGGGAGATGTTTGTGAGCAGTGTGCTGCTGAAGTCAACTTCTTTGAATCCACATTGGTTAGGGGAGGTTGGTAATTTTGTAGTAATTCTTCCTGCTAACAATCTTTCCATCCATTTGGATGTGGTTGATAGTAGAGAAATCAATCTGATGCAGGGTTATCTGGAGGTTTGCGAGGTGAAACTAGAGAAGCATATGAGAGGTACAGGAAGAAGAGAGGAGAAGCAAACATTTTATGCCTCAGCTGAGCAAAACCAGGTGCTATATTTGCCATTTTTCATGCAGCTATTGCAGGTCATCATGCTCAGATGCCAAAATACACATCAAAACATTTTTTTTTTTAAGATTATTAAAGTGAGAGCATTACCTGTGCAAGTCATCAATTGTGTAAACTATGGTGCAACAGTTTCTATATCACATTTAAATGATGTACAGGCAGCTCTCAACATTGCAGAGTATGTAGCAAGAAATAAAGGTCAACTTTTTGTGATAAGAGCAGTACCAATTCACTCACAGTATAATGGTATGTGGTGTGGGATACTGTATTCCTAAGATCTGTTGGAAGAATTATTATTATATATATGTTTTTTCTATCATCAGTGTTTTACTATTGCACTCATAACTTTTTGTCCTAGTCCCCTATCATCATAGTATATATGTTGCCATAATACACAACTTTCTCCTTTTCTTTCTTGTTTTCACCCTCATATCTACTTTTGAAGCAGCATCTCCATTTATTGTGAGATTGAATTTGCACCAATTCTGAAAGAATATGATTAGTAGATCTGGCATAGACATACTGTATGTGTACATCCCATAGTATGTGCAGTACAAAAATGACTAATATAAAAAATGCACAGATAATAAAAAAAAATCTTCAGTAGATCAAACTTAAACAAATTTATTTATATGCACATTCCAGGTCATGTTTATTGCCAAAGTGATCAAGATAAAAGCCTTTATATTTGTTTATTGGACAAAGGGCAGCTTCTGTAGGGCCAAGGAAACTTACCAGTCCAGCAGAACTTGTATATTTGTGCAGAGACTTTAAGGAGACTATGACAAAATTCTTTGGATTCTTTAGATAGCTGGATCAAATTCTCTTGAAAATGGCTGTCAGGAAGACCTTCACAGAATGATTTAGGAACTTGCACTGATCACCATCAGTGTTGTTCATATGATCTCTGAGGGGATTCAATTCAGATCCTTTCATTTCAGTTGAACCTTTTTTAAAATACATTCCAAACTTGTTTCTGCAATGATGACATAGCAGGTAAAACTTTGTCAACTATAACATGATTGCAGGCTGGTGGGAAGGCAATGACACAACAGTTATAGTAGAATACATCAACATAAATACTAGCTTATTAATTTTGTAGGTCTCGACTTAAAAAGAGAGAGAGATAGAAATACTGCTTGAATGTAGCAGATTTTAAAAAATGGGGAAACACAGTCCCTGCCAATTATTTGCCTCTTGCAGGTGTTTTGGTGAATAGGTTTTAAATGATATTTCAAATCTAGGTAGAAATATATTGCCACTCTTTTATTTCACTCACAAAAAAAATATTTGGTGACAACAGACACTGAAAACAAGGTACTCTAATGCTCCTAACATTCTTTTAGCAAGAATAGGTTCCTGAAATGTGTTTATGAAGTGAAGAAGGCCTTTCCACAATGGTAAACAAGTCTCATTACATTGACTCATTAACATGGACCATTTTCACAGCCTTATCGTCTTGTATTTTGCATTGATCTTTTTCTATTTATCCATACATGTGCAGTAAGTTTATTTGACATTCTCTGGCTTGTATGCTTCTCTTAAGATCCAGCTTCTTTTGCAGTGCCAACATAATTTTTCATGATGGATCTTTCCATCTACACTGATGAAGTAATATTTTTTGCAGAGTTGGAATAATGTCATAAATTATCAGAAATTGTAATAGGAAATAAAGTACCATTTCCTTTCAACATCCTGCCAATTTTTTTATCAATCTTAGCATGAAGGACAGGTCGTCTCGAAAGGAGATTTTAAAGTATGTTTGATCCCAAAGGTCTTACAACAAACATAATTGATCTTACAGGTGTTTGCGGTGGACAACGGTCGACCACAACGTTCAAGCACCAGCCTGGTCCTGATCAGTACTGTGTCAGTTCCCACTTCATCTCCACATGCCCCTGTACTCCAGGGGGGCACCTCCACTATCGAGGCTAATGTTCTTGAAAGTGACCCAATTGGCCATCATGTGATGATAATTGAAGCTAAGGATGAGGATGGAGATGAATTGTGGTTTGACATTGTGGGTACGTAATTTGGTTAGCATATTATAATCTTCACTCCCTCAAGAAGCCATAGAGCACAACTAGTCAGGAATAAAACTCAGACATGGACCTATGTTTTCTTCATATATCATTCTCAGAAAGATGAATAGTCAGTAAATGCTAGATTTAAAAATAACCAAGTTTGAGCATGTTAGTCACATATTTAAGTGATCGAGGTCAGAAATAAAAGGTTATGCATACAGATTTAGAGAAAGGTGTAAAATTGATTTAATTATTAAACTGGTTCCAATTCTTATTTCAGCTGGTAACGAGGGCCAGGTATTCACACTAGGTCGCAGTACAGGTGCTGTCCTGCTGGCAGGAACCCTTGATGCAGAAACAAAAGAAAAGTACAACCTCACTGTTACAGTTACTGATGGTGTCCACATCACATATTGCCAGGTGAGTCTGTTGATATATATATATGTATACAGTACTACCTCTCATTAATGGACATAAATTAGCTGTGTTTTTGGTGCTGTTGTTTAGTGCTGTGCAATCACTATGCCACCCAAAAACCACTCCAAATCAACGGATTATTCACATCAACTGACACTGTTACCCCCCTTTTAGTCCGTTAATGAGAGGTAGTACTGTATATATATATATATATATATATATATAAGAACATAAGAAATAAAGGAGACTGCAAAAGACCATAAGGCCTACACTAGGCAGCTCCATATCCATCACCACCTGTCATCCCCCATCCATAAAGTTGTCTAATCGAAAGCCCGGACTAATTGGGGGGAAGGGTGGTCCGGTCATGCCAAAAGTCCGGTCATCAAAAATATCGCCTTAACACCCGTAGATTTTCGTAGCGGTATACGCATAGGTAATGTATGATATGGCATAGAAACACATAAGAATAATACTCTAACACTGTAATAATAACAATACTGTAATGATAATACTATATTACTAATAATTCTGTAATAACTGTAATACAGGCATGTATTTTTTTATTACGTACACTGTAAATATCGGAAGATATGCACGCGGGACAGTGGTGGCAGCCAGGGTTGCCGCGTTTTCTACACTACTGTGTAGAATGGGAGTGTTGCCCTACCGGGGCATACATTTTTCTCGGGCGTGTGCAGACTTTCATAGCAAGACATACTTGTCAAACTTTGACAAAATGTTGGTTCTAGTTTTTTTATTCTTGAATGTATATAAGGCCCCCATGCCCTAACATATTCAGTACGATATAAAATTATTATTTTTTTATATTATTATTGCTAAAAGAAAGCTGAAACTTTAGCGTAGAATTTTTTTCTACACAGTAAAAACGTATCTTTTGGGGTATGATATTTTATAAGTAACACAATTACCAATAAAAGTCATATTTTGATGTACCATTTATTATTTGATAACTAGTTCTATGATTTTTAAACAAAAGTTTTTGAATGTTTTTAACAGCCCGCTGATATGTAGAAAAAATTTCCTCGTGTCCTTGTGCAGTTGCCACATGCCGCTATTTTACTACATTTTGGTACAAAATTCTACAAAATGGCAGCCCTGGTGGCGGCTTGACTGGGCCGGGTTTGAGTACACGTGTACGGCCGTCGCTGCCACGTACCGGACAAATAGGGAACTTTGCTTGAAAAGTCCGCCCTTTGTTCATTTTGACCGGTCATACGAGGGTCCAGGCATTCGGGGTCCGGGCTTTCGAGGTTCGACTGTATATATATATGTATATATATATATATATATATATGTATTCTGTCTACCCTATCGAAAGCCTTTTCCAGATCCATAAAAGCCCAAAAAACATCCTTCCCCTTTCCTATAGCTTTCTCACATATTTGTCTTACCACAAAGATCTGATCTACACAACCTCTACCCGTCCTAAATCCACACTGTTCCTCACCAATTACTCCCTCTGTTCCTCTCCTAATCCTCTCAATCAAGATCCTCCCATAAGCCTTCCCAACTACACTTAACAAGCTAATCCCTCTGAAACTACTACATTCACACTTGTCCCCTTTTCCCTTGTAAAGTGGAACTATACAGGCACTCCTCCAGTCCTCCGACACTCTACCCTCTCTCCAGCAAACATTAGATAACCTCACCAGCCAGTCCACCATCACTGTACCTCCTTTTTTTAGACATTCTGCATGGCATCCATCCAGACCAGGTGCCTTACCTGCTTTCATCATCTTAACTGCTGCCTTCACTTCATCCTTCCTTATTTCTCCTCCATTTTCCTCACTCATCACTCTCATTTTCTTAGCATTTCCCACTGCAACTATCTTTCCCTCCCTATCCTCCTTCACATTTAGCAACTCCCTAAAATATTCTGCCCATCTTCCCCTTACTGCCTTCTCTTCCATTATCATCTCTCCATCTGCACCTTTTACCTTTTCTTCTCTACTTGACTTGCCTCCTCTTCCTTTCTTAATTTCTTTCCAAAACATATTTTTATTACTTTCAAAATTTTCTGTCATACTCTTACCCCACTTCACATCTGCTCTCCTCTTTGCCTCCTTTACCTTTTGCTTTACTTCTCTTTTCTTTTCTATGTACCTCTCATATGACTCCCTCGTCCTATTTTGTAACCAATCTGTGAAAGCTCGCTTCTTCTCTTCTACAACCTTCTTTGTTTCCTCATCCCACCATTCACTACCCTTCCTTCTATTTCCTCCTGTCCTTCTTGTTCCACACACCATCTTTGCACACTTTGTGACTCCCTCCTTGAACCATCCCCATTCCTCCTCCACACCTACCTCTACTCTATCCTTCACTCCCTCCCACTCCTCCTTCAGCTTCTTCTTGTACTCCTTCTCCTTTTCCTTTTTCATTTAAGGAGTTCACTCTAAGCACCTCCCTACCTTTTGTCCCTTTTTCTCCATCTGTCCTCCACTCTCAACTTACCTTCCACCAAAAAATGATCTGATATTCCCCCACCCTCTCCCCTTAGCACATGTACATCCTTAACTCTTCCTATCCTAATCCTATTTACCACTACATAATCCATCAACGCTCTATCTACCACCCATCCACCACCCTCTCCCATGTGTACTTATGTTTGACTTTCTTCCGAAACACTGTATTTGCTATCATCAACTATCTTTCTAGACACATTTCCACCACCAACTCTCCACTACGATTCTTTCCTGGAACTCCACATTTCCCCACCACTCCATCAATTGGACCATTTCCTACCCTAGCATTAAGGTCTCCCAGTACTATTACATTGACATTTCTCCCTAAATCCTCTATGCACTCATTTAAATCTATCCAAAAGGCCTCCCTTTCTTCTATACTCTTCTCACTGCCAGGCCCATATGCACTTACAAAGACCCACATCTCCTTTCCCAGTTTCACCTTCATCCACATTATCCTTGAGGAAACCTCCTTCCACTCCACTACACATTTACCTATCTCTTCACTTACTAGAATAGCCGCCCCTTCCCTACCTCGCCCTCTCTTCACTCCTGATAACCTCCCACTTACACTCCCAAACTTACACTCACCCTTCCCTTTCAACTTAGTTTCACTCAAAGCCAACACACCCATCTTTCTTCTCACAAACATACTACCTATCTCTTCCCTTTTACTCTCATCTGTACCACATCCACGCACATTAAAAGAAACAAACCATAAGGTGCTGGTTGGAAAACTCCCAGACCCTCTTATGCCTTTACTTTTTCATTTAGGAATGTCCCCTGTGGGGCTACAAGGAGAAGGATGCCTAGTCCCAATCCCCGTCCCTTTCTTCTCGCCTCTTACGATCCAAGTGGAAATACTTGGTGGGAGGTAATGTAGATATATGGGATAGGAGGAAAGCTTCTAGGAGCTGTCAAGAGTTTTTATGATAGTAGTAGAGCTTGTGTCAGGATTAGAAATGGAGAGAGAGTGAGTGGTTCGAGGTAAAGGTGGGACTTTCTCAATGATGCGTTATGTCGCCCTGGCTGTTCAACTTATACATGGATGGGGTGGTGCGAGAGGTAAATGCAAGGGTAGTGGGTCAGGGATTGGAGATGGTTAAAGAAAATGGAGAAAAGTGGTAGGTGAGCCAGTTGTTGTTTGCTGACGACACTGCGCTTGTGGCAGGATCGGAGGAGGGATTGAAGAAGTTGGTGACAGAGTTTGGGAGAGTATGTGATACAAGAAAGCTAAAGATAAATGTGGGTAAAAGTAAGGTGATGAGATGTACAAGGGGTGAAAGTGGTAGTAGACTGGAAGTGAGCATTAAGGGAGAGCGACTGGAGGAGGTGGATAGTTTTAGATACTTGGGTGCAAATGTGGCAGGAAAAGGTGGAGGTAGAATGTAGATTGAGAGAAGTGAGTAAATGCCTTGGTGGATTGAAGAGTGTAATGAGGAATAGACATTTGGGAATGGATGCTAAGAGGAGAATGTATGAAGGAGTGATTGTGCCAACAGCACTGTATGGGGCAGAAACATGGAACATAAGAGAGGAAGAGAGAAGGAGTTTGAATGTGTTTGAGATGAGGTGTCTGAGAAGTATGATGGGGGTTACTAGGCTAGATAGAGTGAGAAATGAGGAGGTGAGGAGGAGAACAGGGGTGGAAAGGGAGTTGGGAGATAGGGTTGATGAGAGAGTATTAGGATGGTTTGGACACATGGAAAGAATGAGTGAAGAAAGACTAGTAAAAGAGGTATGGAAGGCAGATGTGGAGGGAGTGAACATGAGGGGATGTTCTAGGATGAGGTGGATGGATGGGGTGAAGGGGGCTTTGGGGAAGAGGGGAATATCTGTTGAGGAAGGACGGGAGAGGACAGAGGACAGGGGTGAATGGAGAATGGTTGTATATGGATGATGATGTGATGCATGAGGTGGAATGGGGGGTGGGGGTTGAGGTAGTATGTGTGAGCAAAATTTGAGGCAGCCCAAAGGGATTTCTCCCCATCTTCTCCTTTTATGCATGGGGGGACAGCGAGGGGGGGTTGCCGATTTAATGAAGCGGCCTTGCTGTGGATGTGCTGTGTCTTCCGACACTACCTCTGACCCAGGGCAGTGGACAAGGCGCAGGGATGACCCGTCATCCAGGAGGTGCTAAGATAAGAGGGAGGGTGGAGGGGTGTGGAGTGTATTCAGGGATGGAATGGGTGGGAATGATTTTATGCCTTTTCCTTTTTGGCTACCTCCCTTGTAAGGGGGAAAAAGCCTTAGTATATGCATGTGTATATATATATATATATATATATATATATATATATATATATATATATATATATATATATATATATATATATATATATATATGAGAGAGAGAAATTTGCTAGTAACAGGGACATCAATCTGATCATTTTTATGACAGTCGCATACAGGATTCGAACCCACTGCTTTCGGCCACCTGTAAGATCACCTGTTGGTGTAGTGGATTAAGGCTCTGTGAAGGTGATCTTACGGGTGGCCAAAAGCAGTGGGTTTGAATCCTACATGCAACTCTCAAAAAATTATCATATACATATACATATATATATACATATACATATATATACATATATAAATATATATTATATATATATGAGGCCCCGCATGGAGAAGTGTCCCATGCGACACAATGGCCGGTTTGGAGTTACGCACATATAACACTATTTTGGCCCTTCTACTTCAATCCGAGCATGTTGGAAAGGACAAAACGTGACTTGCAATATGGTCGAAACGCTCCTAAAACAAAGTGGTAAAACCTCACACTCGCTCGGCCGGCGCAGCAAGTCGAGACTTGGCGTGGAGTAGTGTGGCAAGCACCCGGCCGCGGTGTTGTCAAGGTCAAACTCATGCCATCCAGAAGAGCCTACAGTCCAGACTTCTTTGACCTGTCCACAGTCAACCTCCCCGTGAAGTACCAATATGACAGGTTGTTCACGAGGGAGAAGATCACTGACCTACAGTACCTGACTGACAAGTTCATCGCCCAGGCCGATAATCGTCAACGGTGGCGGGACCTGTTGCTTCGGCAGCAGGACCTCCGCAACCAAGGTGCTCTGGTGTCCTCTGACAGCGAATACGATGCTGATGACCCAGATAACATAAACTTGGAGTACGATAGTGTGCCGGCTCCTAACATGGCCTAGCATCTAGGTCATCTGGTTTTGTTGGTTGTTTGTTTGTTTGTCTACATGTTGTTTTTGTTTTGATCTCTCTGTAACTTACATCAGTGGTTTTGTCTTGAAAAATACATTAAAACAATGTTTTCATTATGCTCGTAGCTTCAATGACAACAAAGTTATTCATGTTTTACATTTCCAAAACTTTGGAAGCGATTTCTGGCATTTTAAAAATTGGCGCACGGGACACTTCTCCACGCGGGGCCTCATATATATATATATATATATATATATATATATATTTCCAGAGGCAGTGAGTAAGGAAAAGAAAATATTATAGGATTGTAGTTCCAGTCATCAATTAATTCGTGACTAGGAAATGATTTAGTACAGTGTCTGATGATTCCATCTATCTTTTCTTCAGCTGCTGATTACAGTAATGGATGTAAACGACAACCGGCCAACCTTCTCACAGCCTATCTATGAAGTTGAGCTGAGTGAGAACACAAACCCAGGAACAACAGTTTTTGTCCTTCATGCCTCAGACCTGGACAGTGACCAACACCTCACCTTCTCCCTTGTCAACACAGCCCACGTGGCCTCCTCCTCCAAGTTCCGTATCAATCCAACCACAGGAGATGTGGTGCTCTTTGAGGCCTTGGACAGGTGAGTAGGAATTTCCTCAACATTCAGCATTTGTCCTCGCGGGACAAGGTACCTTACACATGTGTACTGCTCAACTGCCATATGAAAGTATCCATGATGGAACTGCAGGAGAGCAATTTCTCAGTTTCTATCAGTTTCTGGTATTATAATTTTTGTGTACCATTTTTCATAGTGCCTTGTATCATATGCACATATTTATATAAATGTATCTTTGCACATGTGTATGTGTACACATGTTCACATGCACCCCAGCAAATCCTCCACCTACACCCACCCACTCATTTCCCCACACACGCACACACAACACAAGGAGTAGGAGATGGGATGCAATGAGCATTGCTCCTTTCCTGTATACTGTACTACAGTTAGGTAAATATACATGCATAACATACAACACACACACCAGAATGTCAATTTTCTTTTGTACATTGCAGAGAACTTCAGGAAGAACACATTTTGACAGTAGGTGTGAAGGACCGTATCACACCAACAAAGAGTAATTATGCCCGCCTGATATTTCGGGTTCGTGACTACAATGACCATGTTCCTCAGTTCTTAGCCTCAACATACAATGGCACTGTCCTTGAAACCTCACCCCTCGGGTCCAGCATTGTGCAGGTCATGGCTGTGGACCGTGACAAGGGCATCAATGGGCAGGTCACATACTCCATCGTATCAGGTAAGAGGAACAAATGGTTGCTTTTGAATATATCATGAAAATAAACAGTGTCACTTATCTGCATTTTCTCCATTTTTCTTTGGACTTACTCATTATTTATCTATACAATGCTTGTGATATTTTTCCTTTAATCCTTATTCTGCTAGCATCTCATAAATCTGCCGGGCCTTTCTCATTGGGATATTTTGCAAAATATAAACAAACCTCCTTCACCATGTAACTCCTAAACTACCGATTAGAAAGACGTAAATGAGGTACCAATAGAAAGTATCTTAACCCTGGAATAGTAACATTGTCAATATCACATGCCTACTTGAGATGTCCAGAATCCCAGACAAGCTTTGGTGGTAGAAATATACATATAGGAATGGTAAAAAGTTTATTTAAAAAAAAAAATCACTTAAATTAGATGCCTAATAGATCACCAAACAATCTCAGACAGACCATCAAACTTAATATTTCACCACCAAACTTAATATTTCACCATCAGACTTAATATTTCACCAATAAGTTTAGCCATAGAATCAAACTACCCTAGATGTAACCAACCCATTGAAGACAGTGAGCACATCATCTTACACTGCCCTACACTAAGAATCCCTAGACAACACCATATTTATTCCCAGACTGACCTATGGGGCCACCTGGTGGCCATTACTGGTTACCTGGGATCCATAGGTCTCCTGCAAGAGACACCAGGGGCTTTGGATTGATTGATTGACTTCCACCCCTGATTTACCATCTTCCATCCTTTCCCTCCTCCACAACTTTTACACATTCCACTTCATACTGATCTCACTCCATTTCCCTTTTTCTGCTCCTACAGGAAATATCGGAGGTGTATTTAGTCTCAACAGCATGACAGGTCTGGTGACCCTGACAAGGCCAGTGGAGCGTCAGGTGATGCCTGAATATTGGCTGGCTATCAGAGGCAGTGACGGGGGATCACCACCACGTCACTCCCACGTCAATGTCAACATCCTGGTCAAAATGGCTCAGGGAGCTCCTCCAAGGTACGTTTTATCATTGTTGTAACTCGGTGATTTTTCTTATTTTGAGCTCCACACACACACATACACACACATCCATTGCTTTTAGATTACTTCAGTTGCATATATTTACCCTGAACTAACCACCATATGTAAAAGTAGACACAGCATATGCTTCATATATTTCTCTCAATGTTTCCATTTATATTTTTTATTTCTCTATACTATATATTATATATATATATATATATATATATATATATATGTATATATATTGTGTGTGCATTTATACAGCCATATGAGCATGCTTTCACAGTGCTAAAAAGATTAACTGAATCAGGAATTAAAAAATCACACAGATGTCTGAATTGAACTAATGTTACAAGGATTGCTCAAACCTGTATAACACTTTAGGAAATAACTTTGTAATTTTATGCTTAGAAAATCTTACTATAATAAGCACATGTCCTTTTGTCCTTTTACCTTTAGGTTCCTGCGAAGTGAGTATGTTCTTGAGGTCAGTGAAAATGCAAGGGTTGGCCAGTATCTTTGCACCTTAGAAGTTGAAAGTCACCTTGGAGTTGTCTACTCACTATTTGGAGACCCAGGTCGCTCACTGCCTTTCAACCTCAACCCAGCATCAGGCACTATCAGTCTAGATGCACCATTGGACTATGAAGAACAGAAGTCATACAATATCAGTGTTGTTGCTACTTCAATGGTAAGTTTTACTTTCATTTCTGGTAGTTATTATTGGTGTCAGAACATGAAGATCTATAGGTATAATTAAAATTGTCTTTAGATCCCACATCCTTAAACAATGTAGTGATCTTTTCCTCCTGCCTTTTTCCTGTCTGTTATTTCTTTGCTTTTTATTTCCATTAGTTGACACCACTGCAGTCCTAAATAACCATGCCTTTCTTTCCCTTATCCAACAGAGTGGTCTGGAGTCTATGTGCCTAGTCATAATTAATATCCTGGACGAGAATGACAATCCCCCATATTTTACGCAAGAGAACTATCAGGGCCACATAAGTGAGGCTGCATCCTTCAATTCTGTTGTGTTGATGGAAAATAATTCTCCCTTGGTCATCACAGCTAAGGATAAGGATGCTGAGCAGAATGCTAATCTGGTGTTCACCATTCTTGACCAAGAGGCCAGAACCTTCTTTGCTATCGACTCTTCAACAGGTTTGCTCCTCAAATTAGTTTTTACAATTAGACAGCTAGTCTGGAATGTAGAAACTGTTGCTGATTAATCTAGGTTTGATAGATTCATGGGGAAAGTGTGACCTTTATTTGTATTCCTTTTCTTTCATGCTTGTTCTTGCTCTCTTTTTTACATCTTCAATTCTTTGACAGGTGCCATCCGGACCATCGCAGCGCTAGACCATGAAGTTGTGTCGGAAGTACAGTTTGGTGTCAGTGTTCACGATAGTGGACGCCCCCGGATGATTGCCCCAACCACTGCCACTGTAACCATTTCTATCACTGACATCAATGATGTTCCTCCACGGTTCCTGCAGCAGGAATACAATACTACCCTCCTCATCCCCACATACAAGTAGGTCTTGATAATGTACCCTGACATCAAATTTAACTATGTTTATACTTACTTGGCATGCATTCTGCAGCAGTTCCTAATCAATCAATCAGTCAGTCAGTCAGCCAATTAGCCATTTCAAGTCTACAGCCGAACAAAGGCTACTCTTATACTGTTCCATGATTTGCATGGCTGCTCCAATCTCTGCCATATCATTCCTGAAAAATTCTCTTTTTCATCTCTCCTTTGTCTCTCTGGTCTCTTTTTTTTCATGCTTCCCATCTCACAGCATCCAATCAGTAACACACTTGCTCCATTGCCCATGCTTTCACACTAATAATCTCTCCAATTCTGTTTTTCAAAGATATCATTTGTTGCCTTGCTAAAGCTAGTCTGTTCTTGTCTCCTTTAATACTTTCACCTTTCCAAATAGCTCCCTGTATATGATCCATGTTCTTATTTCTTTTCTCTGATCTCTGCCTTTTGTAGCCAAGCATGTCCAGTTCAACTCTATTTTGTTCCTCCTGGTTTTAATTTGCAGAGTCTTCTTTTTTACTTGGTCATTAATAAATTTTTTGGATTTACTTTCTCAAATATTTTTTGTACTCCCTATTTTCTCTGCTGATTTCTTAACCATATTCTTACATACATACATTTACCAAAGGTTTTTTCCCCTTACAAGGGAGGTAGCCAAAAACAAAGGCATAAATACCATCCCCACCCATTCCATCCCTAATACACTCCACTCCCCTCCACCCTCTACCCTCCCTCTTATCTTGGCACCTCCTGGATGACGGGTCATCCCTGCATCTTGTCCACTGCCCTGGGTCAGAAGCAGTGTCGCAAGACACAGCACATCCTCTGCAAGGCCGCTTCATTAAATCGGCGACCCCTCCCCCCTCTCCATCCCCTCATGCAGAAAAGGAGAAGACGGGGAGAAATCCCTTCAGGCTGCGTCAAATTTGTCTCACACATACTACCTCACCCCCCATCCCCCCATCCATACCACTTCATGCATCACAACATCATCCATATACAACCATTTTCCATTCACCCCTGTCTTCTGTCCTCTCCCGTCCTTCCTCAAGACATTCCCCTCTTCCCCAAAGCCCCTTTCACCCCATCCATCCATCTCATCCTAGGTCACCCCCTCATGTTCACTTCCTCCACATGTGCCTTCCATACCTCTTTTACTAGTCTTTCTTCACTCATTCTTTCCATTTCTCAAGAATAGATTAATGAGGATGGCTGTGAAGAATAAGGTGTCTGAGTGGAGATTAATGGAATATCATGGGTCTTGGTGTTGCCACCAGTAATGTTCTTGATTTTTGTTAATGACATGATGGAAATAATGGAAAATTACATCATTCAGTTTTCTTATGAAGAGAACAAGAGATGAGGATGATTGTAAATTATCATTTGAAGAGATTATCTTCAAGTTAGGACAAAACCTAAGTTTAATGAGAGAAATCTAGCATTAGCCAAAACAAAATCCTTGCAATTTGCCTTTAAGTTGAAGGGGTAAAACCAACACCATGCAGTTGTCGACTAAGCCAAATGACTACATTATTATTGCTGTAGATGAAACTTATTGCTTTTGATGTATATTTCTAATATTGAATCATATTCACATTACCAAACACTTCTACAGGGATGTATCTGTGGTACAGCTGAATGCCACGGACTTAGACTACGATCCGAAAATAGGTCTTACTTTTGCCATTGCGGCAGGCAACGAGGATGACAAGTTCTCCATTAACCAGCGAACTGGCCTTGTTACTGTGAAGCAGGCCAAAAATCTATCTTCCTACTATCGCCTCAAGGTGGGTTGTGTGTGCAGGTAACCATGAATAAGGGGTAGGAATAGTATGATAGAATAAAGAGAATAAAAGTGTAGATGGTGATGCATAAATCTAGGAAAACTGAAAAGAGAGATTCATGAGCTTTGGAATTACTTTGGTACTTGTGACAGTAACCCTTTCAGTATGGTGATGCTCCTTCACATAACTAAAATAGTCTAGTGGTAGCCAGAATAAATCCAATAAATGGTGTCACCATACGAAGGGGGTTCAGTAGGACTATTGTGAAATCATAAGAGGATCACCATAGAAAAGTAGCTATAAAAGATGGAAAGTATTGTTGGTCAGAAATGGGTGGATGTCTCAAGATTAGTTTTCTTGTAGTTGAGGATTTGGTGATGCTTGAAACTGAAAAACTATGTTGAACACTTAATTGAAATTTATTTTGTTTACCCATGATCAGGTGACAGTCAGTGATGGTCAGTTTGCATCCAGTACGACTGTCCACATCTCCGTCCAGGGTGTTCCGACCTCCCGCCTCCGCTTTAGCCAGGAAAAATACTTTGCTTCCATTCTGGAAAACTCTACCAAGGTAATGCTTTATCTAAAATGTTTAGCAGCTCAAGAGCCACCCCTATATAAAGGGAAAAAGCTTTTCTGTATATCTATGTATATATGTACACTTGGGTGTTTTGATCCAATACTCACCAGCTGCCACTTTGGTGGACAGTTGGGCCCAGGACATAAATCCACTTTGGGAATTGGTGGTGTTTTAAGTCCTGAGCCAATTCCCAAAGTGGGTTTATGTCCTGGGACCAAATGTCTGCACAAGTGGTAGTTGGCAAGTATTGGATTAAGAGACTTGGGTGAATGTCTCTGCATTGTTTCTGATCCAGGGAATTGGCAGGGGGCAGGTCATCCATAAAGATCTGTCTATATAACTAATAGGCTTTTTCTCCCTTATAAGGGAGGTAGCCACCCAAGACATGGGTGTTGTTCAGGGTTTAATTAATTGTGTCCTCCTCTCATCTTAGCTCCTCCTGGATGATTGGTTATCCCTGTATCCCACCCACTGCCTTGGGCCAGAAGTAATGCAGCAAGACACAGTACATCCATAGCAAAGGCACTTCACTTAATTCGTGATTCCCCTCTCTGTCCCCTCATGTGTCTTCTCTTTCTCTGCATGAGTGGATAGAGGGGCATTGCCGATTAAGTGAAGCAGCCTTGCCATGGATGTACTGTGTCTTGCTGCATTGCTTCTGAACCAGGGCAGTGGGTGCAGTACAGGGATGACCCATCATCCATGAGGAGCTAAGATGAGAGGGAGGAAAAGGTGGTGGATAGGAGTGTAATGGGTGGGAGTGGGTACGTCCCGTTTGACTTAGCTACCTCCCTTGGGTGCCAAGATAAGAGGGAGGCTGGAGGGTGAAGGGGAGTGGAGTGTATTAGGGATGGAATGGGTGGGAATGGTTTTTATGCCTTTTTCTTTTTGGCTACCTCCCTTGTAAGGGGGAAAAAGCCTTTGGTATATGTTTGTATGTACCTCCCTTATAAGAGGTATAAAGCCTTTTGGTATATAGATAATGTTCCTGTTGCTGAGTGAACAGAGAAGACCTAGAATGTGATGGATGGAGAGAGTGAAGGGGCCATTGAATGCATTAGGAATAGTCTGTTGAAGAAGTGAGTGCAAAACAGGAGCAAATGGCAGTGGTCATAAATTGATAAAGAAATAACATGGCCTTGAGGAATATTCTTACTGTCTGCTCCATGAATTATTTTGAGTTAATAAGGATTGGGGAGAGGTACCACATAATGACGTGGCAGGGGTAAAACGACTCTGACCGTCGAGCCCTGACTGTATTGTTGCACCACTTTTGATCCAACCAGTAAGCCGGAACTGGGATTCCTTCATCCACAAAGAATGACAAATTGATATTGGATGGATTTATGCTTTGATTTGGCCCCCCCCTTATAAGATGGAAAAGACATATTGTTATGCATTTGTGTCTCATGATTATGTTGTCTCCTTCCACAGGTGCACACAGTGGTGATGGTGCAGGTGTTAGGCAGTGAACTGAACGAACACCTGCATTTTAAAATTCTGAACCCAAGTCCCATGTTCACCATTGGCACCACATCAGGGGTCATAATGACTGCTGGCATTGAGTTTGACAGAGAAGAACAGGACAATTATCTCATTATTGTTGAGGTGAGCTGAAAGGGTCAGGATCTTGAAGTCTGGGAATATAACAGTATAATTAAATGATGCATAAGTCTGAATTAGACATTGAGATTGCAAACATGAATATGTAATCGCTTAAGTTGTAGTCTGTCATGGACAGCATTTTTCTTTAAAGAAGAGGGTCATCTTTGGTAAAAGAGAAGAGATAAAATTTAAACAAATTATTTATGGTTTTCCTCCTCAGGCACGCAGTATGACTTCAGGAGTCCGGGTTGCCCACACGAAAGTGCATGTTGTGGTGACGGACATGAACGATAATGCACCCATTTTTGTCAACACACCCTACTATGCTGTAGTTCCTATTGATTCCAGGAAGGGCAAGGTGGTCTTCAAGGTAAGAAACTTAGGGTATCTTAAGGAGTATCCTGCTCCATATCCCAATCAAGATTTGTTTATTCATTTTTTAATTTATGTCTCTACTAGGGTATTGACTACATTGCAAGATATAATCAATACTTTAGGGGGTGTCCTTATGGACCAGAACCACAAATCATTGGTCTGTTTTACTGTTAAAGATTCATAATCATGGAGTAATGATGATAGTTTTGTAGTCCAGCTGTTCCTCCTTTATGCTGTTCCCTTGAACCTATCCGTTACCATTTTTATGACTCTATCTTACCTAAGTTTAAATGTGTTTGAGATGAAATGTCTGAGAAGTATAGTAGGGGTTACAAGGTTGGATAGAGTGAGAAACGAGGTGGTGAGGAGGAGAGCTGGGGTGGAAAAGGAGATGGCAGATAGGGTTGAGGAAAGAGTATTGGGGTGGTTTGGACACATGGAAAGAATGAGTGACAAAAGATTAGTAAAAGAGGTATGGAAGGCAGAGGTGGAGGGAGTGAACTTGAGTGGACAGCTGAGAATGAGATAGATAGATGGGGTGAAAGGGGCATTGAGCAAGAGGAAGATGTCTGTTGAACAAGGAAGTGAGAAGGTAGGAGAGGAGATAGGGGTGAGTGGAGAATGGCTTTGTATAGATGATACTGTGATCCAAGGAAGAGAGGGGGTTGGGGGTTAGATAGTGGTTATGTGTGAATGATATTTTGATACAGCCTGAAGGGATTTCTTCCTATTGTCTCTTTTTCTGCACAAGGAGATGGAGTGGGGGGGGGGGGGTCACTGATTAAGTGAACTGGCATTGCTGTGGATGTGCTGTGTCTTGCTGCATTTCTTCTGACCTAGGGCAACAGACAGAATACAGGGATGACCTGTCATCCATGAGGAGCTAAGATGAGAGGGAGGAAAGGGTGGTGGATGTGAATGAAATGATTGGCTACCTCCCCAGTAAAGGGGAAAATCCCTTGGTATATAGATAGATGATTCTACCTCTTCTGAATCCCCTGTGGTGGGGGGGAAAAGAATTCTGCCACAGTGTTTCCCATGTATGATGTAAAAAGTGACAGAATAGAACAGAGTGCTGGAGCTAGGGATCCTGCTCTGCATGTTCCTCTTGCTAAAGGTCAAGGTATAAGAGGATCTGGGAGGATTCCAACTAAAACCCTGTTAATTGGGGCATTAAATGTACATAGTTGCAACACAAATGAGAGTTTAAGGAAAGAAATTGGTAGTTTATGAAAAGGAAGATGAAATGAAGTTGTAGAGAAACGGTGAATTTTGAGTTTGAGTGTGGTGCAGTGGGGAGGGTATTAGGAGTGATGAGGGGGTTTTGTGATGGTGGGGAGATGTGGTTCTGCTGGTAAGTTATGAGATAGGAAAGTGGATGGTGTGGTGAAGGGAAGAGTCTAAGTTTATTGTGGAAGAAGGAGAATTTGGAATGAGAGATGTGAGTTTTTGTGAGTACTTATAATCCTGGTAGTAAGATAAGTGAAGAGGAAAGGGAGCTTTTTTGATTAATGAAAAGAAATATATACTGAGGTTTGGGATGAATGTATATGTAGTAGTGTAGGGGGATCTCAGTGTTAGAGTAGGTGATGAGCTAATAGATGGAGCAGTGGGGATGATTTGGGTTCCAAGAATGATGGTGGAGAGATGATGTTGGAGATTATTTAGAGAGGGAGTTGATGATAGCAAATAGTGTTTAAGAAGAGAGCCAAGCATAAGTGTACATGGGGAAGGGTAGTGGAGGGATGGGTGGTTGATAGAGCATTAATGGATTATGTAGTGGTACCCAAAGGGAGGATTGAAAGAGCTCTGGATGTTCATGTTTTCAGGGGAAAGAGTAAAGGATTGTATTTTTTGGCAAAGGGGAAATTGAGAGTGGAAGAAAAATGGAGAAGGAAGAAAAGGGATAGAGGTAGAGAAATGCTGAGAGTAAACAAATTGAATGAGAAGGACAAAGAGAAAGTACACCAGATGCTGAGAGAATTGTAGGAGGTGGTGGGGGATAAGGGGAAGCAGAGAAAAAGTGGTTATGTGGGTATGATTCAAGGAGGAAGTAATGAAATGTGCAAAGATGGTATGTAGAATGAGATATGGAAGGGAACAAAAGAAGAGGGAGCAAATGATGTAATAAAGGCCCTTCATCCACAAGAAACTAAGATAAAAGGGGAAAATAAATGGGTGTTGGATAGGTAAAGTATGGGTATAAGGTGGGTGCATTCCTTGGCTGGCTACCCCCCATATGAGGGGGAAGAAGCCTTTTGGTATATAGATAATATATAAATAGATTTATTCATATATGAAGAATGAAGAGTGTCATGACAGGTGGGTGTCTGGGGGTTGGAATGTGAGGGAAACTTAATGAGGAAATATAAGTGTGTTTGAGATGAAATATTGTTTGAGAGGTGTGGTGGGTATTGTGGCAATGGGTGCAGTGAGAAATAGGGAGAAAGGTGTGTGTGTGTGAATGTCTCTCTCTCTCATTTTTATTTCCCTCTTTTCTTTTCTTCTTTTCTTCCTGGGCTTTCCCATATATATCTCTTGGAAGAAACATTGTACTGGATGAATGACAGGTAGTCGATTCTCTCTTATATCTTGGAGGACCATCTCCTGTAGTTACCCGTCATTGGTCCCAAGTCAGCTGATATGGACCAGAACACTTCATACTCTATTTGAACTAATTCACCCTTCTGTTCAACTCAACAGGTCCAAGCAACAGACTTTGATGCTGGTAAGAACAAGGAGGTGCGATATGAGCTTCATCGTGGGAATGGAGAGCTGTTTGGTGTTAATCGGACAACAGGAGCCATTGTTCTTCGCCAGTCCCTAGAGGGCCTTGAACCAGAATACCAGCTTATTATTAGTGCCTATGATGGAGGTGAATATCAATTTTGTATTTACATAAATGTAAGGTGATGAGATGTTCAAAGGGAGAGGATGGCAGCAAATGGGAAGTGAGTATTAAGGGAGAGAGACTGGAGGAAGTGGATAGCTTTAGATACTTGAGGGCGAATGTGGCAGGAAAGGGAGGAGTAGAGGTAGAATGTAGATTGAGAGAAGCAAGTAAATGTCTTCGGGGATTAAAAAGTGTAATAAGAAATAGACATTTGGGAATGGATGCTAAGAGGAGATAGTATGAAGGAGTGATTGTGCTAAAAGAACTGTATGGGGCAGAAACATGGAACATAAGAGAGGAAGAGTTTAAATGTGGTTTTTGAGATGAAATGCCTGGGAAGTATGGTAGGGATTACAAGGCTGGATAGAGTGAGAAATGAGGAGGTGAGGAGGAGAGCAGGTGTGGAAAGGGAGTTGGGAAAGAGGGTTGATGAAAGATTATTAGAATGGTTTGGACACATGGAAAGAATGAGTGAAGGATTAGTAAAAGAAGTGTGGAAAGCAGAGGTGGACGGAGTAAACATGAGGGGACAACCAAGGATGAGATGGATGGATAGGGTAAAAGGGGCATTGGGAAAGAGAGGAATGTCTGTTGAGCATACATTATTTTTCTCAAACAGTGGAGGTCAAAAATGCTCTTTTCAAACAACTCAGGTACAAAAGTATAATAAATTTTGGGTCACTTGTCAGAAATCTTGAATATGGTTCATAAAGAAGTTTGCATAACACAACACCCTATTTTATTCCAGGTGATGAGCCCCTATACTCCCAGGTGACTGTTCGCCTGAAGGTGGTGGACCGTTCACAGCCCATCTTTGAAAATCAGTTCTACAGTGCAGTGGTCAAAGAAAATGTGGAGCTGTACACTCCAGTTATCACAATAACAGCCACCAGTGAACTAAACCATAAACTGATCTATACAATTGTCAGTGGAAACTCCAATGAGCAGTTTGCCATGGACTTTGAGTCTGGTAGGTTCTGTGTCTGTATGTACATGTCTCTCCCTCTTTTTGTCCCTAATCTGTGCAGTCCACTTTTATCCTTTTTTATTTCCAATCCCCTCCTATCCTGTGAGTCCCTCTTCAGAGAGGTAAGACCACACTAGTGTACTTGCATTCAGGATACCATCCAGTTCTAAGGCAGTATCAGCACAGATTAGGCCTGGCCACATAATCAAACTACCCTAGATACAACCATCACACACAGGGCACTGAGCATGTTGTCCTACACTCCCTTAGCTCTATCCCTAGACAACAACACAGTATTCTTCCCTGAGTGATAAATAGGCCTCTCCAGTGGCCATTAGTGGTTACCTGGAAGCTATGGGTGTCCTGCAAGAGAGACCTGGAACAACAGACTGATTGATTGCTTCCTATTCTGTGGCAATTATCATATAGGTTAAGGACTTTAATATATCTTACCTAAAAGTCCTATTCACTCTTGAGTAATATTCGTGTCTCATCATAGGATTGATAAGAGTGACCTGGGACAATAGACTGATTGATTGATTGCTTCCTATTTTCTCTGTCAGTTATCATATAGGTTAAAGACTTTAATATATTGTACCAAAAAGACCTATTAACCCCTGAGTGATATTCATGTCTCATCCTAGGATTGATAAGAGTGCAGGACCAACTCGACTTTGAAGGTATCAACAACCACCAGCTCACTGTCAGAGCCACAGACAGTTACTCTGGCAAATGGGCTGAAGTCGTTGTGTCCATCCGAGTCACAGATGTCAACGACCACCCTCCCAAGTTCGAAAACCTCTTCTACAATGTCACAGTATCGGAGGCAACATCTATTGCAACACCCATTCTCTCTGTCTCAACTACTGACCAAGATACAACCAAGAATGCAGGTGTTAGTTACCATGTGGAAGCCCTGAATGGAAGCAATTCAGAACATTTCTACATGGCAGGGAGTTCTGGTGTACTCATCTTAAAGAAGGGACTTGATCGTGAGTGGGAGTCAGTCCACCGTATTGTGGTGGTTGCAACAGACACAGGCACGCCACCTCTCTCCTCAACAGCCCACGTTTTAGTTACTGGTAAGTCTTCAAGAAATACTCATATAATATTTTATACAACTGAGAAATCTGTATGTTTCACCCATACATTATTGACATCATTAACAATTTTCTTTGCCTATAGTTCTCGACATGAATGACAACCCACCAACCTTCGAACAACCATCCTACCGGTGTGTTGTGACTGAGGGTGCAGCCAGAGGACATTTCGTTACTATGGTTACAGCTTCTGATCTTGACACAAGCGATGTAGGGAAACTTACTTTTAATATTCAAGATGGCAATGATCACCAGGCCTTTGTCATTGATCCAGAAACAGGTAAGGATTCTTTTATGCAATGGATTCTTCTTTGACAGTTTCCATGATTATTGTGACCACTTCACTATTATTGTTATAATTAACATTATTATTATTATTATTATTATTACATTATTATTATCTTTTAAGCCCTTCAAAGTAGAAGACCAAGCAATACTTTCCCCATTATTAAATAAGGGTGTTGGCAGTCAAACTGTACACCTCTATCATACACAAAATCTAATACAAAGAATTCTGTCATTGCAGGAATTGTTACTGTTTGGAATAGTCAGAAGTTGGTTGAAGCCAACAGTCATCTGCTGAATGTCTCTGTGAGTGATGGTGTGTTCACATCATACACACACTTGGCCATCACCATCGTTCCTGTCAACGCCCACTCACCAACCTTTAGACTTGCCCGATATGAGGCTCACCTGCCTGAAGATGCATCTGTTGGAACAAGGGTCACAACTGTTTCTGCCACTGATGAGGACTCAGGACATTTTGGGGAAATCACGTATCACTTTGTTGGAGACGAAGCACAGAAGTTCTTCCGTATGAACGAGAACTCTGGTATGTGTAAAAACTGCATATCAGTTACTTTTTTATATACATTTTTTCCAATGGCATAAGAAACTTAGGGATAGATATAATTTTTAATTTGGAATATTTAACCCCATTTCTCCTCAACCAGGTGAAATCTGGACATCCACGGAGTTTGACCGTGAGGTTCGAAGTAAGTTTGAGTATACAGTGATGGCTGTAGACATTGGAGGGAGAACAGGCTTTACCAGTCTCCATGTAGTACTCAAGGATGTCAATGATAACAGTCCAGTCTTTTCCCGTCCAATCTACCTCGGTGTTATTCCTACTAACGCCACAACTGGAAGTCAAGTTCTGAAGGTAAGGCTTTTGTGTCAGTATTTTGAGGAGGAAGTACCAAATTGAATATAATGAAACAAATATTGTGTATTGAAGCAGGTAGCCACATGTTTGACAGGAATAATAAAAGTAAATTATATCAAAGCAGTAGGGTTAAACCAGCTTCAGTTGTTTGCCCCTGCTGTGGAAGTGCTAAGTCTTGCTATATTGCCTTTGACTTGGGCAGTGGAGGGATAGGGATGCCCCTGCATTCACAAGAAGTTAAAAGATTTTTAATAACATACATGCATACATATACCAAAGGCTCTTTTTCCCCTTACACAGGAGGTAGCCAAAAGACAAAGGCATAGAAACCACTCCCACACATTCCATCCCCTACATACTCAACTCCCCTCTACCCTCTTCCCTCCCTCTTATCTTGGCACTTTTAATAAAAGTGAAACAAATGAATGTGGGATGGGTGTGTGGGTTCATGCCTTAGCTGGCCACCTCCTTTTCATGTGGGAGAAAAGCCCTTTGGTATATAGATAGATGGACAGCCATCTCATCATGAGATTTTGAATCAGGCATCAAAACAGCAGCTATGAATCAAATGTATGAGATTGAAAGTTATGTAGGTGCTGACTTTCTGGGTGAAAATGATAAAGTAATAAACTACATTGCTATGACATATATCCTTTCTTTCACACAGGTATCAGCTAATGATGCAGATGCTGGTAATAATGGCTTGGTGCTTTACAAGATACATGAATCCACGGGAAGCGACATCACACGATCCTTTCTTGTCGATAGGACAACAGGCCTCATCACATTAAGGAAGCCTGCTAGTCAACTAGGTGAGTTTTATTTATTAGAGATTGAGAGGTGAGACTATGTAGGGGGAAAAGGAAATAAAAGTATTTGTGCATGTGAAATTAAACTTCTCACCCACCTTCTCACCATGCTCTAGGTAGGGGAGTTGCCCTGTCAGTTGTGGTGCCTCACAAAGTTTCTCCATTGGGTTTGGTCTCTGTACCTCTCTTCATTTTCTATTGTCTCCATTGTCTCTCTTCTCGTTTCTATTACTTCCCTGATTCCATCCTTCCATCTTTTCATGGGTCTCCTTCTTGACCTTGTCCCTCTTGGTGCCCAGAGGTACCTAACCTTTTCATTCGAAAAGAACCCAAAAATTGTTGGTCTCGTTTTTGATGCTCACATGACCTTCAGACTACATATCAAAGATCTGACTTTGAAAATCAACATGAAAATGAATATTCTAAAACCAATTACAACCATGGGCTTTAGGTAACAGAAGGAAACTTTAATCACACTCAACTATGCTTCCACAGTTTGGTACCCAACAATCAGGAAAGCACAGACACCTTACAAACTATACAAAATGAAACATTGAGAATAACAGTATGCATCAGAACCACCCTAATAGAACACCTGCACAAAGAAACCAAAATCCTCCCCAAGGAATATCGTGTGAAAATGATAGATACACAGTTCTATGCAAGACCCCCCATAATTTTGCTCACACATCTCATTACATCACAGAATCACAACCAACTGAATGTAGAAATGTATACATATACATTAACCTACCCCTGTACCACACAATACATTTATACTAAATCACAAAACAAGCTATTCATGAAAGACCACCAAACTCCTTACTCAGTGAAACCATCTCCAAATATCAAAGAAAACTTTCTGCCCCCCCCCCCCCAAATGTAGTCAGGTCCATCCAGCACAGAATAGGTCCGACCACAGAAACAAACTTCCCCTTACTAGCTACACCCAGACAACAAAATTTCTTCCTTGAGTGGCTTATGAGCCAATCTGATGTCTTGCAAATAACTAGGAGCTGTGGGTCTTATGGAAGAGAGACCTTGAGTAATGGAATTGTTGGATCATACAATTGTTGTTTACTGTTAAAGAAAATACTTTTCAATATAACATGAGAAAATCACATACTTATTTCTCTTAGAAGATGAAGAAGTAGTACTGTTGAGGAAGTGACGTACAATGTTCTCATGTTTGAAAGCAGGAAAGAGTGAAATAAACAAGGAAACTATAATCATCTGTTTCCCTCCCCCCAACAGGTTCTCAAATGTACGAGTTCTTTGTGGTTGCACAGGACTATGAGAGTGGGGGCCTCCACTCCAGTGTCTCTGTAGTTCTTAGTGTTGTCGAGTCCAGCACAATGTTGCCAGTGTTCTTATCTGCATCATATGCTCTCACAGTGATGGAAGACTCAAAGCCAGGTAAAATATGACCTTTTTATGTTTTAGTATGCCATATTCTTTTTAAGGAGAATGGCAGAAAGAGGGACATTGGATAAGATAGATTAGAAAGTTCCAAATTAGTTTGGGCATATGGAAAGAATAAACAAGGAAAGATTAGCAAAAATGAGTATGGAAAACTGAATTTTTTTGCTAGAGATTACATGCTTACCATTCTTTAAAGGTGTGTCAGGTTCATATTTGCAACTACCATACAATTTTGCAAATATTTCCAACACAGTTTTGTTCCAGTGGGGATAGATTGTATATTTCCATGTGCACATACAAACATATACCATTTTTTTTTTTTTTTTTTTTTATTCCACTCCTACCCATTTCATCCCCAGCCACTCCACTCTCATTCACCACCTCATTCTTTCCATATGTACTAACTGAAATCACATGATCTTTGATTTAGTTCAGTCCAAACACCACCATCTCCCCAGTTAGACACCATCATTCATATTCTTACCATGTGTCTTCAGGTACCATCATTGGATCTGTGCAAGCTCGTTATGAAGAAGGGGAACTTGAGTACAAGTTGGAATGGAGCCCTCAAGATATCACACCACCTGTGACAGTCCTTGCCACTGGGGAGCTGCAGCTATCATCCCTCCTGGACAGAGAATCCATGCCGAGGTTTACCATATTTGTCACTGCTCAGTCTGCAGATGATTCAGACATTTTTGCGTCCACCCAAGTGTTAATTGAGGTATTTGAAATTATTTATCAGTTAGTTTTCTCATTGGGTTATCTTGAATATGCTTAGTAGTAATGATGAAGAGGCAAGTATATTATTGGCTTTTCACACATTGGGTTATCTTGAATATGCTTAGTAGTAATGATGAAGAGGCAAGTATATTATTGGCTTTTCACACCAAGCAAATATATCAATCAAGAAACTTGTATACAAAGAAAAAGAAAAAATATCAGGCCCTTTGATAGTTGTGATTTTTTTGTGTGAATAGGTAGATTTCCGTACAAGGTGAAACAGTATTTATTAACCAAATGGAATATACTACAGTATCTTATTGGTTACACTCATTTAAACATTCTTCTTCTTCAGGTATTGGATGTCAATGACGAGAGTCCTGTGTTTGAGAGTGAAAAGTATTATGTATCCATTGCTGAGAATACACCATCAGGATCTAATGTCATTAAAGGTATTTATCAACTCCTTAGAAGATCTATAAAGACACAAAAACAAACTAACCCACTTCTACTCAGGTCATTATCCAGCACTGAAACAAGGCAACACAAAATTAAGAGAGAATTAACATGGAAACAGACATCAGGTGCCTCAGATACAGGCACCAGACAAGATATAGAACATGTCTTGTAATGCCCAACATTAATACAATTAAGGCAACAAAATAAGTGATTTATGGACCAAACTGATGCAGTGGTGGGATACTTTTGGGCTCTGTATCTTTTACTGAGAGAACCAAGGCAGCAGATTGATTGATATCAATTTGTAAGATAAAATTAACTCATAGATGAAATTCTTAAAGAGATGTTATAACTCGGTAACAAGTGTTGATTCTTCAGTGCTAGAGCCTGCATCATAGATTTTGTAACAGAATTAGCCCAAACAAGAATCAGTAACATGTCTCACTAATCTCCACATGAAAGTGAATATTGATCCTTTTTAATTTCTTATGCCCTTCCATTATGTTATCTATCTATATACCAAGGGCTTTTTCCCCCTTATGAGGGAGGTAGCCACTCAAGACACACATCCACTCCCATCCACCACTCTTGTTTCCCTTTCATTGCTCCTCATGGATAAAGGGTCATCCCTGTCTTGTGCCCACTGTCTGGGTCAGAAGCAATGCAGTAAGACACAGTACATCCACAGCGGGGCTGCTTCACTTACACAGTGACCCCCCCTCCTTGTCCCCTCATGTGGAAAAATAGAGAAAATGGGGAGAAATCCTTGCATTCTGCTACTCCTCTTAAATCTTTCCATATCCACTTCTGTGACAACACTTCTTTGGTGCAACATTGTTCCTAAGGATAGAAGCACTGGTTATTTTTGACCAGATACAGTGTCTTATTATTGAAGGGGTTAGGTTTCGAAAACTGATATTGTGGGTCAGCTTTGTCCACTGCTTACATTTCATATACAGTAAGTCCTCGTTATACTGTACATATGCATTCCTGAAAACCTTACCGCAAATTGAAATTACCATATACCGAACCCATTATAACATGTAATAATAGGATATGACAGACGTACCTTCTCCCTGCTCTTTCCTCTTCAAAATATCAAGCGGATACCGTATCTGTTAATTTTTCTTACCATAAATAGAATCGAGGGTAGTAATTACCAAATACTGTAACTGTGAATTTACCGGATAAAAAATTACCGTATAAGGAGGACTCACTGTACTGGTACTACACCTTCATTATTATGTCACATTTTTCTTTTCCCAAGCTTCATGTCACCATGTCCCTATTGACACTTTGTCTTCTTTGAACAGTCCAAGCCCATGACAAGGATTCTGGAAGTAACGCTGAGCTGCGCTATGCAATTGTGGAGAAGCCACCATTAGAAGATGTGCCCCTCTTCACCCTTGACCCATACTCAGGATGGCTGTCTCTGAACCAAGAACTAGATGCCGAGACCAAGTCCAAGTATGAGCTGGAGGTAAGACTAGAACTAAACACTAGATAAAGTGAAAATTCAAGAAAACCTAACTTAGCTGTTGTTGCAAGATGTGTTGATTAGTATTTATATGTAGACCGAAAGGTGGTTGGTTTTTGACAGATTTACAGTTTGTGAAGATTCTGTAAATGGTGCAGAAAGAAAAGATTATAACAATTTTATTCATTTACAATTACAGATTGTTGCAAAAGACAGTGGGTCCCCTCAACAGAATTCAAGTGCTACAATAATCATTGAAGTAATTGATTATAATGACAACCCTCCAACATTCTCGAGAAGAAACTACAAAGCCTCAGGTACATTTTTTAATTGATATTAAATGTGTGCACTTTTTGAAACAACATATGGCATATATTTTCCCATTAAAAATTTAAATAAATTTCTGTGGTCATTATCTTTTAGTTGGTGAGGATGCACTGCCTGGTACAGTTGTGGTTCAGCTCGAAGTAGATGACCTGGATCTCGGTACAGCCCCAGTGATCGACAATGGAGGTGTGGGAGGTGGTGAGATGGGCATAGAATACCACCTGACACAAGGCAACGAACTTCAGCACTTTGACATTCGTCGCAGTGGGCAGATCTATGTCACCAAAGAGTTAGATCGAGAATCTGTAGATCGCTACAGTCTGGAAATTATTGCTTCTGATGGGTTCTTTGTTGCCAAAGCAAGAGTGGATATACAGGTCTTGGATGTGAATGGTAAGGCTCAAAAGAATAACAAGATTCAAGAGAGGGAGATGTGAATGGAAGGGACATTACTATTTCTGATGTGAGCAGTGAATACATGTCCCAAGATGTGAATGGAAAGGGCCTGTAGAGATTTAATATGAATAGTAAGATGTGAGAATGGTTGATTTGATTAAAAAAGATGTGAACATAGTACACTATTATGGATATATTTGTTTCGAGGATAGTTTTCTCGGAGGTATACTTAATCGAATCTTTAACCCCTTCCATACGGTGCCGCACACGTAGGCGTCATGGGGAGCGAGTGTATTCGCGAGGCTGCCATATCGGCGTCTTGATTATATTTATTGTAGTCGCCCCTCCATAATGACATTCTTTCTAATTCTTTTGTAATCGCATTTTCTATGGTTATCAAAATTCACGGGTGAAGAGAGAACGATCGATATAAGCGGTGACTATATTTTATGATGCGAGTATTATTACGACACGTCATACGGCTGGCATTGGTTGCTGCCACCGAGATCTAAGTCCATGACGCCTACGTGTGCGGCACCGTATGGAAGGGGTTAAATGCACATATGGTTTTATCACTCAAGTTCTTAGTAAGTATGGATATTTACAAACAGTGCTATTCTTCCACCAGACAATGGTCCACTGTGTACTACTCCATATTACCACCACACAATCTCCGAGTCTGCAGACCCTGAGACCCTCCTCCTGCAAGTGTCAGCAAGTGACCTAGACCTCCTGTCACAACCTGCCTTCTTCCTCACGGGTGCTGGCTCCAACAAATTTGCCTTGGATCGTGCCTCTGGGAGTCTCCAGATCTTGAAGCCTCTGGACAGGGAGGAACAGGCATTCTTCTCCCTCACTGCAACTGTTAGGTAATACATTGCTCTCACATTGTTTAATTGCAGAGCCAATGAACTCTGGGAGTGATAGCTGAAGGCTTGACTATGGTGCAAAATATTACTTCTGGAGTTATTACCATGTTTTCTTCCTTCTGCAGGGATGAAGAGAATTCAGATTGGTCATGTAGCTGCAGAATTGAGATAGAAGTAACAGATGTGAATGACAATGCACCCATCTTCAGTCAAGACTCGTACAGTGTCAATGTGCCAGAGAATGCCCCAGAAAACATCCTTCTTTTGAAGATCCATGCATCTGATCCCGATCAAGGTACGTCAGTGACAGGAGTAGATCTTGTTCATACTCGCATTCTTGTAGTAGATGAAGAAGACTTCACTAAATTGTACGTTTATCTCCTCAGGCAAGAACCGAAGAGTGACTTACTCCCTAGAGGGCAGTGACATCTTTGTCATGGACCGACAGAGTGGTATCATGGCAGTGACCAAGAGCTTAGATCGTGAGGAACAAGCCATGTACAACCTCACTGTCACTGCTACTGACCATGGAGTACCACAGATATCTTCCAAAACGAATGTTCTTGTCCTGGTCTCTGGTAAGTTCTTGGTGTACACATTGTCAACATAATGATTTGTATTATCAGGTTTTATTTCATTTGTTTTCAAGAAGATATTAGACTGGAAAAATACACTTCTTTTGATGTCCTGCACTGTCATGTTTATATAAACTTAGACTCTTTATGACCTATGAAACAATATAACAATCTATTTACACACAGATGTAAATGACAACCCTCCTGAATTTGCAAGCCATACCCATTATGTCACAATATCTGAGAGTGCAAGTCTGGGGTCTGACATTGTCCGTGTATTGGCCACCTCAAGGGACTCTGGGAAGAATGCTGAAATTACATATTCAATTATTGGTGGAAACGAACATCGCAAGTTTGCCATTCATCCCAAGAAAGGTCAGTGAATAGATATGTTATACAGTACAGTAACACATAATTATGTAAATGTACAGATATGTATCACCATACAAAAATGTGTACATTGTATGAAGCCTTGAGTATTATTATATTTAATTACCGGTGAGGCTTTGATTTTGAAATAGTTGTACTTTAAAGGGGAAATGAGCAGAGTATTTTAGAGAGCTGTTGAATGTGGAGGAGGATAGGGAAGTATTGTCGGTAGTAGTGGGAGGTGCCAAGAAAATGACGGTGATGGGAGAGGAAAATTGAGGAAAAATAAGAAAAGATGAGGTACAGGTAGTTTTGAAAATGATGAGAGTAGGTAAGGCACCTAGGTTAGATGGGTCTCATGCGGAGTCTGAAGAAAGGTACGGTAATAATGGAATGGTAGTGAAGTTGTTTAAATTAACTAAAACATATGAATCTCTTTTACCCTAAAAGAGCATAGACTCAGCGGCAATTTGATACAGATTTTTAAAATTCTAAAGGGAATTAGCAACATCAAAAGTGACAAAATTTTCACACTGTGAATCAGACAAAAAATAATGGTCTCAAACTGTCAGGAAGTAGATTTAATTTGGAAGTGGGTAGAAATAACTTTGCCAATCATATGGTAAATGAATGGAATAAACTTCCTGCAGAGGCAGTGCAGTACAGTACGGTTTAAACTTTTAAGATTCATTTAGATAAACACATAAGCAATATACTGTAATGCCTACCATTTACTATATTTCATTTATTCATTTATTACCCCATCTGGGGTGTTGGCTGCATGTTATTGTGGGGTTAGAGGCTGCTAAGTAGCATGCAGCTGATACTTTAGGGTCTATATGGGGTGCCCCTATGGACCAGAGCCACACATCATTTTGTCTGTGGTAGAGGAAATCTCTATTCACAGAGAAATGATGATACTTTATTATATTGCAACTATCCCTCTAATGACTTTCAGAAAGTCAATAGATGAAACGTCAGGAATAAACGCTTCACTTCCAGTCCATGTTTTTGCTTTGCCGTGTTTATGCAACTTTTTCACATGGATTTTCAACTATCCCTCTCTTATGCTCTTCCCTCACTCTTGTTACTGTCCTGTACCATTTCTCTGAATATTCATTTTCTCATTTTGCCACCTGCCACCAGTGAAGTTGAACCAAGGGCATGGTTCCTTAAATTCCACGCTACAAAGCCCTCTGTGAGAGGCACTGTCCTAGCCTCCTGATAGGGGGGAGTGTGTGACGTTAAACCATATCATCACCGTATCATTTTGCCAAACCCTGTGGTGGGGTATAAGAATAATGCCACCAAGTCTTTCCACTTGAGTTGTATGAGGCGACAAATATGGGATGGGGATAGGACAAGGTATCCTTATTCCTGTAGCCCCAAAAGAGAAATTCCTAAAAAGAAGTTATTAAAGACATTTGAGCTCATAACAAAATATATCTTTCTTTAGTGACCTATGGGCCCATCTGGTGGCCATTGGCTATTACTTGAGAGACCTGGGGCAACAGATTAATTGACTGTGTTCATAAAATATTGAAGGCTTCATTTATCTGATTGGAAAATTATTTTTGAACAGGTTTGGTATCTGTGATGGACCATCTGGATTATGAGCGTGCACATTCTTACCAACTGACCGTTCAAGCCACAGATGGTGGACACCCTCCATTGTCCAACCATGCTACGGTTAATGTGACTGTCACTGATATCAACGATAATGAACCAATCTTCATCCAAAACTCATACTCTGCCATTGTCAATGAAGCTGCCATCATTGGCGAGAGGCTGATTCAGGTATGGATATCGTTATTTGTACAAAATTGGGGGCTAAAAACTAGCGCCTTAAAAAATCAGTGTCATAATTATAGATCTTGTTTAAACTGACCAGCTGTGATTTTATTTACATAAAGGGTTTATTAAACTGAATAAATTCACATGAGATTTGTGGACCATCTCTATAAAGTTTAGTTGTAATTAGTGTAGAATTAAACCAATAAATCCTGTGTACACCCCACAAGCAGCCATTTTATAACCCCTCCCCAATCTGGTAATCAGTTGAAGCCCTCTCCACCTTAGTCTTGGCTGAGAACTCTCTCTGTTTTTCAGGTGGTGGCAACAGACTTGGACAGTCTTGACAATGGACGGATCTCATACAGCATCGCCACTGGGGATCCTCTTCACCAGTTCCGTGTTGACAAGGCAACAGGCTGGGTCTCAGTAGCAGCTCCCCTGGACCGTGAAAAGACATCTACTTATGGAATGGAGGTGATTGCAATTGACCACGGCATCCCACAAAGATCAGGTGCTGTTCTAGTGCACATCGAAGTGAGTGATGCCAATGACAACGCACCAGAGTTTATCAAAACCAACCATACCACCTACATCCAGGTAATGATTTTTACAAACCTGTAGCTTGTGTAGATTGTATTTGTCTAATTATGTTTTTCTTAGGAAAAGGTAGGGGTGTTTTTTTGGGCCTTTATGGATTTGCAATACCTCACAGGAAGACACTGTGACGGAGTTTAGGAAGGTGTGGAGGAAGTGGATAGCTTTAGATACTTGGTAGCAAATGTGGCAGGAAAGGAAGGAGTGGAGGTGGAGGTAGAATGTAGATTGAGAGAAGCAAGTAATGCTTTGGGGGATTAAAAAGTGTAATGAGAAATAGACATTTGGGAATGGATGCTAAGAGGAGATTGTATGAAGGGGTGATTGTGCTGACAGCACTGTATGAGGCAGAAACATGGAACATAAGAGAGGAAGAGTTTAAATGTGTTTGAGATGAAATGCCTGGTAAGTATGGTAGGGTTACTAGGCTGGATAGAGTGAGAAACAAGAATATGAGGAGGAGAGCAGGGGTGGAAAGAGAGTTGGGAGATAGGGTTGATGAAAGGATATTGGGATGGTTTGGACACATGGAAAGAATGAGCAAAGAAAAATTAGTAAAAGAAGTGTGGAAGGCAGAGGTGGAGGAGTGAACATGAGGGGGCAGCCAAGGATTGGGAAAGAGGGGAATGTCTGTTGAGGAAAGGAGAAGACAGAAGATAGGGTTGAGTGGAGAATGGTTGTGTATGGATGATGCTGTGATGCATGAAAGGGAGAGGGTAGGGGATGCAGGGGAGGATTAGGGAGTATGTATTCACTTGGTCTTGGTCTTGGTCTTTGGATCACGTGTTGGACTCGTGATCGACAGCTATTTCCCTCCTGGAAGAGAGCTCAGAGCTCGTAGGTCCGATCTATGGGTCATGCTATGACCTTGCACACACACACACACCCCCAACTCCCCGCATGATATTTTGATGCAGCCCGAAGGGATTTCTCCCTTCTCTTTTTCTGCATGAGGGGACAGAGAGAGGAGGTCGCTGATTAAATGAAATGGTCTTGCTATGGATGTGCTGTGTCTTACTACATTGTTTCTGACCAGGGCAGTGGGCAAGATGCAGGGATTACTCATCATCCAGGAGGAGCCAAGAAAAGAGGGAGGGGTGGTGAATGGGAGTGGAGTATGTGGGGGTGAAATGGATGGGAGTGGATTTATGCCTTTGACTTTGGCTACCACCCTTGTAAGGGGAAAAAAGCCCATGGTATATGTGTTTTTCATTATTTTTCATGATAATTTTATAAATTTTATCTATACAAAAGATTTATAAAAATTATCATGGAAAATTATGAAAAACACATATACCATCTTATGTATACTGTACTTATCTAATTATGCTTTTCATAGTTTATGTAGTATGATAAACACAATGTAGTGTCTTGCTGCATTGCTTTTGACCCAAGCAATAGGTAGGGGACAGGCATTACCCTTCTTCCTTAAGGAGGAAAGATAGAAGAGACAACAAAAGGATATAGGTTAGGTGAATTGTGAGTGCTATGGAGAGTTGATGGTGGAGATGTGTTTAGAAAGAGAATTGATGATAGCTAACATGGTGTTTAAGAAGAAAGTCGAGCATCAGAGCCCTTGGTGTATGTATATATGTATGTATGTATAGATATTTTTTCATCAGACAACTCTATTTCTCTTTCCTGTTGCCTCTGACATGGTCATATACTTTACAGGAGGATAAGCCTGTCAACTTCTTGGTCTTCAAGTTCCAAGTCACTGATGGTGATGATAACTCTGCCGGCAATGCAGGACCCTTCACCTTTGAACTGCGCTCTGGCAATGAAGAAGCAGCTTTCCGCATCACCCAGGAGGGTGACCTCAGGACAGCCACACGTTTCAACCACAAGATCAAAGATCTTTATCGCCTTCAGATCCGTGTGTACGATAATGGACGCCCTCCTCACTTTTCCGAGACGTGGATAAATGTTAAGGTTAGTCTCTTCTTTTATGTGTAGTGTGGCTTATGGGAAATGGATTAGTACATGAGATAATGAGACAAAAATATTGTATCTTTATTTCATACCCTTTGTATTTCTTCAACTGCTCAGATCATTGAAGAGTCGCAGTACCCACCTCAAGTGTTCCCCCTTCGAGTGACCGTGGCAGTACTTGGTGGCCAGTTCCAAGGTGGTTCCCTTGGTATTGTCAAAGCCTCTGATGAAGATCTCTATGATACGCTATCTTTTGCCATGGAATTTGACGGCCATAGCATAACCTCCCGATATTTCTCCATTGACACCCAGAGTGGGATGCTCTCAGCACGGGATGGTCTTGATAGTGGCAAATATATTGTGAATATTTCTGTGACAGATGGCAAGTTCCTCGTTCATTCTCAGGCAACAGTTGAGGTTCTTGATGTGAGTGATGAGATGGTGGACAATGCCATTATTATTCAACTTGGTGGAGCCACTCCTGAAAAGTTCCTCTTATCATACTGGAAGAACTTTCTGCGGGGTGTTCGCAAGATCATGAAAGTTCGTCCAGAGGATGTCATCATTCTGAGTTTACGCGAAATTTCTCAAAGGAGCCGACGTGACAGTAGCAAAAGGCAGAAAAAGAAGAAACAGAGTAATCCCCTCAGTGATGCTGAGGCAGACTTTGAGGTCCTTTTTGCTGTAAGGAAATCACCAACAGCCTTCTACCCTCGCGAGATTGTGCGGAAGAAGGTTTCCTCCGACAGACGTTGGCTTGAGTCCGAGTTGACAGGTCTTTATGTTGTAGGTGTGGTGGAAAATGAGTGTACCTCAGAGTCTTGTATCAATGGCCGATGCGAGGAGCAGGTGACCCTTGATGACGAAGAAGTGCTCTCCATCATCACTGAGACAACAAGTTTCGTCTCCCTGCGACACCACCATGAGGGGGTCTGCCGATGTCCCCAGGGCTTCTCAGGGCCTCGATGCGGCACCATCATCAACAGATGTGCCAGTAAGCCATGCCCTTCTTACAAGAAATGTGTGCCAGACGGTTCAATGTATGGTTATGTGTGCCTCTGCCCTGAGGGTATGATGGGACATGACTGTTCTATGAACAAGAGTGAATGCATTGGCAGGGAACACACACCAGAATGCTACATGCCTGTCTCTCCATTGGCCTTCATGGGCAAAAGTTATGCACAGTACTCCCTACACCATCCAATTGAGAGGCACTTCTCGTTCTCCCTCTGGTTCAGGACACTTCACCCAGCTGGAAACTTGTTCTTCGCTGCTGGCCGCATCGATTACAGTATCTTGGAAGTAAGTCACCCTTGTTGTTTGTATGCTTGTTACCATGATTGATGTTTTTCCATATAACCTTCTTTGTGAAAATTTATATGGTATGAAAGGGCTATATAATCAAACAATTTTTTCTCTCCTATGCAGCTGGAAGGTGGCTACGTCAGGTACCGCTGGGACTTGGGCAGTGGAGAGGGTGTGGTTGCAGTAGCATCAAACCGGGTCAATGATGGTCGGTGGCATCATGTACTTATTGAACGATTTGGCAGTACTGCTGAGGTGATGCTGGATGGCAAGATCCATGCCACAGGTTCCTCACCTGGCTCAAGTGACTTGCTCAACCTAGAGAGCCCACATCTGTACCTTGGAGCTGAGCTTCGTCCCTGGGCAGGTGCTCAGGACCCCCGCAAGGGCCTAGTGGGTTGCCTGGATGATCCCCGCGTTGACAACATACCTCTCCCCCTTAGCCTGTCAGCTGGCAACGCTGTATCATCCCTCACCCGCCTAGCCCATGTCAACTACGAATGCCAAATGGAGCTGCCACTCCCAGGGGTGTGTGGTGCTCACCCATGCCACAATGGGGGCACCTGTGAAGAGCACAGGGATTCCTTTGTGTGTCAGTGCCACCCGAGGTTCCGTGGGTCCCGATGCGAGTTTGACTCAGATCCCTGTGCATCATCACCCTGTTTGAACAACGGAAATTGCATCAATACCAATAATACCTACCGTTGTGACTGCCCACCCCACATCTCAGGCCCCAGATGCCAGTCTGTCTATTGTAACCCTAACCCATGCCACAATAATGGCCTCTGTGAAGAAGGGATCTCAGGACCTATATGCAAATGCCAGGGATTCACAGGTATATTAGTTATCTTATTTTTGTTTATCTGGTGGAATAATAGGTTTTCTCACACCCTACTAAACAGTGAATATGCTTTTTCATAACCATTGTATCTTGTCTTCACAGGGCCATATTGTAAGATCGATATCAACGAGTGTGCAACGAATCCTTGTCTGAATGGTGGGACGTGTGTCAACACATTTGGAAGCTTCCGTTGTCTTTGTCATGGCAACTCAACAGGGCTATACTGCTCTGTGCACGAGTCGCCCATCATTGGGATCACTCTGGAAGAGGTGCGATGAGGTGCAGGGGATTTGGGGTGAAGGATGGGGTGGGAATGAGGATATGTGGGTTATTTTGAATTCCATAATTCTTTTTCTCTGCTTTCTTGTATACACATATAAAATTAAGTTGATAATATTGAGGTCACAAAAAGTACATTTGCAAAGCACTACAGGTATATAACATTGTTCTTCTACATAGTATTTGGTTCACCATCTGCTAAAGAACCCAAAGTCAATAGATTGACAATATATGTTTTAAGAGCACAAAGAACAAATGCATAATATTCATCCACAATACTGTACTTGAACAGTTTCAATATTGACAGCAATTAAGATTACATTCCATCATGTTGGGAGATTGTTGGAGTGTAATGAGGTGTTAGTCCTCTACCACCCCTCTCCTCCCTCCTTCCCTCTCTCTCTCTCTTTTTCCATCCTCCCTCTGTCCTTCACACTCTCTCTTCATCATATATCTAAAGTCAGATTTGTATTTCCCATATACTCATAGTCACCACCATTTTCACTTGATTTATTCATCTTTACCCAGACCAATAAGAGGTACCTGCAAGTAGTGGTCCTATATGATGGATGCCAAAGAGAGTATCTCCCAGTTACCCATTTTCAAAACTCGTAAACCTCTTCACCTCATTTGAAGGTCTCACCAGCTTTATTTGTATTTCCTCCACCTTTTGATATATATAAAGAGCCAGCAACCAGTGACTGCTTCTCTCTTACTTCCATAAAGCCAGTGACATAAAAAATTTCCCACACTAATACATTAAGCAACAAACCAAAGTTTCTTCCCAGAAAGAACCATGGAAAGGTCTGAGGACCAACTACTGTGGGGCTGCAGGCTTTCAATCAGTGAAACTTGAGGCAACCATTATTGTCTCTGTTTACCCACTCTTTACCTCCCTTTACTTTCTTCCATCATACGAATATACGTACATACATACACATACCAAGGGCTTTTTTTCCTCCTTACCAGGGAGGTAGCCAGTATCAAAAGTCGTAATTCAGCTGTCATCCATTTCATCCCCACCCATTTCACTCCAATTCAACCTCTCCCTCCTCTCTCATCTTGGCTCCTCATGGATGATAGGTCATCCCTGCATCTCACCCTTCACCCTGGGTCATAATGTACATACATACACACATATGTGTAAAAAAACCTTGCTGCTTTTATATGGTGGTAGCAGAATCAAAGCATACAACCACCCACTCATCCAAGCCCATTCATTGCCACTCATGTCAAAGCACTTCATAGATAAAGAGCTATCTTTGTCATCCACTATGCTCCTATCAAACCCACTGAGGAGTTCATTACATATCAATTGGAAGAAACCACCATTCCAAGGGGTTAAAGGCTAGCTTAATACAGTAAAGTGTTTTGTCATGCTCCAAGTTTATTCTGGCTCATGCTGGACAATTTTTTTTGCACTGGGAGAAGCCAATTCTTGTAAAGAGTCATTCCACTGACAGAAAACCTTACCATTCTCATTTTTGTCCTTTGAATTTCCATCTCATTTATGTACCATTCAAGTGTATCATGTGCATTCATCCACATCTTCTATTCTATCACACTACCAGCCTTTCCCTCTGCCGTGAAAAGGCAGAACGCATTAACTCCAAAATCCTTGTTTTGAGAAAATCGATATTTAATATTCCAGTGCTTATTATTTCTTTTCTATTTATATCTGGAGCCTATAATTTTGCTGACTTAAATTTTAACACTTATTTTATTGCTCTATGATAATATATTCCTTGTATCGAGTTATACATTGTCACACTAGTCACACAATGCATGATAACTATTTCATGATAGGAGATAATGCGTTGTGGCTTGCAATTATTCTTTTTTAAGAATTTCAAATTGATTTGGCAAAATGTTTTTTTTTTCTGCTGAGAGTGCAAAACAATATTGTAAGTTATGGCAAATGAATAGTTTATTGTTTTTATTGCGTTTAGTAATTTCAAAATAATACATTATTTTTTTGAACAGTAAATTTGGCCATGATAAAGGACCTAAAAGAGAACTTCTGAAATAGAAACGATTGGTTTTTCCTTTTTAAAGTGCTGGTGCATACAATTATTTCACTGAAAACATGGATTGGATAGACTAAATTCAGACATAACTCCAAATAGAAAATAATTCCTGTCACAAAATAAAGCTGTTTTAGTGATAGTGCATACAATTATTTCACTAAAAACACGAGTTGCATAGACTAAATTTAGACATAACTCCGAATATAAAATAATTCCTGTCACAAAAAAGCAATACAAATTAATGTTTTGTTTTTACATTCTTCATATACTTATGAGAGAAAGACATGATATTCCTGCACATTATGCTAAACTGCAATTTTACAAATTGAAAAAAATAATAATACTTAATCACACCAAAATAACAAATTCCTACGTTTGTTGCACAAAAAACAAAAATAAGTGCTGCACTGTATTATTCAAATACTCAATAGATTCCACCATACTCGTACATAGATATCTAAAAAAAAAGATAAGGTCACATCAATTATTATGTCTATTTTGTGTCAGCATTATTGAGCAAATCTTTGCTATTAGGATTTTCTGGCATTTTTAACCAGAACTCTCGTCTGTTTGGTGGCATCTTGCATACCAGTTTCTCAAGTATTTTCTTCTTCTTTGTTGAAGATATACCTCTGGGACAATTTTTCAGAGGAGTCTCTAGCAGTTCACTTGATATATCAACATTTCTTTTCAGAAAATTACAAGACTTATACTGGCCATTAAATGATGTCTTGTACTTAAATCCATTCAATCCCTTTTCAAATTTGACTTCGACTAGGTCTTCCAAGTATGGTATATTGTCAGCACCCTCCTGGGACCTTGTTTTTCTTTTATTGTTGATTTCTGGAATGTTGAGGAAGTTTTCCTTCTTGTTAATGTCAAGAATAGATAGTCTCTTGACAGAACTTTCAATAGCATTTTTCAAATCTTCAAAGTCATACATGTCCCCTTTTCGTCTAAGGACTCGTTCAATATGGCCATGGATACCATCAGCTGCCATGAATGTATGACCTGAAGTTAAGTACTTAAAACTGACACTGTTGATTTGGTTCTCACTGTTGATCAGAATTGCAATGGCATTATAAAGGCACCAATTTTTGTTTTGTGCTGCACAATTATCTGTCCAGAAAACAAATTCTTGGGCATCTCTCTCTTTCTTGATAAGGGACAAAAATGCATTGGCAACATGTTCCTTATTCCTGCCCGCAGTTGACTCGTCCCACAACACAGCATAATGTTTTTCTCTTGCTGTAAAGATTCTTCCTTCCTTCACTTCTTTTTCTTTCATGCTGGCAAATGTTTCATTGAAAACGATCAATCGAGGTGTAAATGTGCAGCTTTTTAATCCATTGATCATTGGTAGCAGTAAGACTTTCTGCATATCAACAGCATAAACTCTGCTGACAGAGCTCCATGCTTTTAAACTGTCTTCTTTACAGGCGTGACGAGCTTCTTGAGCCTTTGCAATGTGGTTTTCTTGTGCCATTTTTAAACTGTCAGTAATTTCATCCTCTTTGAGGTGTTTATAGGCTGCACATGTGTCACAAATATCTTCCTTTGGTTCTCCAAAACCTATGTTTTCTTGTTTGAATACCTTACGGTATGTTCCGTATGTGCAGTAGCTAGGATTATGTACTAAAAAGTCATCATACATATCCTTTAATGATGTTTCACATGAGATGTATCTCCTGTTTGGTGCATGTTCCCTTCTATAGTGAGATATTTGTGGGTTATATTTCTGTATGTGCTCCACAATTATAGAGTGATCCTTTTTATTAGCGGGGATGTGTCGACCCCTCTTGTCTGGCTGTACTGTGGACATCCCACCAGTTGAACTTCTTGCTTTTTTCACAAGTTCAACAATGACTCGGTTATTGCTGTATCCGAGAGTACGAACAAAGAATGTCTGGCAAACCCGTATTTCCTTTCCAGAGCTTTCAAGGAAAGTATAAATAAGGGAACAAGTTTTTTCGGATCGCTCTGATGTAGAATCTACATCTGATGGCCTCTTTCTTTGGACTGTTTTTTTACAAATTCTAGAAAGAAGCCATTGTTTTTGTATGTCATGAGTCATGTTCCAAAACATGTCATGGATGTTCTCTCTGTCCTCATTAAGAAATTGTGTTCTGCATTTCTTTCTGCAACTGTCTCCACAAGGTGAGAGAAGTGGATGTTTGTTTCTTTGATTGTCCAGTCTTTCTGCAGAGGTTCTAGGTCTTTTTCTTGGATTGATATCCTTGACAGGTTATTATATACTAATACGGCATTGTAGAGGATTTCATGTTTCAACTTGCTGCAGTGTGCAGTCTGGTAGCGTGAATGATCGTGTTGACTTCATGGCATAACGCATCAAGTTTATGACATAAAGCATCAACTCCCTCAAGCACACACAATATTTACAAGCAAAACGCATCATGTCCATACAAGGAAGGAGTTAATGCTTTCTGACACGTAAATATCGATACAGTGCGTTTTGCCTTAAAATGCTTGAAAAACGCCGTGGAGTTAATGCACTCTGCCACTTGAGATATCTGTATCATGACAAGATAGACATAAACCACTGTCATAGACATTTTCGTCTCATTCTGCTGATTCCGTAGGTATCAAAATTGGAAAAATCGCGTTTTTGGAGTTAATGCGTTCTGCTTTTTCACGGCAGCCCTGTTTAACTCTCTTCCATATTCTTTTCTTTTTCCACCTCAGCTTATTCATGTATATGTAATTCATTCCAGTTCCCATTAAATTTCTGTTCTCCCCTCCTTGGCAGTTCATTAACTCACAGAATATTCAAGTCATTCATTGGATACTCATAGTATCCCTTTGGCTTTCAAGTATATTTTTACTATATAACTATTTTTCAAGGAAATTGAATAGTATACCATGGTGCCATTTTCTCTTGAGTAAAAATAATGTCACAGAAATCCTATCTACAGTAATACAATAATATTCAGTCCCTGAGGGCACAAGTCAACTTCAGGATGCTTGGGAACAGTTTTGAATGACCTGCAATGTAAATGTAAACTCTTATTTCAAACACACTCTCATGGGGATCACCACCTCGCTTTCGGATTTCAATTTCCCAACCCTGCCCTTAACTAATGAACCCTGTCTCACCCAACAGATCATCTACATTGTGGTTGGCATTGTTTTGATCATCACATTGGGGCTGATCATCGTTCTGGCTATCCACTGCAAGGAGAAGCGGGCTGCCCGTCGTAGGCAGCTCCTAGAGCAGACCAACCATGTGATCCTCAAACCAAAGAATACAGACAATCACCACCACCACAACTTGTACAAACGCAATTCCAAGATGAGCAACTTGGAAGCATCTCAGGTAGTGGCGACATGAGGTACCTTAGAGCTTGCTCGCCTAAGTGTAGGCAGCCTTAGGGACTAGCAACCTAGGGCATTAGCAACCATGGGTATATGCATCCTTAAAAGCTTTCGCTAAGTATGTGCATCCTTAAGGGAGCCCGATCGGATGTGTTGGCAAAGCTCGAGGACAGTCATCTTTTCAATTATAATGGTTTGGTTTTGGATCGTTTGTAAGGTTGAGAGGTGAGTCTGTAAGACTCCTTCAAGAGCTTTGACTGTTTGGCTTTCAATGACCCAGTGTTTGGCATACAGATCCTCACAATGGATTTTATTTCAACCAAAGATGGCTTCATCATTTTCAATTGTTTTGGCATCATACAGAACAGATGCTTTAGAGATGAATACAATGAAATTTATTTTGTTTTAACTTGGCAGCACATGCAGATTCAGAACTGGTTTTCCAAAGTTGAGGGTTCTTGCTTCAAACACTGTTTTAATTGTGACTCTAGAAGTTTGATAGGAATAGACTTTTATTTATTTGAAATAACGGAATGGTCTAATAAGCGTGTTTCAGTGAGTGTTACTGTGTGTTAAAGCTCGAGTCATAGATTTTGCTGTTTTATATGATTGATAACTAATATAATTTTTGAGTGAAATAGTTGCTACAGTGTGAATTTTTTTGGAGAAGAAATAATTGTAGAGGAGTTTTATAATGATTTTGCTTAGTGGCTTAGTTTATTTTATATTTTGTCAGATTTTTTTTATATACTTTTTTTTTTGCATGAAGATTTTTTTTGCTTCTGCTGAGCCCCTTTTAAAGATGACTTGTATGTCCACTATGTATTATGTTTACTTTTATTTTCATTCTCATATAACAAAGCTTTTGTTATAATGTGGCTAAACACTCCAGTATTAATTCGGCAGAGTGGAATTTCATTTCCACTGCAGCTTTCATAGTGATGATGATGATGATGATAATTACAAGTCAGGACTTAATGAAAGGGGACAGATAGTAAGCTTGTGTCTAACACCATCAGTCACCATCAGACCAAAGGATCTTCCAGGATCCACAGACACCCACTCACAGCACAGTGACAGTTGCCACTAACATTGCTACCAGAAATAACCTCGCTTCACCTCTTCATCACCATCACTCGCCACAGTGGCCACTGGGGAGAAGCAGCAGCAGCAGCAGCAACGAAACTATGGGGGAACTTTGAAATGTTGTTGTTGTTGTCGTTGTTGTTGTTGTTGTTGTTTCGGTGCCACTAGCAAGTCTGACGTCAGTGTTGGCTTGTGTGTCTTGCAGAACCCTCACGCCACATCCACTACCACCACCTCCACCCGTCCTGACCACCTCCTCGCCTACCCCAACAGCCCCGGCGAGCCCGTTTACATGCCCCTCAACAACTTCGACACCATAAGGAGCTACGGATCCGCAGGGGATGAGCTCGAGAACCTGCCACAACACTCTAAAGACTTTGTTCAAAACATTGCTAAACCCAGTAGTTACAACAACCACCACTATGCTCCTGTGGGAACCAATCCCCTGGGCACTCCACGGGGTTCCTTGCTGGGCTCGCCGGGATCTGCTGGGGATGCGGACAGTCTCCACAAGCCGTGGAAGGACGCACTCGGGCACAACCTGAAGGACGCCTACTACGAGAGTAACAAGATTCAGAACGGTATGTAGCAACCTTCCTCCTGATCCTTCCCCCCACTTCTGCCAGGGGTAGCACAGCTGCAGTGCCTTCAAGAGTTGTCATTATGGAAATCCCTCCTGTAGGGTTGATTTGTGTAGTGTCATGCTATTGTCTATCCATGGCTATGATGTAGAACTGAGCTGCCCTGCAGTCATCTTGCCCAGCAGTCATCTCGCCTTCCGTCCCTACTTGCCTTCCCCCTTCACCTCCCCTGCCCTCCCCTCTCCCTTTCCTTATATGCTCGCTTGCTTGCTCATTTGTGCCCTTCCCATTTTCTCATCTCTCTCATATTTCATCCCTCCCAGTACTCTCTCACCACCTCCCAACTCCCCCAACCCCCTCCCCACCCACCAACTCTCCCAAACCATCATCAGCACCACCATAGCATCAGTCTTGGCTGCCATCACTCTTACTTCAAGATGTTTTTGTGATTTAACCACTTTTGCACCCATTTTGTATGAGCTATGGACCAAGGTCGTGGCTTGGTAAATTATGTGTCCCCAACTACATGTAATTGACATGAAGAGTACCACTCCATCCCATGTGTGGTGCCAACTCCTGTGGAGTCTCACTTTTTGGGTATAGACCCTGCCATGTCTACGAAGAAGGGAAGTTTTCACTGTTTTTGGTCGTTTGTGAAAAATATTTGGAAACTATTAATTACATTCCATTTATCTAGATTTTGTGATATTAATATTCTAATATTGTTATATATTATTCTAGGTAGTTACTATCTATCATAAATGATTATGGTACTCTGGGGAAACAACAGTTTCTTCTGTAGGGGATAAAATATAATGTCACACACATGCACACACACGGGTCACTATGAGCATAGCTCCCGTCCCGTAAAATACAACTAGGTAAATACACACCTAGGAGTAATTATTAACAGACATGTCACCAGACAAGCATATAAATAAAATAGTCAGAGAAACCTACAGTTTACTAACATCAATAAAGGTGGCTTTTAATTACTTGGATGAAGTAATGGTAAAAATAGATATTAGTCACACTGAAAAGACCAAGATTGGAGTACACTGCGACACTATGGACACCAAACATAAAAAAGAATATAAAGAAATTAGAAAGAATCCAAAGAGCAACAACAAAGATGGCCCCAACACTTTCAAAATTGACATATGAACAAAGATTGTCTAAACTGGAACTGCCAACCCTGGAACAAAAAAGAAGAGAAAGAGGAGATCTATTGGCCATTTACAGAATGTTGAAAGGCATGGAAATCCTTGACAGAGAAGATTTATAACTGGGATAAAAGGAAAACAAGAGGATATGAAAAGAAGCTCAAAAAGGATAATTATTAAATGAGATCTGGAAAAAAAAAAATACTTTTCCACACAGAGTGGTGGATATCTGGAACAAATTGGATAAAACAATAGTGTATGCAAAAACCATATAAGAATTTAAGAACAAACTAGATGCTGAGAGATGCAAAGACAAGTCACCACAAGCATAGTTCCCCTTCCCGTATAATACAGCTAGGTAAATACACACAAAAAAAGAATATATAGAAAATAGAAAGAATCTGAAGAGCAATGACAAAGATGGCCCCAACACTTTCAAAATTGATATACGAATAAAGATTGTCTAAACTTGAACTACCAACATTGGAACAAAGAAGAGAAAGAGGGGATCTACTGGCCATTTACAGGATCATGAAAGGCATGGAAGCCCCTGACAGAGAAGACTTATTAAAGTGGGATAAAAGAATAACAAGGGGACATGAAAATAAAATAAAAAAGGATAGTTATAGAAGAGATATGGGAAAAAAAAAAGAAAAAAAAAAATTCCACACAGAGTGGTAGATGTCTGGAACAAATTGGACAAAACAATAGTGTGTGCAAACACCATACAAGAATTTAAGAACAAACTAGATATTGCAAGATACAAAGATGGGCCACCATGAGCATAGCTCCCCTTCCCATATAATACAACTAGGTAAATACACACGCACACACAAACACATATATGAACAAGACTGTCCAAATTAGAATTACCAACTCTGGAACAAAGAAGGGAAAGAGACTTACTAACTATCTATAGAATTATGAAGGGAATGGAAATCTTAGATAAGAATGACTTATTGAAATGGGACAATGGAAAAACAAGAGGACACGAAAAAAAAAACTATAAAAAGATAATTACAGAAGAGATCTGAAAAAAATAGCTTCCCACACAGTGATAGATACGTGGAACAAATTGGACAAAGAAAGTGTGTGCAAACACTATTCAAGATTTTAAGAAAAAACTTAATGCTGAGAGATACAAAGACGGGTCACCACCAGCATAGCTCCCCTCCCGTATAATACAACTAGGTAAATACAAAAGAAAGGCCACTCTACTAGCACATTCCTCACAAACATCACCCAACAAGTATTAGAGGGAAAGAGTCACCAAAAGGAATAATTGCAGTGGTGATAGACATAAATAATCACCTGAAAGCTATGGGTCTTGAGCAAGAAAGACCAGGTCTTATTTATTGACTGATAGACATGAATACACATGCATTCAATAAACTCCCCAGATATATACTTTAAAAAAAAAAATATATATATATAAAAAAAATTGAGATGACAACAGTGACAAGAAGCCGCTAACAAACCTCTTTAGCTGCAAGAGTATCTCAAAACAACAAACCATCTGGAATCTAGAGATTGTACAGTGGAGTCCCCCAAAGAACATTACTCACACCTTCACTGTTTGACCTCTTCACAAACAACATAATTTTCCACCCCTCCAATATAGATTTTCAAAATTTCCTATTTCTTTGTTTCTTTCTTCAGCTGAACTCCCTCCAGTCCACTTTAGAGAACTTTTTCAGAACTACATATTTGTGTCTTGTTAATATTTTTCTTGTGTTATTTCTGTCTTCCCAATTTCCAGTATGAATTCAATTATCATATAGTATTTTGATCACATGTGATTGCATGAGGAGGAATGGGCAGGGGGGTGGGGGGTGGGGTAGTATGTGTGAGTAAATTTTGACGCAGCCCGAAGGGATTTCTCCCCGTCCTCTCCTTATATGCAAGCGGGGACGGAGAGGGGGGGTCGCCGATTAAATGAAGCGGCCTTGCTGTGGATGTGCTGTGTCTTGCGACACTGCTTCTGACCCAGGGCGGTGGGCAGGGTGCAGGGATGACCCGTCATCCAGGAGGTGCTCAGATGAGAGGGAGGGTGGGAGGGGTGTGGAGTGTATGTAGGGATGAAATGGGTGGGAGTGTTTTTATGCCTTTCCCTTTTTGGCTACCCCCCTTGTAAGGGGGAAAAAGCCTTGGTATATGTATGTATGTATGTATTTTGATCACTGAATGTTTTTCCATTAAGATTCCAGTCTTCAGGTGTATCTTCACCTCTCATTCTTATTGGTTTCTTCACCCAATAGGTCACATTTTCCATTGCTATATTTAACAATGTATTGACCCATGGTTCCTGACTACCACATTTCTCATTCCTACCATTTTCCCTCTCCACAATTAAAGTTACCCATCAGCTATATTTTCACTTTTTCAAATAACTCCATTTGATTGGAAGTATTTATCATTAATTCTATGTACTCTGCTTCATTTCATATTCTTGTGGTGGGGTATATGCTACTGTAACGTCTTTTTCCATCTCCATTATGATTCTTAAATTCATTGTTTCACTATCTCGTTCCTGTTCATTGCTGTGTATATGGATGGGTGGTATGGGAGGTAGATGCAAGGATTAGAGATTGTTAGAGAAAGTGAAGGGAAGTGGAAAGTGAGCCAGTTATTGTTTCTTTAATTTTTTCTTTTGTCTTTTCCTCGTATGGTTTATCTGCCAGGCTGGGGACTAGTTTGGTTGCCGTCCTTTGTATTATCTCAATCTTACTTATATCCTTCACTCTGTATATGAACTATACTACTGATGCACATTCCTGTATGTATGTATTTACCTAGTTGTATTTTACGAGACAAGAGCTATGCTCGTAGTGACCCATTTTCGTATCTCTCTGCATCCAGCTTATTCTTAAAATTGTGTATAGTTTTGGCACTCACTGTTTCTCCATTTAGTTTGTTCCAGACATCAATCACTCTATGTGGGAAGCTATTCTTTTTCAGGTCTGTAACTGTCCTTCTTTAGTTTCTTTTCGTGTCCTCTTGTTTCTCTTCTATCCCACTTTAATAAGTCATCTCTATCAAAAATTTCCATCCCTTTCATTATTCTGTAAATAGTCAATAAATCACCTCTTTCTCTTCTCTGTTCCAGTGTTGACAGGCGTAATTTCTCCAATTTTTGTTCATATGTCAGACTTGACAGTGTAGGTGCCATTTTCGTCACTGCTCTTTGGATTCTTTCTAATTTTCTTATGTTCCTCTTTGTGCTAGGTGCCCACAGTGTTGCAGCATATTCTAGTTTAGGTCTTATCAGTGTAACCAGTGTGTTTTTGTGTGCATTTACCTAATTGTAGTGTAGGGGGTTGAAGCAATGTTCATGGGGTCCATCTTTTCCTCCACTTGTCAGACCTGGCCTTGAAGTCTAAAGTAGTGTTGGCTTTGGTTGTATTTTTATCTAACTTGTTACACAAATCTACACTTCTGTGTTGAAAGCTACACTTCTTGATATCTTTTAAACATTTTTTTTTCCAGTTTTTACTATGACCTCTTGTAGATTTTCCACTTGTGTCAGTAATTCTTTTCTGTCCACTCTATTTAAATCTGTTTCTAGTTTAAAGATCCTTATTGCATCACCCATTTTTCTCTCTGTTCTTTCAAGGTAGAAGTCCCAATTTCTTCAGTCATTCCTCATATATCATGTGTAGACCAGGAATTGTCTCAGTTGCTGCCTTTTGTATTCTATTTTTCTTACATATTTTGTTAAGTATGTTAACCACATCATGACTGCATACTCCAGTCTGGGTCATATCAAGCTTTCAGTGATTTTTCTCACCATGTCCTCATTTGTGTAGTAAAATGCCACTCTTATATTTTTCAACAGATTGTAGGTCTCACCTGTTATTTTCTTTGTGTGTGCTTTAGGTGATAGGTAGTCTTTGATTATGATGCCAATGATGACGATGCCCTTTTCCTCCTTTGCCTTTCCTATTATTTTGTTTCCTATTTTTGTTTCTCAATGATAAATACATTGTTGGTCATTGTTTACTTTGTCCCATTTCTAATATTTTGCATTTCTTTTTGTTAAAATTTATTTTCCACTCCTGACTCCACTTGTATACTTTATCCAGGTCCCTTTGCAGGAGGATTGTACAGTCCTTCTCACTTCTCACCCTCTTCATGATCTCTGTATCATCAGCAAATAGTTTTGCCGATTCATTTGGGGATGTGTAAAAAGAATAGGAAAAGGAAATGGCAGTAATATGAGTGAATAAGTCTTTATGAAAAGGAAATGATAGAGAGATGGGTGGATAGGTTTTTATGTATGAGAGGATAAATTTATAATGTGCATATCTTATTCCCATTTGTGAACACTTTTCATATTTCACATTTACTTTTCATTTCAGATGTAAAGTTTCGACAAGGCGAGTACCTGAGTCTAAAGAAGCTTGGGGGAGGAGTAGGAACTGGAGTTGGAGGAGGTGGAGGAGTTGGGATAGTAGGAGGAGGAGGAGGAGGAGGAGTAGTAGTTCGGGGTGGTGGAGACCTGCGCAGTGAGGGGATGAACAGTTCTACCAGCCAACGTGATGACTCGAGTGTTCGATCTGGGACATCAGTCGATGACCTACCAGGTAAGAAATTGTCTCATTTGGCACCAAGGGAAGTGCTACAGTTAGCAAGAAGTTCTTCTGACTTAGGTGTTCCTTTGCATACTCTGTGGTTCTTTACATTCTCATAGTTCTGGCTTGTCCAGATTTTTGTGTTCACAGTGTTCTAGACTAACCTTTGCTTAGAGTGATGTTGATATGCTTTTTTATTTTATTAAACTTTTAAAGTATTACTACATAGAACAGATGCACTACCACAGACACAAATGTTCAAATATACCAAACTTTTATCAGATACACACAAAACCTGCTCAGGCTAGTTTACAAAGCTTGTGCACATATAACACACTCATTTTCATTCTATCATCACACACACAGACATATATGTGTGTGTCTATATATATATATATATACCATATACCAAGGCTTTTTCCCCCTTACAAGGGAGGTATATATTATATATATATATATATATATATATATATATATATATATATATATATATATATATATATATATATATATGAAAGCTGGCAGATAAGGTTAAAGAATACTGGGATGGTTTAGGCATATTGAAAGAATGAATGAAGAAAAAACAAACAAAAAGAGTGTGGAAGGCAGAGGTGGATGGAGTGAACTTGAGGGGAAGACTGAGAGTGAGATGGATGAATGGGATGAAAGGGGCCCTGAGTAAAAGGGAAATGTCTGCTGACAATAGACATTGGCTTTGTACATATTTCTTTGGGGCAGGCAAATGTTCCTGTTTTCAAAAAGGATAATTGTCTATGCACAACAATAGGCAAATCAGTTTGATGTTAGTTATAGGTAAAATGCTTGAATCAATAATAGCTAATAGAATCAGAGATCACATCTAGAGACATAATTTGATTCATGACTCGCAGCATGGGTTCCCCTAGGGTAAGTCATGTATAACTAATCTATCTTTTTACACTAATGTCTACAAGGCATCAGATAACATAAGAATGAAGGAGACTGCAAGAGACTATAAGGTTTACACTAGGCAGTTCCATGTCATTACCACCTGTCATCCCCATCCATAAAGTTGTCTAACCATTTCTTAAAACAACCAATAGTTTCAGCACTCACTACATGGTTACTAAGTCTATTCCATTTGTTGACTACCCTATTAGTAAACCAATTCTTGCCTATTTCCTTCTTAAATCTAAATTTGTCCAATTTAAATCCATTACTGCGAGTCCTGCCCTGTTTTGATATGATGACCTTGTTTGCATCACCCTTTGATCCACTTGAACACCTCTATTAGATCACCCCTCACTCTGCGTCTTTCCAGAGAGTGTAAGGTGCCTAAGCGCCTCTTCATAAGATAAATTTCTGAGCCCCTGTATCAATATGGTAATTTTTCTCTGTAGATTCTAGTGAATTGATGGCCATTCTATAAAACGGAGACCAAAACTGTACTGTATAGTCAAGGATGGGTAATTACCTCTGCATTTCTATCCATAACCATCCTAGCAATAAAAACTAATGCTTTGTTAGCTTTATTCATGGCGCTGATGCACTGTTTCCTGGATTTAAGGTCAGGACTCACTAGAATTCCCAAGTCTCTCTCGCTCTCAGTTTTCTCTAAAACCATGTTATTTAAGCTATTTCTGTTTTCGGTATTGTGTAGCCCTACATTTAACATGCTGTACTTTGAGATATTAAAGTCCATTTACCATTTCACCGACCATGTGAACAATTTGTAAAGATCATCTTACAGAATCTTAGCATCGTCTCCTGACCTAATTAGGCATCCTATTTTAGTGTCATACACAAACTTACTAACATCACTATTAATCCCATCATCCAAGTCATTAATGTGCATAATGAACAAAAAGGGACCCAAAACCATGCCCTGAGGAACTCCACTAGAAACATTCCCCCATTTGCATTTTACACCATTTATGGTGACCTGCTGTTTTCTGTCACTGATCCAAGCTCTAATCCATTCTAACACTTTTTCCTCCTATGCCATGGTCTTTGATTTTATTTAGTAGTCTCTGGTGGGTCACCTTGTCGAACATTTTGCTAAAGTCAAGGTAAATAGCATCGTAACTATCATTGTTATCTGACGCCATATATATGCTAATGTAAAAAGATTAGTCACACATGACTTACCTATGGAGAAACCATGCTGTGAGTCACAAATCAAATTATTTCTCTATGTTATTTACCTTGATTTTAGCAAAGTATTCAACAAGGTGCCCCACCAGAGACTACTAAATAAAGTCATATTTGAATGGATCAGTGACAGAAAACAGCAGGTCACCATAAACAGTGTAAAATCTAAATAGGGGAGTGTTACTAGTGGAGTTCCCCAGGGCTTGGTTTTGGGTCCCATATTATTCATTATGTATATACACAACTTGGACAATGGGATTAGTGGTGATGTTAGCAAGTTTGAGGATGACACTAAAATAGGATGCCAAATTAGGTCAGGAGAAGACACTGTGATAGTGCAGGAAGATCTTAACAAATTGTTCACATGGTTGGTGAAATGGCAAATTGACTTCAATATCTGAAAGTGCAGTATGTTAACTGTAGGTTTACATAACCCAGAAAGCAGGTATACCATAGATAACACCTTTTTAGAGAAAACTGAGTGTGAGAGAGACTTAGGAGTTCTAGTAAGTCCTGACCAAAATGATAAATGGGCTCAGAAATTTACCTTGAGGACAGGCTTAGGCACCTTAATTTACACTTTCTCGAAAGACGCAGAGTGCAGGGTGATCTAATAGAGGTGTTCAAGTTCATCAAGGGCTTTAATGAGGGTGGTGCAGACAAAGTCATCATATTTAAAAAAAAACAGGGCAGGACTTGCAGTAATGGATTTATATTGGACAAATTTAGATTTAAGAAAGTGGTTTACCAATACAGTGGTCAACTGGTGGAATAGACTTTGTAACCATGTAGCGAGTGCTGAAACTATCAGTTGTTATAAGAAAAGGTTAACAACTTTATGGATGGTGATGATAGGTGATAATGGACATGAACTGCATAGTGTAGGCCTTATGGTCTCTTGCAGTCTTATTCTTATGTTCTTACGAGGAAGGAAGGAAGAGTGCAAGAAATAGGTGTGAGTGAAGAATGGTTGTGAATGAATGATAAATTGATGCAGCTGGAAGGGACTTCTCATCTTCTCTAAGTATTTGCAAGTAGACAAAGAAGGAGGGTTATCATGTAAATGAAGCACCAAGGGCAAACTAGCTTCAGCTGCCAGGTCCTGCTGTGAAGGTGTTGTGTCTTACTGCATTGATTCTGGCACAGGTAGTGGGCAAGGGGAAGGGATAGCTCTTCATCTACAAGGAACTAAGATCAAAAGTAAACAAATAGGTATAGGATAGGTAAATGGTGGGTGTATGACTTAGCTGGCTATTTCCTTATAAATGGGAAGTCGTCTGTTGAAACTTGTTTGGAGTGAGAAGAGGGGGTGCATAGGACCTTCCTAGGAAAGACCATAGGGACTGGTGCCAGCATGTGAGTGAAGGAACATGTTCTATGATGTATGCTCCCAGTTGATAATGATGATATATATATATATATATATATATATATATATATATATATATATATATATATATATATATATGTAAACACACACACATACAGATCAGTGTTGGTAGTTGGATAGTAAAGATGTTACCAAAGAGCCTGGTTGTAGTAATAGGGAAGAGGAGCAATGCAAAAGGATCCTGTTAAACAGTTTAATGAATGATAGTTTATACTGAAATAGAGTCCTCATCTCCACTGACACAACTTATTATATCACACAAGCACTACTGTCAGAACAAAACAAGAAAGAGCCAGCAGGACTTTAATCAAATGTATACATCAACCAACCACCAGTACCACACAATACATTCACACCCAGATCACTAAACAAATTTTTCAAGACAGACCACAAAACTTGTTATTTTTACCAACATCCCCAGGCATTGGCCCCAAATAAAAATCCCTCTCAAGAGAATTAAGAATCAAACTGTCACACTTATGTTCAGGACACCATTCAGGATTAAAACAGTATCAACACAGAATCAAACTGCCTCAGATGCAGCCACTACACAGAAGACATTGAACACCTGATCCTGCAGTGCCCTACACTAGCAATCAATACACAATATATCTTGCCTGAGTAACCTATGGGCCCACCCAGTGGCCATAGCCAGTTACATGGGAGCCATGGATCTTCTGGATGAGAGACATGGTGCAATGGATTGAAAATGATAGATGAAATGTCTTTGACATTTGAGATGTCATAAGGCATTATATGGGATCATCCAGCACATTTTGTCTGACTGTTAATTATGAGACACATTGCTGATTTTTGCCGAGATGCTGTGTGATGATAAGGAACACACTATGCTGTAGTTTATAGGAACTAGAAGATCAAATTGTAGATGACCCCCAACTTCATCTTTATTGTCAAAACATGTGATGGTTATGACCCTAAGACAAACCAGCAGCTGTTGCAGTGGAAGTCTCCCACGCCACCAAAGTGTTGAGTTCATGTTGATCATTCCTGACATCCAGAGCATTGGCTATATGGATTCTCCAATCAAATAATTAAAATACGCTTCTGGTATGCTATTACCATTGTACTGATGTGGGATGGTTCTCTTGTCACTAGCTTACACAAGCAGGAAGAGAGAAGTAGCTTGTTGCCATTATTCCTCATGTGAAAAAGTGGAAGAATAACAGATAAATACAGTCTGAGTTGTCCTTGGCCCAGTCTCGAGAGCAAGTGACAGCTCCATAGGTCTGCATCTTCAGATTGGGGTGAGAGTGTTGACAAGTATTGAAAGATGGGCAGCAGAGAGACTACTCTGACATTCATCTTGTAGAATCACCCCTTGTAGGACCCATCTAAGGTCTCTTCCAAATAGAACAATAGAAAAGAAGAATAAATTGGCATCAGAAGTAACAGGCCCAGACCATGAAAAAAAAATAAGAAACACGATGACCATAGAGACAGAAATGGCAAACAAGAGGAAAACAAAAAAATAAATAGATGAGTGAAAAAAATAAATAAAAGAAAGAGTAAAAAAGGGGGATGGGACAAAAATAAATTAATGCATAAATAGTGTTATTGTACAAACACCTATACATTGTATTGTCAGAAGTTTAAGTGTGGTAGTTATCAAGGACAAGCTTGAAGAGGGTGATGGCAGCCTGAGCATTTATGTTTTTAGCAGCCAGCGGTCAGGTTTTAACTCTTGAAAAAAAAAAAAAAAAGTAGACAAGATACAGTGAGTGTAACTCTTCTCTGAAATGCATCTAGGTCTATATAAATACAAACTCATACATCTTCAGAAGTGACCTGCTTCAAAACACAGCCACAAACCTTAAACTCAGCATTCTATCTCCACTTGCCCCCAGGAAAACATAACACTACAAAACAGACCAAGCAACCTGATAATGGATGTCTTTGATTTAAAGTATTTCAACTAGTGATGTTGCAAATTATGATAAAAACTGTTAGTGCCCATTATTCTAAAGCAAACTTTACAGTTATTAATATAGTATGCATTTGAAACTAGCTACCGCATGTATCACTGTCACAGAAGCCAAGTACTATGGCTCGCTTTACCCCATCACCTGGGTGCCACATGCTAGACTTTAGTGGACACTTCTATGGTATGGGTCCTTTGCACTGTCCCCTGTGCCATCCATTTTCCTGCAGCTCTAACTAAATGTACTAAACATTTTAATTGTTCTTAGACCATCACTGCAAGGAACCCTACATGTGAACCAGTTATCTGAATATGGATGTACAGTACGTCTTAGTATCATGCTAGGCATGATTTTTCAGTTTTGGGCAAAATCCAAGTTCCAACATTTCCCAGGAATAAATCTCAAAGTAAGGACATCCTGTACTCAACCTTGCATCCCCAGAAATAAAACAAACACTAAAATAATACCAGCTTACTATTAGCCAGCTCCAGACACCACGTGTCTCAGATGGTCACACCACAATGAAAACGTAAATTACATCATTATTCACTGCTCCACATTCACAAGTAGTCCATCTGCAGCCCCATGGTATCTGGCCTGGCTATCAGCTGGGCTCATGAATCACTTGAGAACTTTAGTATTGTGTGAATATGAATCAATACAAGCTGATATGTTTTGTCTTTTTTTGTGGTGACTGCACCTTGGGAATATGGTCATCTGGTTCCACACAACACAGTTATTGCTTCTCAAAGAGATCAGTGGGAGAACTCAGGAACTACTCTTTACCTTGTGAAGGGGAAACCCAAATTAACATTGCTATGACAACCAAATACAAGGTAAGACTAGAACGGCAACATGAGATGAAGCATCTTTAGTATCCACTGCCCTGTAAAGTGTAATTAGGTAAGCCTAATCACATCTGTATGACCAACACAATCAATCAATCTCTTGTGACCTTGAGTTTCACTGAGTGGAAGACCTGCAGCTCCACAGTGGCTGATAACGGTTCTCAGAACCTCCCATAGATCCTCTGGGAAGAACCTTTGGATTGCAGTCTGTGTTGTGTCAGTGTGGGACTGTTTCTATGTCACTGGCTGAAAATGGTAGGAACAGGAGGGTGGTCATTGATTGTCAGCTCCCCATGTGTGAAAAAGTGTAATAAATACAGTTGAAGTTTAAAGAGAGATCTTAGACCCAGTCTGGACACCAAGTATCATGCCCCTAAAGGCTGTACCTCCTGATGAACATGAGGAGATTGATAGGTTTTGAAAATGGGCAACTTCACTGTCCATCTTCAGATCCCCCACATGCAGGTTCCCATCATTGGTCCTTTGAACAACACAATAGCTTATGCTAACATAAAAACTGGCCTTCTGACTACAACCTGGATATATTAGGTGGTGATTCAACAGCACCTGGACCTTGCCTAGAACATATATCAATGATATGGAGCCCACTGTCAAAAGGTATGTTACCAATCAATTGTTCCCTTGAGTTTTGCTGACTAGAAAATTGCATCTTTATAATAAAGTAGGTGATAGTGGTCCTCAGGCCCTCCAAAAGATCTTCCTGGAAAGACACCTTGGACACATATCTGCATTGTATTAGTGTGGAAAGTTTGTTTCAATGGCTGAAAGTAGTAGGAGGGAAGCTGTCACTAGTTATCTGTTCTCCTTATGTTTAAAAGTGGAGAAAATACTGAGGAACTTGATATAGAGAGATGACCCCAGTGCAAAGACAAAGTGTCAGCCCCTTTGGTTGACATCTTCAAATGGAAGTGAGAAGTAGATAAGAGTTTGAAAGCAGAGATGATTCTGACATCCTACTTGCAGAACCACCTCATGCAAGTACTGAATATCATTGGTCCCAGGATGTAACAAAATTTGAGAAAGTCCAAAGAGACATCACAAGAAGGGTTCCAAGTCTGTGGAGGTTGACATAGAAAGATTTATTGCAGAAATTAGATGTGATAACATTACAAGAAAGGAAAGAAAGGAGAAACATGGTCAGCTTGTCTTTTAACAACCAAATTGTGAAATATATTAATATGCAAGAAGGATTGTATAATGTAGCAAAGCGACCTGGGTAAAGTATACAAGTAAAGTCAGGAGTGGAAAAGGAATTTTAACATAAATGCAAAATACAGAAAATGGGCCAAAGTAAGGAAAGATTGATGATGGATTATAAAATGGGAAATGAAATAATAGGAAAAGCAAAGGAGGAAAAGGACCTGTGTATCATAATAAAAGATGACCTATCAACTTAAGTACAAAGAAAATAATAGTAGAGCAACAATCTATTGAAAAATATAAGAGTGGCATTTCACATTACAAATGAGCAGAGCTGGGCACGTTCCTCGATTTTGGATAGTGCGTTAGTGTTCTTGTGTTCCACCGGCAGCGGTTAGTGTGTTCCAGAAATAGCGTCCCTCGAATGATTTTGCTCCATGCGTTCCTGCGTTAGCACTCACAAACTATAAAAGCATCCCTCAAAAAAAGTACCACGTTCCTAAAGATAATAATAATAATAGATAAAAAAAATTAAATTAAATTGAAAAAATTTAAAAGTTATAAAAAAAAACTGCGTTCCTCAAAAACACTACTGTGCGCATCAAAAGAACTATTCCGCAACTCAAAAATAAAACAAAATACAAGGTAATAATACATCAGAGCTTCATACATTAAAATATATGTATATTTCAAACAACTAGACAAATTACTAACTTCGTTGGTTAAACGGGTTCACACAATGAGTGATCAGTACATACTGCCATAATAGCACACAAAACATTTGTAAGTTTTAGCAGCTGACCAATGGGAGAGCTTCCCACCTAAATGTAAACAACTAAAGGTTTGGTTGTCTTTGCTGCTGACCAGAATGTTACCACGTAGTGAATGTCATCTTCATTGTTTCCAGTGAAAATGTTTTGAAAAAAAAATCATTTTGGAATGCAGGAACGCTTTAATTTTTTGGACAGTGCGTTACTTTGATTTTTTGCGTTCCTAAAAAGGCTGTGTGTATGTACACAAGAACACAGGAACGCATTTGCCCACCTATGCAAATGAGTACATGATGAAGAATATCACTGTATCTAAAGATATAAAAAAATATAAAGAATACAAAAGACAGCAACCAATACTATTCCTGGTCTAAACAACATGATATAGGAGGAAACATTGAAGAAAATAGGACTTTCCCACCTTGGAAGAATGAAGAGAGAGAATATGATAATACAATAACTGGAAACAGGTTTAGAGAAAGTGAACAAAATAGAATTACTGATGTGAAAAGAAAGGTCAACAAACGGTCATGAAAAAAAAGTCAAATAAAAGATGTCAAGAAGGATAGCTTTTGACATTGAAGTGTAGACTTGTGGAACAAGTGAAAATAGAATGCAAACCAATGCTATAAAAGAACTTGAGGCAAGGCTTGACAAATGGAGAGAGACACCCCATGAGCAATGCTTTAACCCCATACACTACAACTAGGTAAATACACACCTGACAAACCTGTGAATAAATTACTTGGAGAGACTTACAACTTACTAAGATCAATGAAAGTGGCCCTTTGACTACATGGATGAAGAGATGGTTAAGAAAATAATTACTACATTGATAAGACCGAAACTAGAATATGCTATATCAATGTGGGCACCAAGCACAAAGAAAAACACAAAGAAATTAGAAAGAATCCAAAGAGTGGCGACAAAGATGGCACCCACACTATCAAATTTGACATATGAACAAAGATTGGAGAAATTACAGCTGTCAACATTGGAGCAGAGAAGGGAAAGAGGCGACTTGTTGACCATCTTCAGAATTATGAAAGGGATGGAAGTTCTCGATAGAGATGACCTATTGAAATGGGACAAGAGAGAAACAAGAGGACACGATAAGAAGCTAAAGAAGGACAGTTACAGAAGAGACCTGAAAAAGAACAGTTTCCCGCACAGAGTGATCGATGTCTGGAACAAACTAAACAGTGAAACAGTGAATGCCAGAACTATACACGAGTTCAAGAATAAACTGGATGTGGAGAGATACGAAAACGGGTCACAACGAGCATAGCTCCCATCCTGTAAAATACAACTAGGTAAATACACACACATTGCACATTGGTGCAGTGGTACCATTCTTGACAGCTAATTCAGCTAAGCCTGAATCCTACCCAAAGCTGAAAAAGTTTCAGCATCACTGCACTATGAGCTGGCACTCCAACTCTGGTGGGCTAGGACTTGGGTGTGTATGTGAGGTCACAGCATTACCCATAGATTGTCATATATGAGCTCTGAGCTCTCACCCAGGCAAGTAATAACTGTCTATCACAAGTCCAACATGTGATCCAAGACCTTGGTGAATCACACACATACACACATATAGTACAGACATACCCCATGGTATATGGGTGTACCCAACATTTGCTTTTAAGTGTGGTGATGGTGGTGGTGGATATGGTGTTGATGATGGTCAAGTCTACTCTGACAGAACTGTAGTAAAACTCCAAGGTAATTTATTATGTTTGATTTTAAGGCAAAAGAAGAGACAGGTTATCATGAAACTGTGCAAAAACTATACACAAATTTAAGAGCAAACTAGACACTGTGAGATACAGACGGAACACCACATGCATAGCTTCCCTTCCCATAAGATACAACTAGGTAAATACACACACACACACACACATCAGCTTGATGGTGCAGTGATAACGTTCTCAACTGCCAAGTCCAACACATGATCCAAGATCATGGTGAATCATACACATACACACACAAAATGCACACACGAACATGTGGTCTGTGAGCGAGTTTGCAGTAATGCTGTAGGAAACCCCACAAGTACATTACTGAATAAAACAAGTTAACACAGTTGTGTGGTTAAAAAGAAATAGAAGTTCTCTTCACAAAACACACCTTGCAGGGGCACACAAGTGTACTGCACCACTCTGCTGACGCTGTGGTGCTAGTACTCGTTCAGGAGTATCATGAGTGTTGCTGTTCTTGTGTCACCTCTGCCCCTTGGAGAGACACAGCCATCCCACCCTATTTCACACAACCCTGATCCTGCAGCACTGCAAACTCGCGCGTCTGGCATGGTTGTATGTATAGTGCTGTCTCACATTCCCTACCTCCCTCTTCCCAGTTACATCATAAAACCTCTCCTTTTCATCCATCCTTCATGCCATCCCACCTTAAAACATTATTCCTAGCTATTTTATTCTTTTTTTCCCCCATCTTCACTATTTCTGTTCCTTCTATCTTACTCCCTCTTTGCTTTCATTCTTCCCTTCTTTTCATTCCTCACCTTTCTTCACTTCTTATATTCATTGTATACTGGTCCCATAATATTTGTGGAGGTTAAGTTACATGTAACCCCACAGATATTAAAAATTTGTGAATATCTGTTGTTCCTTTAGAAACACCTCTGGACCCACTATTTTCATATACAGTATAACCAAAGTAAAACACCACACATTTAAAAAAAAAATTGAATCGATAAAATTGATAAATGTATAAAGTTAAAATATAAAATATTGGCCTGCTTATAAGATGCAACCAAGTATAAGGCACCCTTGTATTACAGGATTTAGAGAGAACACTGTTTGTATTTTGAGGAAACGTCATTTCATAAATTTATCAGAAGTTCCCTTCCAAAACCCTTTTTCAGTAAAACATTTATTTTGTGCATTGTTTCTTGTAAAACAATGCAGCAGCATCAGAGCTATTGTCATGTTAGTAGTGATGCTGTTCAAGCACATTTTGTTTACAGAGCAATGGTAGTTCTCTCATCTAGAATTGCCAGGCTAGGTTGCTTTCCTGAAGGCCCTCATTAATGTTAAGCAAGAAAGTGCAAAGCACAAACACAATAAACATACATGATGCAACACTACAGTGGTTTATGAAAGTGAGGTGGAGCAATGGTGGTGTGGGACAATGCGCTCGTTGAACAAACAGGAAGGAATACTAGCCTGAGAAAAATCTCAAACATCCAAAAACTTTCACTTCACAATATTTGCTACCTTATCAGCGAGTAGCGAAATTCATGAATGGTAAGGAGTGACTACTTCCTTGGGTTTTATATCTTTCCCCTCCACTCCATGCCTAATCTCCACTCAAAGAATGCTGATAATTTTTAACATCTGCTGTCACTCATTCTGTGATAGAATCACTGGTTATGGCCAAAAAGTACCAATACCCACAGTTTACTCTTCCCTCCTAAGGATCTCTTCCATATCACACCTCTTCCACCAATACAGTACTCAATTTTCTAGTCTATACCTCCTAGTTTTCTCTTTCCTTCCTTTACCTTATCCAGAGCACTCACGTTATCTGTTCTCCAAGTTTGTATCATACTTGCACATCCATATATTTCTAGTCTCCGATTTCTGTTCCTGTCAAAATTTTCTTCTCTTCCTTTATCTTTTTATTTTCTCTTTATTTGTTGGCCTGTTCATTAGTGTCTCATTTTCTTTCCTTAGTTCACATTTTGCCCATCGTTTGCCAACATAATATTCTTCCTCTACCACTTGTTCATTCTTTTTCACTTTCCCTTTATTCTCCATTTTTTCCTTCCCCTTTTTCATTTCTCCCAAGTTTTTGCCTAGTTGTTATTCTCTCTTCTTTACTTTCCCCAATCTCTTCATATTTTTGTCTGTCCTTACCACTTCCCTCACCTTTCCTATTTTTGTGTCCAACTTCCTTGTTTTCCTCCATCCTTCCCATCCTTTTTCCTTTTCAAATGTTTTCCCTGTTCCCTTTTGTGTCACATTAACCCATTTCCTAAGATCTTCCCTTGTCCTCAATCTCCCCCCCTCCAAATTCCATCCACCTCTCGTCCCCCACCATCCCCCCAACCCGAGAACTAACGTGCCCCATGCATAGGCTACCACTGGGATTGTTCTGACTGGGCCCGTCCCTCTCAAAACCCTCTGCCCAACATCGTCGAGGTCCCTGGCGGCGAAGTGAGAGACTCGTCCTCATACCATTCCAATGAGTCCAACGAGTCCATCATCCTCAAGCCTGCCGAAAATCAGCCACTTATGCCTCCAGGTAAGGGGGAGAAGGCCAATTGATAGTGTAGGTAAGTCTAGGCAGAATGAATTGTGTAGGTAAGTCCAGGTAAAGAGGATCTTATGTTATTCCCAAGGAGAGCAGATTTTGGAGGTAAGTTAGCAGAGACCATATGGCGTAGATAAGTTTGAGGAAAGTAGGTAGCATAGGATGATGGATAATATATTAATCCAGGGAGGGTGGAAAGCTCAGGTTGTTCTTGAAAGTACTGCTTTGATAATTTGTACAAATATCTGAAGTGTACCTGTAGAAGAAAAATATAGGCAAGGTGTATTACATAAATAATGAAGCATACAGTGAATATTTAGATACAGGGATAATAGTTGGTGAATGTTAGGAAGAAGAGGTGAATTTGTGGCAAATACTTTTAGAGTAATTTGCAAAATAAACAGAACATGCCGAATTTGTTCTGGAAAGGGTATAAGGATCATCATAGATTCGATTAGTAAAGTTGGAAAGGGGGGTTTGCTGAGTACTCTTTGGACACTAATCAGGTCAACTTGATTTCTTTATATTAGGAACAGCAGTATTAAAATGTGAAAACCCTCCATTGGCTTAGTGTGATGGCCATAATAGAATTTGTTTCACGCATGAAAAAATTGTTTTAGAAATTGGCAAATGTAAGAAGAGACCAACATAGAGTAATAGAATGGGAAATTATATAATCAACAAAACTAAATAGTTGAGGGATTTGGAATTCTTAATTGTGAAACAGTGATGAAAAAATAGATACATAGAGCAGCAACTTATGTGATTCCTAGTATGAATAGAGAAATGTATAAGGAAAGATTAGAGGAACTGGGATTGTCCACACTGGAAGAGAAGAAAAAGAATGCTGTTGCAGAGGGATGCAACAGAAAAAGAATGACTGATAACAAGAGAAGTGAATGGTGAAGACAAGGGTTGGAGGTGGGGGCATAAATTAAAATCAGAGAAATGATATTAAAGGAGAGATTCAGAGAAGGAAGTACAAAGAATAGGATAATTTGTATGAATGTGGTGAACATTAATTATCTATAGAGGCATCACCCAGGTTACAGATTCATGCTTCTTTAAAGGAGAAAGATATATTTCAATGAGGTCAAGAATAATGGAAATATTGATGTTCAAGTAGTTGACGGAAATTACTTTTGGTGGTAAAGGAATAAGGGAAGATAATTATTGATCACATTGTAACAAATACCAAGATGGCCATCACCCAAGCCAAGGTAGGGGAACTTTTTTCTGCATTTTAATACTGATATTAACAGTAACACCTACTGAGGGACATTGAATTAGATTTGCAGTTGAGTTGATGTTTTAGGTCATTCTAGAATTGACCAATACCATTATTTTCAGTGTTTGGACTACATTACTTCTGCTGGTAATTTGTTTCCATTGTTTGCCAATCTTTTAAAAAAGCTACTTTTTGACAACCTTCTTGATTTCCTTTTTTGTGTTTGTCAGGATTTTGGCTGTAAGGCAAACACTGCTGAGGAAAACAGAGTTTATTTAAATTGAAAGTTGGGCACAGAAAGGGGGGAAGAGAGTGCAAGGGAGGTAATGACTATGCATTTCAAGTTGTGTCTCAAGGTGGTCTGCTAGCAAGGGAGGGGGAAAGAGGAGACAGCGACAGAGGCAGCAAACTAGTCTTGCAGTGTGATGCCTTGAGGTGATCTGAATGTTAAGCAAGTTCATCCAGCTTATTTACCTGGGTCAGGTCATGACCCATGCTCTTGATTGGCACAAGGGCAAAGTGCCTGTGAAGCCAGATGCAATACATTCTCAGGCCACTGCTCTAACCAGGATGGAAATGTATGTATGTGACCCATGCAGCTGCAGCCGAATGGTGCAAGAGATTCTCCCCAGACATTGTTTAGGGTAAGGGGTCATAAGAACATGTGAAGACAACTGCCTCACACACCCCCATGGAAGTCAAGGCTGGTGGTAAAGTCATGCAGAGCCACGAGAAATCGTCAAGGTAATTGATCTCATCATGGACATGACAGGGCCATAACTTGAAGGCAGGGGTAGAGCTGGCCAGTAAACTGCAGGGGCAGTAGCAGGCAATGGTCCATTTGACATAAGGTAGCAAGCCTTGGGGTGATCAGCTATTCCTGTGGGACTAGAGTTGTCCTGTACATCTTGGATGATGTTGAGGAGGTTATTGCATCTTGGGAGGCTGTTCAAAGGAACGCGTACCTAGAACGTGTCCTGGGATCACGTCACACAGTGGCATTGGTAGTGTGGCTGTAACATCTCCCTGAAAAGATATATGCTTGAGAATGATAGTGGTTAGTGGGTGGGGCATTAGGCCACCCAGGGCATTGTGGACCTTGACAGTCAGGGTTGATAGTCAACTTTACTGAGGTCAGGGTGCAGGACCTTGTGATCTCTGTTAAATGTTTGGGTGGGTCAAGGTGGGGATGCTCACATCTCTAGTTGGCTAAATGATCTGGTGGCGGTGATGGTAGGCCGCAAAATTATTCCTGTGGTAGGTGAGAGTGTTGTCAGGTAGGCTGCAGTGACAGTTGATCTTGCAGGCAATTGGCAGCAGTCAATCTGGTAGGCAAGTGGTGGCAGTCTAGCAGTAGCAGTCAAGTGCCAGCATTCAATCTGGTAGGCAAGTGGTAGCAGTCAATCTGGCAGGCAAACGACAGCAGTCAGCAGAGCTGGGAATTGGGGCCCCAAATTTGGGCTCTGCTGGGAAAACAGAGTTTAAGTTGAAAGTTGGGCACCAAGAGGATAATATGGTTCACTCTAGTTGCAAGAAAGTGGGGGGAGAGATGAAGAGGGAAGTGACAACTATGTGTTTCAATTTGTGTCCCAAGGCAGTCTGCTAGCGGGAGAAGGGGTAGGAGACAGCGATGGAAGCAGCAAGCTAGGCTCACAGCGTGATGTTCCAAAGTGATCTGAATCTTTGGCAATTCTATCCAGCTTATATACCAGATCAGGTCATGATCCATGCTCTTAAATGGCACAAGGGCAATGTGTTGATGCCTGTGAAGCCAGATGTAATATGTTCTCAGGCTGCTCATCTAACCAGGATGGAATGTATGGAGCTGGTACTGCACATGCATTCCTCAAAGAACAATTGTCCATCCTGATGCTGCTGGCTGAGGTTTAGGTGTTCTCTTGAGATATCATAGGAGCTGACAAGGTCTGTTCCCAGGCTGGTAACCTAGTGAGAATGGAATGTAGATGGAGCTGGGTACTGCACATGCATTTCCTCAAAGAACCGCATATATAACCCATGTGGCCAGGAGGTGCAGGGGATTCTCCTACAACATCGTATAGGTTGAGGGGTCATGAGAAAATATGAGGGCAACTGCCTCACAGTGTTCTAATACCACTTTCTGGTGTATTAAATATGCATCTTTATGAATTGCCTTCTTGTGCTTTTTTGTCAGTTTGCTTTATGAAACCCTAGAAGTTAATCATATCTTTCCTGTCTCTTCTCCTCTTCGTATTAACCTGATTTTGTATCATCTTTTTTTATATGACAATCCCTGCAGATTCAGACCCCATCTTATAATAGTTTGATTGATTTCTTGATTTTGCTATGCATTAGGTTTGGATTCTATATCCCTGATATGCATTTTTTTGGTATTTGTCCATGTCTGTTGAAAAAAAAAAAACATTTTTGCATTTGCCCACCGTGAATATATCCTTTTAAATTTTTTCAATGTTCCTTTGGTAAATGCTATTCAAATTATCTCTGCCTGTTTTTGTTTTTGTTTTTTCCTTCTCACTAGCACTACAGTACATCTACTTACAATAGATTACCCAAGTTTGATTGATACCAGTCATGGATTTTCAGTGTGCTTGTAGAACATCAATTGGTCCACAATCTACTACAGATACTTTATTTTGTGTCTTGGAATTTTCTGCAAACATTTATATGGTAATCTGTTCCTTCTATTAGAGCATTTGTAAGGAACATGACTGGATCCAGCACCGATCCTTGTCAACTCTCTTCACACAAAGTTCTCCTCCTAAATTACTGTTCTCATCTTTCTCATCAAGAAGTCTCACCCACTCAAGCATTTTGCTGTCAGTTGCTCTCACTTGCTCCAATCTCCACAGGAGCTTTTTCAGCACTTGATAACATGTTTTTGCCACCCACACATATAGTAAAAGAAAAATCTGATCTAGTCGAAGATATAAATAAAGTTTATATAATCTTCAAATCAGCTGTCGAGGTGGGTATAATCTTATAAATTTTGAGGTATCGGTGAATTTCAGGTGTTCAGTTTAAGAATGTGCCAAGCCCCTCTCTGGTCATCCCTTTTTCATCCCATATATTTTATATATATATATATATATATATATATATATATATATATATATATATATATATATATATATATATATATATATATATATATATATATCTTTTTTTGTTGTTCTTCTTTCATCTTTCCATGTGGTTCAAACCAATCTTAAAGTAAAGAAGGATGGAACTAGTTTTCTCACCATTCCTTAAAGGATTAGTTAAAACATTAGGATAAAATGTTCCCTCCACAGCTCACAGCTCTTTTGAGACTTCCAGTCCACTTCTTCCTACATTTCCTCCCCGCCTGTTCATCCCAACCACCTTCCTTTTCCATGCATTTTCTCCACTCTTCATTTCTGGTGTGCACTAGCACATCTATTCCACTGCTTCTTCCTCATCAGACTCTCACACTTTCTTCCATCCAATTTTCAGTTTTCAATTTCTTCCATTTATTTTATACACTGAGTTTGTACCTGTCTGTTCTTCTAATACTGTATCATGCACTACCTAAGCAATGCCGTATTAATCTTATCTTTATACACATTTCGCCCACATTGCTTTTATTTTCTTATTTGAACACGGTCTACTTCCTAATCCTACATTCAGGAAGAAAAGTCCATCCTCACTACTATTACCTTCTCCCTTAGAACTGATTGTAGTGTTAACAACCTAAATCCAGACATCTGTGGTTTCTACTGTATATTCAGCCATGCATACTTTTATTTACGTTGATATTTTCTTACCTGTCCACACTTTCTTCAGTGTTCCTGTTCAATTTCGTACTGAATACTTCCATGCATTAATATTAAAGTACCCAATAAAAGGTCCTAATCATTTGTAACCCTCCTTCCTCCATATTGAGTCTTGTGCTTCCCACTCCCTTATTACCATTCTCAGTGGAACTATTCACCTTTAATATCCTCTAATCACACACATCTCCAAAAATGTTCAATTTCTTTCTCGAGTTTACTTCAGTCTGCCATCAACACTTGATCTATTTATCTATATACAAAGGGCTTCTTCCCCCCCTATAAGGGAGGCCGACAAGTCAGAGGCACAAACCCACTCCCACCCATTCCACTCAACATCATCAACACCACATTATTTGCAAAAAGTATGTGGTTTCCCCTCTTCTATACCCTACCCCCCTCCCCAACTCCCAACCCCATACCCCTTGTAGTACTCCCACTTGGCAAATCCTGATCCTCTCCATGTGTACACATAATGTATTTATTCAAATTTTATGGCAAGTTTGTTGATGTTTAGTCTGTGGTACAGAATATTCAGTATTTGTGTTTCATCTAAATTACAGTACAGTACTATTTTATGCTGACTACTGCTACAGGAAGTAGAAACAAACATACATGTATATTTATAAAGATCATTTGTACAAGTGTTAGCATTTGGCCACATTTATCAGGCCTACCAAGATGTTTTGTAGTGATATTTAGTAACCAGTTGTGTATTTGTATTCTGTAAGACTGGTGCTTTGTTTGAAGTAATGATTTTGCCTTAAAGCAGCTTGTTGGTAGCATTCCTGGGTACTTAACTAACTGTAGCTGACTATGACTTAATGATTTAACCTTACTGCTTTTCTGCTATGGTAAATTAAGCTAGTAACACCTAATTATATACATTTATGAATGTAATGATGCATGCCTAGTTCATCACCAGTATTAATGTCCTCTTTCCATTCATCCCTGTTCGATCCATCATCACCTGTAGCCTCTTCAATAGTATCACAGTAAAAATACATATGAATTAATCTGTCTCTTGAATATTAGCAGCAGCAATATATATATATATATATATATATATATATATATATATATATATATATATATATATATATATATATATATATATATATATATATATATATATACATTTTATCAACCACAATGCACTTTAATTCTAAGCCATATAGGCGCATGCAGAAATTGTAATGTGGGACGCCTGAGGACTCGAACCCATGCGGCGAGAACATTACCAGTGCCGAGTGACTTAAACCAATACACCAACAAGAGAGCTCTCTTGATGGTGTATTGGTTTAAGTCACACGGCACGGGTAATGTTCTCGCCGCATGGGTTCGAGTCCTCGGGCATCCCACGTTACAATTTCTGCATGTGCCTATATGGCTTAGAATTAAAGTGCATTGTGGTTGATAAAACGTATCTCTAAACACTGGGACCCATTCAGTGTCATACAAATATATATATATATATATATATATATATATATATATATATATATATATATATATATATATATATATATATATATATATCTATATCTCAAGATATATTATGAATGTATTTTATTTCTTTTTAATCTGATGTCTGATAATACGAGTTCTCTTGTAATATATTTCAGTTCTATAAAAGGACTGTTTATAAACTGTAAACTAGGAAATTCATTATCTACCTTACAAACAGTCGCCCAATACTTATTGGTTTTTATCACATCACCATCTGTCTGTACCATCAAACAACTCATCACCTTTGTTATTGTTGCTGCACGCACAATTACCCACAGCTTCCATAACCCACAAGCATTAAAAACAGCTGCTCTAAACATCATAGTCATCACCCATCACCTCACCTCACCTCACCAAATATCACCACTTCTTGTTACTGATTTATTGCATCGACCTTGTACTGCCGTAACCTAACATCTTTACCTAATTGCAAGATATTCACAATTTTTCCATCAACCATAATATTACCACAACTACCTTTGCTTGAAACAATCATTCACAGTCATTACAAACCACCACTAACACGATGAAGTATCGCCACCAGTCCACCTTAGTGTAATTGACAATCTTCCTATAAAAGGTGTATTGTTTTGTTTCCCCTTAGTTGAGGGTCCTGTAGACCCCGGCCGTGACATGGAGACCCTACCAGCAGATGAGCTTGTGAGTGACTGTGGTACAGACTTTGACCTAGAGTCTCGTCCCGACCTTGACACATCCCACCTCCTAGACCAGACCGATCCTGGTGCAGAATCTGATACTTCACTCTTCTCTCCCCAGCCTCAGAGGTCAGTGGATAACTATGCCAAGAGGTTTTAAGCACCAATTTCTTAAATCAGAATTATCATATATTATGGTGTATATTGATTTTTTTATACATTAAAAATTTCTCCAGAACTTTGAGTCAACCTATATGTCAGGTGTAAAATGTGAGGTTTGATGAACATCTTTAAAAGGGTAATGCAACAAAAATGTGAATAAGAATATGTACAATTAAAACTATCATGTTTAGTGGCATTATGGTAGCCTAGCCTATGTCTAGGTGTGGGGGTGGGTTTCTATATGGAGGGTATAGCCTAAACCAAAATCTTAAGCTTGAAACTCCAGAGTCATTGTACTTACTAGGTTAACTTGTACTCCACAGTTTACAGTAATTACTGCTGTACTTAAGAATTATTCCATCTTCATATCAGAACTTCCCATGGATAAGACTGTCAGCTTTGTTGCAGTACATGCTGAACTCTATAAGCAAGATATTATTTCATAATTTTGTAGAGATCATTATGTAGGGGTAAGCCATATTTATTAAGCACTGGCCTGCAGTGTTCAACTTTGATGCATTTCTAGTTACTTTTGAAGTTAGTGATGACCAGTTTTTATATGATTATGTTGTAGTTTTGGTGAAATTATCACAGGAACTTACATTTTGTTTATAAAAAAATTACTTAATATTTTTTTTATAAATTGTTCAAAATTCTCAAATTGTGATAGTTGGGAAGGCTTATGTCTTGATTGAGAAGATTAGGAGAGAAACAGAGGAAGTAAGTGATGAGGAACAGTGTGGTTTTAGAACAGGTAGGGGTTGTGTAGATCAGATTTTTGTGGTAAGACAGATATGTGAGAAAGCTATAGGAAAAGGTAAGGATGTTTTTTGAGCTTTTATGGATCTGGAAAAGGGTTACGACAGGGTAGACAGGAAGGCACTGTAGGAGGTTTTGCAGATATATGTGATAGGAGGAAAGCTGTTGAGAGCAGTCAAGATTTTATGAGAGTAGTAGAGCTTGTGTTAGGATTAGAAATGGAGAGAGTGAATGGTTTGAGGTAAAGACGGGACTTTGTCAGGGATGTGTTATGTCGCCCTGGCTGTTCAATCTATATATGGATGAGATGGTGTGAAAGGTGAATGCAAGGGTAGTGGGTCAGGGGTTGGAGACAGTTAAAGAAAATGGAGAAAAGTGGGAAATAAGCCAGTTGCTGTTTGCTGATGACACCGAGCTTGTAGCAGGATCAGAGGAGGGATTGAGGAAGTTAGTGACAGTTTGAGGAGGTGTGTGAAAGAAGGAAGCTGAAGATAAATGTGGGCAAAAGTAAGGTGATGAGATGTACAAGGGGAGAGAGTGACAGTAGGCTGGATGTGAGCAATAAGGGTGAGAGACTGGTGGAAGTGGATAGTTTTAGATACTTGGGTGTGAATGTGGCAGGAAAGGGAGGAGTAGGGGTGGAGGTAGAATGTAGATTGAGAGAAGCGAGTAAATGCCTTGGTGGATTAAAAAGTGCAATGAGAAATAGACATCTGGGAATGGATGCTAAGAGGAGGTTATATGAAGGAGTGATTGTGCCAACAGCACTGTACGGGGCAGAAACATGGAACATAAGAGAGGAAGAGAGAAGGAGTTTGAATGTGTTTGAGATGAAATGTCTCAGAAGTATGATAGGGGTTACTAGGCTAGAAAGAGTGAGAAATGAGAAGGTGAGAAGGAGAACAGGGGTGGAAAGGGAGCTGGGAGATCGGGTTGAAAGAGTATTGGGATGGTTTGGACACATGGAAAGAATGAGTGAAGAAAGATTAGTAAAAGAGGTGTGGAAGGCAGAGGTGGAAGGAGTGAATAAGAGGGGGCGTCCTAGGATGAGATGGATAGATGGGGTGAAAGGGGCAATACAAAAGAGAGGAATATCTGTTGAGGAAGGACAGGAGATGGCAGAAGGTAGGGGTGAATGGAGAAGGGTTGTGTATGGATGATACTGTGATGCATGAGGGGGAGTGGGTGGGGGATGGGGGGTGAGGAAGTATGTATGAGAAAAAATTTGACGCAGCCCGAAGGGATTTTTCCCCATCTTCTCCTTTTCTGCATGAGGGGATGGAGAGGGGGGGTCGCCGAATTTATGAAGCAGCCTTGCTGTGGATGTGCTGTGTCTTGCAACACTGCTTCTGATCCAGGGCAGTGGACAGGATGCAGGGATGCCCCGTCATCCAGGAGGTGCCAAGATAAGAGGGAGGGAGGAGGGTCAAGGGGAGTGGAATATGTAGGGAATGGAATGGGTGGGAGTGTTTTCTATGCCTTTTTCTTTTTGGCTACCCCCCCCCCCATGGAAGGGGGGAAAAGCCTTTGGTTTATGTATGTATGCATGTGATAATACAACTATCTTTCATAGCTTCACATTAATTTTTTAGTTTGATGGTGTTTCATGTTTCTTAAGAGATGTGGAAATATACTTGATATTTCCTATGAACTACCCTGTTTTTGTAAACATGGTCCCTCCAGTTTACAGAGAAACACATTGAGTAGTATGAAGATGAGTGGTTTGTATGCAAATATAACTAACACATCTCTCTATATGATACACTCAACATCCATGATAGCAGTATTATTCTACATTGAATATAGTTGTATAATTAATTTGAATATTTCACATTAATACCAAAGCCTTTATTTACTGAAGATATATTAAGGGTGGGCTGGAAATGTTATGATTAGAATATAGAATGTGACAGGAAATTGAATAATACAAATTTTACAATTTTATCTTCTGTAGGTATGAATCACACCCAAACCAGTACTTGCCCTGTATCCAACTGGGCAGTGAAACAGAGACTGATGATGAACGAGGAAAGCTTCTCAACACCCACCACCATACTGATGACCTTCCTCCACCTCTGCGACTGCAACCCTTCTCCCCCTATCGTGTCCCAAGTCTCCAAAAGTCCTCACCGAATGTGCCCACTATGGCAACCATCTCCAACACTGCCCAAATATCTAGCCCACCCCTCCTCGCCAATGGAACTGCCACTGGGGCTTCGGGACTCCCACTTGGTCTGGGCAAAGAAAATAATCGGCGTTATGATGTCACAAAACGATTCAGTGAGTTTGGGGGTGATATGTCAGTGATTTCAGGAATGGAGGAGGAGGAAGGGGCATCCCTGTGGGGTGCCACATCCAATACTTCAACGTCCGATCTGGATAACCTCTGTGATATAGAAGACTCTGAGGTGAATTCTGAATTCGAAAATGATGAGAAAATAAAGGAATGAGATAAGGAGTACTTAGACTACCACGAACTGCATTTGGAAACATGGTTTTGATGTATTTGTCTTGGAGAAAAAAAAAATATCAAGATATCTGACCAAACCTTCTTATGAACTTCTATTAGTTTTATAGTTTTCAAAGATAAACTCGTTTTTAATTCTAATTTGAAATGGTCTCCTTTTAACATCGTAGTGTTAGTTATTGAAGACAAGTTTTAGGAAGTGTACTTACCTATGTGTCCGAATTTGGATTCATTAACTAAGTGATCAACTACCAAACTCTGAAAGTGTCGAGTCAACAATTTTGGGCAATTCTTAATCCCTTCAACACTGGGGAACAACTTTGAATAACTTTTTGTTCCATGTGACTATAGACACTTTTATTTAGTTGAGGAGATACTTCATTGAGAATAAAGTGATCTGGATTTACCCAGAACAACTATCTTAGAACATTGCCCTGTTCACAACAGCAAGTTATCAAAACAAGAGCTCCAGATGTTATGATTTTTTTTTTAAGAGAAAGAAAATATAGTAAATCACCTTGTGCCTAGTGGGAGGGGGAAATTAGACATTTTATTTATACATTTTTTCATGTAGCCTTGTTTTTTGTGTATTTTGTTCGGCTTCCATTGGCCTGGAGAAGATGGGGTAAATGTCAGCCAAGACTGAAGACTCGATTTTGAAGTTTTATGCCATATTGTGAAATAATTCTCAGCTTACTAAGGTGCTTCGCTTGAAAGACACTTAATTTCATGAGTGAATGATATGACCTTGTGTAACTGAATGTACATATAAATGTAAATAGTTTTATGTAGTATATGTGTATGTATATGTATGTGTGTATATATATGTATACACACACATACAAACACACACATACATGTATGTATGTATTATGAAAATAATTCAATTCTGTTGACAGATGGGATATTAGGGTCATATGTAACAATGTGTCTTACATGTGTGACAGGGTTGTCATCACCAGCTGTTGGACCAGGGAATGGTCCAAAATACATGCGCCATGCATTCGGGGGAGATTTTAATCAAACACTTGTTGAGGACGCACTGACACTAGTCTGTTCTAATTTCTCTTTTTAATACAAGTAGAACATTCACCTAGTACTTTTATTGATGGAAATGCACCAAGGATAGAGGATTCAGTGAATTTTGTCTATTCATGTGATGATACACATGTGCACACACACACACACAAACACTTGTAATTACACATGTACACAAACACACATGTTTTTGCTTATATTTTCTGGTTTGGCCATAAGCCAGAAACAATACATTTAACCAGATGCGTCCATTAATTCATTTTATTAAACATTTATACCATTAATGGAGAAGGGATTTTTATAGTTTCATACTGCATGCCACCTCTTGAGTCAATAGATCAGCCAATCACTGTATTCAGGTTACTTAAGACCCTTGCAGAACAGTGGGGCTGCAGGTTTCCAATTAATGAAACTTGAGGTAATAATTATTATTGTAATTAAGATCTTGCTTGTGATGATCTGTGCAGGAGTTTTTTTGTCCATGTGACCACTCTGTTTGATCATTTTCAAGCAGACATTACCCTGAAGGAGAGGCTTCCACAAATACAGTATGAGGAAAGGATTTTTTTTTTTATGTATCAGAAGAATCTTTATCAGTGTTTTCTAATGAATATTCTAACAGTTGAAGTATTCAGGTTAAAATGCCACAAGGCAAGTATTGCCAAGTTTAAAAACTATTTTCCTGCTTTTCTAACCAATTTTTGCAGCAATGCAGCTTGCCCCATATTGGAAATGGGACCCTTGTTGAGTGTTAGACCAACTTGTATTATTTGCCAACAAACCAATATTTGGGTTACAGAAAATTGTCCATAATGGTCTATGACAGAAAATGGTTGTGGGTGTGGGTGCATTTGTGTGTGTGTGTATTTACCTAGTTTTACCTAGTTGTAGTGTATGGGATTGGAGCTATGCTCATGAGGTCCTATTTCTCTTCCTCCATTTATCAAACATTGGCTTGAATTCATTTATAGCGTTGGATTATATTTTCATCTAACTTATTCCATGTGTCAATACTTTCATGTAGAAAGACTTCTTGCTGACCTTTCTTCTTGTACCAGTAATTCTTTTATGTTCATTTCCTCTTGTACTTTTCTCCAGTTTGAATATCATTATCATGTATGTTCGTGTGTATCTGTGTGTGTCTGCATATGTGCCCATGTGTGTGTCTATGTCAGTGTCCTAAAAGATTGAGGTATTAATGTGAGCCCCAATTTTACCCCCAGAATTTCTACTTTGGGATGATTCCTATCACAATTTTGAAATAATGTATACTTTGAGCTAGTACTACCTCCCATGTGAGGTCATTCCATTTATCTGCTGTGTGTGTATGTAATTGTATATATACATATATACAAGCATGTTTTTTCATCTACAGTTTTTCCCTGTGAATTGGGGCACCAACCTAACCATCAGTTATGGGGTTTATCCAGTCCTTAAAACTAAAAGAAAAACTGCAAATAGTTTCCTTGCTCTCATAAAAATAAAAATGACAAATATGAGGCCATAACAATCAGTTTATTAGAAAATTAACTGAAATAGGTTGTGATTAGATAATTTGAAAATGGGTGCAGTAGCACCAGATGATAAAAGGAAGCTCTGAAGTTGGGAAAAATAGATTTAAAAAAAAAAAATGTCAGTTGTAATAAAGGGAGGTGCAGTTAATATATGGGATGCCATGATGGTGCTGAATAACAGTGGAAATATCATGTTGAAAGAAAGTAATAGCAGTGGAGATGAACTGTTCAAAGGATTTGTGTCATATTACCAGAGATGGAAGAAACGGACAGGCTATTGCTGAAATTGTGTGGATGCATAAAGGGAATGTAAGGGAATATATTTATAAAAAAAATTGTGTTGGGCAAGGGTGATTGATAGGAGAGGAAGAGAAATCTTTAAAAGATGATGTAGGGAAATTATAATGTCATGCTTGAAGAAGAAAAACAATTGTGGGGGTAAACATGATGGTAAATGCTTAAGTGCAGTATATTATCATTATTCCCAAGATGCCAAGATTGAAGGGTTGATGTAAGTGGGTTATGTGATATTGGTGCCTGTTCTGAGCCATAACACATACACACCCAGAAAGGGATTGAAGCCTCTGAAAATACAAATACAGAAAGTACATGGGAAAGGAGTGGGTGAAATGGAAATAGAAATCAACATAGGATTTTTTAACTGAAGAGTGTTCATAAAAAGAGGTAGAGAGGGTAGGTGTCCATATGCTTAAATTTTCACTCTACATAGTTATGGGCAAGGAAATTATTCTCACTCACGGTCTGTCTCTCTCTCTCTCTCTCTTTTTTTCTCTTCTTCTTCTTCTTCTTCTTCCTCCCCCCTCCCTCCCTCCCTAGAGAAAGAGAATGGAGATGTTTGGGTTGGTGACATCTCTCATATGGAAAACTGTTGTTGATGAAATAAAATGTTTAATATGTGTATATTTACATACTTTTTCTGCTTCGGTAGTTTTTCAAAACAGGTATGGGTTGCAAATATAGGTTTCCTAACCATATGGGATGGTGAAAGGACATCTTTCCACAAGGTACAGGAAACTTAATGCCTTCCCTATACATGGGTCCCCTTATGGGAGCCTAAAGAACACAACAACAAAGTGTCACCCCTCAGTTCAGGCTTCCTTATACTAAGAAAGGAGTGCAGTATGAAACAAGTTAATGATTATGCTCCTGAATGTTAAAAGTGTGTGTGAGGCCAGATACAGGATATGTGAAACAACATTATGATGGAGGTTATCAACAGTACTTCCAGAAACCAATAGGAATGGGAAGAGTGAGACCAATTTCCTCACTCTCATACATGTGAAGAGAGCTCTGTCTATAGTGCAGTGGTTCAGCAGGTTTATTATATCTTTGACCTGACTATGTCTTTATGAACTGCCTTTTGACTTTTTCTAGAGAGCCTCTGTAAAGGAGTAAAGGCTCATTGTTATCATTAGAGTCTCAAGCATTCCCAGCTGGGGAATCCAGGTATGGAATAAAAAGGTATTTGCTGCAAGGAGTTAAAAATTTCATCAGCAGGAAAGTATACAAGTATAATAAAAATGATGCTGTATAGTATATTGTGATGCTGGGATTGTCTCAATGAAAGGGTAATAGTAGTGTGGATGGTCTGTGTGATGGGCATATATGTACAACTAAGAAAGAAGTTAGAAAAATATAAAAAGGGGGTGCTGAGAAATGAAAATAAAAGATAAGAGGGTCCCTGTTTTAGATACCTAAAGAGAATGGAAAAAGGCAGACTTGTTCAAAGAGTGAGTGAGGCAAGTGTGGAATGAAGAAAGGAGGACAAAAAAAAAAAGGGAGTGGCAGATGTGTATATTTGAAGAGGAGAAATGTGTAGTAAATAGAAAGGGAGGGTGGATCAAAAGGAACAAAAAGAACCAGTAAAGTGGACGTTCTCGTTTGGATAGAAATGAATGGAGAGGGAGGAAGGAGAATTACTCATATTGTAGTAGAGCACTGGGATGTCTTTTCAAAAGAAGCAAGGAAGTTGGTCCCACCCTCCCTCTTTCTTTTGGTCTTTGATTGAATAAATCCCACCAGTAATAGTTGGGTTGGTGTTAACTCTTCATGGGAAAAGATACTGTAAACACTCATATACACATGAACACACATATATGTATACTGACTGGCCTGCTGAGATATTGTATGATAAACTGTGCCTCTCAGTGAAAGAATAAAGAAAAGAAGTAACCTACCTGAGTAGGACTGTTTTGATATGTTGTTAGTCATAAGTTTAAACTAACCCACGCATTATGCCGATCCAGGGCTTCTAATATGTGGCTAAGGATCTTACCCATTGTGCCAAAGGGATGATGAGGTGGTGCTGATCACGACGAAGGTAATACAGATTTTTTCCTAAGTCACATGACTGGCAAATACAGGTGATGCATTTATGGTTCAGAGTTTGAAGCTCGGCCAGTGCTGCTTTGGGTTTTGTTGCAATTTGTCATCTAATAAATCAAGTTCCGCAGACAACCTTGAAAAAGTGTGCAAGATTAAACTAATACCATGTCGTAAATACTTTGAACTATGAATGTGTCTCATAGCAGGAATCAAGGCAGCTAATGGTTTGCAGCTAAGAATTGAATCAACGTGGTAATGGGATTCTTACGAGAGAGAGAGAGAGAAAAAAAATTAGATATATGCAGTGTGTGGACTTGAACGAGTCAGAGAATGTATAATTTATATACCCTCATCGCTTGTATACAATATTTTCACCCTTCAGCTCATATTATTTTCTCAAACTTAAGAGTGACATCCTAGTTTCATTTTTTCAACCCATGTCAAAAGCTTTTTCCTCCCCCCCTCCTCCATTTTATTACATTCCATGCCCACTGATTTTCAAAAAGATTCCTTAAGCCAGTTTCCTTCTACAAAAGATGTTCCACATTATGGTATGGACATATGGCACCATATGTGTGGTATTTCTTGTATAACAGTGTTACAGCCACCCCATACTGAAATCATCGAGATGTGTTCAAGGTATTCCAGCAATTATCCCCTCCTCCTACTCCCCAGATGTTCAGTCTCATCCGTACATGCACAACATACCTCCAGTTCTCACCTACCCACTCCCACTTCTGCACATACAGAATATTTCTAAAGATCCCTAGTTTCTTGTCCCCCTCCCTATTCTCCAACCCCTAAATGAAAGTCCCTCTCCTAATCTACCTATGCCCCAAAAATATATTCCACTTCCTGCATGGTGATTTCGCCACTAAACAATTTGTGATAATGTATGTATGTAAGAAGTTATTTTTAATTGCTAATGAAACAGTAAGTTTTAATACATTAATGATAACATTTAATTATTATAACTGCCACTGCAGATGATGTTTTATACAATTTTATAAATAAATGACAAATAACAGTTGTCTTTCAAAACCCTGTTACTTGGTTGTAATAACCTGCTATCTCATAGCTTCAGTAAGGTTATCAAAGCTTTAAAAAGGCTGTGATATAACTACAGCTGTGACCTATGCTTCCAAATTCTATGAACTGAAGAATTCTGTGAGAAACATGTCACCTGTTTGCAGACGCCACTGCACCTGTGATGGAGACAGAGGAGGGAATAAGGCAGTGACAGAGTCTGGGAAGGTATGTGATTGGAGAAAGTTGAAGGTTGTTTGCATGCTATTCTGCAAGCACAGGACAACAGTGAAACACAGGAGGGGGGGCCGTTTACGTTAATTAATGGTTATCGACTGGCGAGGAGGCAGTGTCTCGCTACGAAGGGCGAAGATGTTGCCATGCCTAGTACAAGTATGAGAAGGGACCTTCTTGGCCATATGAAAGGGGTGCTTGTACGGGAAGCTTCACTGTTGGTCAGGGCACGCCACTACACTATGGTGCCCTGCCTTATGCTAGTACCCTAGTTTAAAGCACTAAACCACACCTCCCACCTCACTCGTAGGACCATCGCGAGAGGTATGCCTATTCACGAATCGAGCGGTGGAGGGATCCGCGCACGAGGACCGCAGGTCCTCCACCGAAGGATGGGACTCAATGGGTGCCGGCATCTTCGGGGGCCGGTGGGTGTTTCCGTAGGGCGGCGGGGACGACGATGCGCTGGCCGTACAGCGCCGGTTCACCGTCGACGGAGAGGACGTCCCGGAGCTTCCGATACGGGGGTGGGGAGTAGGGTAGGGCGAGACTATTGGACAGGAACCCGGAGGAAACCCAGGTAAGTAGGTGGTCCGGAGCCTTTGAAGCGTCCTGTCGGCGTCGGGCGACGAGTCGTCCCCGCGAAGGGCCAGCGTTGCCGGTGACGTTGCTCCTGAAGTGAGGATAGGGATGAGTGGACCATGGTCCGTCATCAACGCGAAGTGGGGCAATCCAAACGGATGTGGTTTGCATTTGGACACGGCCCAGGTGACAGCAGGCATCTCCAGTGATAGTGGTGTACCGGGTTTCGGCGTCCGTCAGGAACCCCGAGCCACACTGGACAAGACATAAGTGTCCCTGACCGTGGTCCTGGAAGAGGTCGTACCCGATGCCATAGAGGCGTGACGCATCAGCCTGTAGTGCCACTGGAAGGGTGGGGTCGAAAGGCCCCAGTACAGCCGGCCATGACAGAGCTCGCCTCACCGACAGGCGTGATGACGCCTTGCTGCACAACTGAGTCAAGTTCTTCCTTCACTTGATCCTGAAATACGAACGGTATCGGCCCGGGTGTGTGGGCAACGAGGGGTGCCGCGTCGGCTTTCAGGTGGATGCTAATGGAGGGACCCAACATCTTTCCTAGAAGGGCGGTGTGGGAGTCATTCTGGGAGATCAGCACGCAGAGGAAGTACAGTAGTCGCGAGCGGCGGCTGGTGAGCTGTCAACGGGTATCGTTAGCTCGGCACACCTGTTCGTGTATGTCACCGTCAGGACAGGCTTCGGGAAGTCGGGGGTGGGGGTGGGGGTGGGGACTATGGCCAAGCCAAAGGAGAGGAGGAGTGTTTGGAACCTCCGTGAACCCGTATGGCGGCGTTGCAGTCCCTGTCTCCGAGCGTCAAGGTAGCCCGGAAGCGTCCCATTGCGGGGGGCATGTGAGATATGTCGGCCACGTACGTCGGCGCCGAGAGCGGCGGCTGTAAGCTGGCTCTGGATATCCCCAACATGCCTAGGTGCCGAGTGCCTATCCCCGTGATGTCCGCACCTGTGTCAAGGAGCATAAGCTCGAGGACACGTGACAGGGCGGGGGGCGATTGGAGCCGTCGGACACCGGGCGGCAGGTGCCAGCCTTCCCGGGGGAAGGTGCGGTGGCGGGGAGCCGCTGAGGCAGGGGTGTGTGCGCCTGTCATGGAGCCCTTTGACATGCCAATACGGCGCATGCGTGCGGGTCCTCCTTGACATCCGAGACTGTCACCCTCATTGCCAAGCCGAAGGAGAGGAAGGTGCGAGCGGCAGTTGGTCACTACCTCCTGCAGTGACGTATTGCAGCGAGGGAGCTGAGGCGTTGTGAGTTCCTCGGCTGGTTGGGCGTGGCCTGCGTGGGTCAGCTGGGCTCCGTGCACGGGTTGCGCTCGCGGCGGGTAGTGCTCGGGTGGGAGGCTCAGTATCCAGGGGAGTGGGATGAAAGGCCCCTTTTTATTCGCACCACTACGTGTCGACGAAAGCGCGTCACACCGTCGCACGGCATTTCACGGTCCAGCATGCACACTGTTGCACGGCACTGCACTCACGGTACAGCACGTACAATGTCGTCTATTCGTCTAGTTTTGTCTGTGTTTCGTACATGTACGCGTCACCAACTCGTGTATCGTCCCATTTTTCACTGTTGTAAGTTGCAAGCAATTGCAAGCAATCCTACTCACTGCGCTATGTTTGCATGCTATCCTGCAAGCAAAGGGCAACATTTGAAACGCGATGGGGACGGTTTACTCGTTTATCAATCAATGGGTTATGCGTACATGGGAGCGCTAGGTGAGCATGGAAAGACAGATGGGTATCGTCTGGCGTGGGGGCAGTATCTCTCGCTACATAGGGCGAAGACGTTGCCACGCCTAGTACAAGTATGACTTTGTTGGCCGTATGAAAGGGGTCCTTGTACGGAGAGCTTCACTGGTGGTCAGGGCACGCCACTACACTATGGTGCCCTGCCCTATTCTAGTACCCTAGGCTAAAACACTATACCACAAAGGTAAATGTGGGTACAAGTAAAATTATGAGATATACAAAGGTGGCAGTGAGTTGGAAGTCTTAGAGTAAAGGACTGGAGGAAGTCGATAGTTTTAAATATTTGGAGCTGCATGTGGCAGGAAATGGGGAAGAGTGGAGGCAAACTGTTCAGTGAGGAAAGTAATTTTCTTGTTGGATTGAAAAGTGTTATTAGAAATGGGTATATGTGAATAGATGCAAATAGATTATATGAAAGGAGGATTGTGCCATTTACATTGTATGGGGCGAAGTTTAAACATGTTTGGAATGAAGTGTCTGAAAGTATGGTGGGTGGCTGGATAGAGAGAGAAATGAGGAGGTGAGGAGCTACATAATCCCCAGCCCTAGTGATGGGGATGGAGGAACGATACAGATTCTGTTGGTTTCATATTGGTGGGTGAAGTATCATTTCTTGCCGGAAAATGTATAGCTGCTGGAGAGTGTGTATGACGCGATACCATGGAATTTTGACATTGGACGCATGTGTGTGTCCAGTGGCTGACACCCTTGATTTGTAGTCGGGCAGGTGAACCAGTGTTTAGTGGTCCATGGACGGGCAGGCTGATCCAGCAGTCCGCTGTCCATAGACATGCGGCTGGGCAGCTTTAGCATGCGACAGCGGCTCGACAGGCAGGGCGGTCGGCGACGGCTGCGACCAGCAGGCAGGGCAGACGGCGGCGGCGGTGGCCAGCAGGCAGGGAGGTCGGCGGCGGCGGCCATCAGGCAGGGCTGGTGGCGGCGACTCAGCGGGCGTCAGGGACAGGCGGCGGCTCAGCAGGGTGCTGCGGCTACGATTCAGTGGCCAGTCCGGGACAGGCGGCGGCGACTCAGCGGTCGGTCTAGGACATGCGGCGGCGACTCAGCAAGCGGTCTGGGACAGGTAGTGGCGGTGGTGGCGGCCAGCAGGCAGGGAGGTCGGCGGTCAGGAGGTAGGGCGGGTGGTGGCGACTCAGCGAGCGTCCGGGACATGCGGCGGCTCAGCAGGTTCCTGCGGCTACGATTCAGCGGGCAGTCCGGGACATGCGGCAGCGACTCAGCGGGCAGACTGGGGCATGCAGCCGTAGTGGCGGCGGCCAGCAGGAGGGGACAGGCAGCGACTCAGCAGGCTGCTGCAGCGACGGTAGCGGCTCAACAGGAGGGGAGGCCGGCGGCGATGTCGGCGGCCAGCAGGCAGGGTAGTGATGGTGGCCAACAGGAGAGTGGGTGCCGGCGGCTCAGCAGGCTGCTGCGGCGGCGGCCAGCAGGCAGGGAGGGTGGGGCGGCCGGCAGGTAGGGTGATCGACTCTCTTCCCCTAGGGGTACATTTGGGCCAAATCGGTGACCTGACATTTTCGGGCAAAATTCTCCCACCCACCCTTTTTTCGGGGGCGGGGTGTCATTTTGCCCAGTTGCTCCGATTAGGCCACCATCTCACCCATGGGTGGAGGGTCACCAGGTCTTCTGCCGATTGCACTTGGACAGCAATCATGCCAAAGGTACGGGCGCCACAATTGGAAATGGGAAAAAAATCAGAATAAAAAAGCTAAAATTTGACAGGTCGCCACCCGCCCACCCTTGGGTCCACGTTCCTGTCGTCTACCTTCTAGGGTAAGTTTGGGCCAAATCGGTGACACGACGATTTTGGGCAAAATCCGTGATTCCATTTGAATTTGGGGGTCATTTTCATGACCTGTTCCGATTGGGCTACCATCTCACCTACAGGTGGAGGACCATCAAGCTTGCAGCCAATTGCACTGGGACAGCACCCAGCCAAAAGGGACGGGTGCCACAGGCGGAAATGTGAAAAATCAGAAAAAAAAGGCTCAAATTTGACAGGTCGCTACGCACACGCCCTTGGGTCCACGTTCCTCCCGTCTACGTTGAAGTGCACTGGGCACGACTCTCTCCCTCTGGGGGTAAGTTTGACCCAAATTAGTGACCTGTGTGTGTACGTGAAGATCTGGAGTCTGGGTCCATATCGGAAAAAGTGTAAGCACCAGTCTTAATTCGAGCGTTTATTTGCCCGACGTTTCGATTCCCGTCCAGAAATCGTCTTCAGGGGGTATAATGGATACAAGATCGTGATGTCAAGTGTAAATGGTAAACCTGGGAAAGGTTCTCCTCTCAATCACATATACAAAGCGATCCTCTTTACAATATCAAATAAAATACAATTAACATGAAATTGTGGCACCAAATAAGTTTATATGGCTGTGATCATAAAATGAATGTAGCAAAATAGCATCATTATGTAACACAAACATAAAAACACCATAACAAAGTCCAAGTACGCAAACGGAGGTGGACCAAATGTCTGCGATGTTCCGGGCAACAAAAGGTGGAAAAGGCCTCAAGAGCAAACGACTAAATTGCAACCTAACACATAAAGTGACAAAAGTATAAGATAAAAAGTAGATAAAAAGAAAGAAAAGAGAAAAGGAAAAAGACTAAAACTGAAAAAGGGGGGATAAAAATCTGGAAAAGGGCAGTTGAAAAGCTGCACTGGAGACCGCCTTAAAAAAAGGAGGTCGGACAAAAGCCACCTGGTGAACAAATGTCAGGTCGTAAAGCAGACTGAAACTGGAAGAAAAAAATCATAGGAATTAGACTGCGTGACTCCTCGTCCCTAGATGAATTGGATTGAGACCAATGCATCTATTTATGCAGTTGCTCTTGGTTTCTCATGCTTCCAAGAATAGTCTTTCTTGTTTTCTTTGTGTAATGTCACTCCATCCCAATCTATGCTGTGTTGGTGTTCTGCAGTGTGTACAGGGACAATTCAGGTCGTCTCGCCTTACTGCACGTTGGTGTTCTTGTACTCTTGTGACTAGTTTCGTCTGAGTTTCTCCTACGTATTCCGTGCCACAGTCCGTGCAGCCAATGCGGTAAACTACATTGGACAATTGTGTATGTTCTTCAGTGTCTTTGACTTTGGTGAGATTTCGGTGCAAGGTATTGAGGGGTTTGTGCGCCACTTGTACTCCGTTGTCTCGTATAATTCTGGCACTAATCTCGGAGGCGCCTTTGATATAAGGGATTGTGACTCGGTGTCGTGTGTGGTCTTTGTTCTGGGGTGTTGGTGTGTCGTGTCTTTGTCCACTTCCGTATAGTTCTGCTGGGATAGCCATTGTTCCGGAAGATCTGTAAAAGATATTCCCTTTCAGCCTTCTTGGATTACACAGTAGAACAGACTTTATCTGCTCTGTTCCATAAAGTCCTGATCACGCTTCTCTTGAGGCAATCTGGATGGTAGCTATCATAGTCTAAGAGTCTATCTGTGTGTGTGTGGGCTTCCTGTAGACACTTGTCCTAGGGGTGTCACCCTCATGCTTGGCGTTGACGTCTAGGAATTGCAGTTGGTAATCTTTCTCCAGTTCTATTGAAAATTGAATGGCCGGTTCGATACTGTTGGTGTGACTGGAGAAAGGTTCTACGTCCTTGTTTTTTTTTCATCTTATGTTGTTGTCATTTTATGAGTTTGATTGCAATTTAGTCATTTGTTCTTGATATATTTTCCTCCTCTTTTTGCCCCTTCCTTCATTACGGACATTTGGTCCACCTTCTCAGTTTACGTACATGGACCTTGTTCTGGTGTTTTTTACATTTGTGTTACATAATGATGTTATTTTGCTACATTTGTTTTATGATCACAGTCATATAAACTTATTTTGTTTGGTGCCACAATTTCATGTTAATTGTATTTTATCTAATATTGTAAAGAGGATTGCTTTATATATGTGATAGAAAGGTGAACCTTTCCTAGGTTTACCACTTCCCGGGAATCGAATCGTCGTTCAAATAAACCCTTGAATTGAGTCTGATGTTTACACTTTTTCCGATATATATATATATATATATATATATATATATATATATATATATATATATATATATATATATATACACCCAAACACTTGTCGATAAGTGCAGTGAATTGTAATGACAAATAGCAATGATGAACAATATCTTTCGTTGTGTGTTTTAGTAGTATTTAGAAGTACAACAGCAAAGGCATTAAAAGCAAAGCCAATCATGTCCTTCCCCGTGCTGTTCTAAACAGATTGCCCGCGTTCTTTATGGCCACCTACCAGCGTCAGAATCTAACACTGTCTGCACCAGTCAACTCTAGTTGCTCGCGCGAGAAAACCAGCGTTCTCTGTGCACTCACCCTTACGTACGTGTAACATAATCACTAATTACTTTGACTAGGTGGTGTAGGGAGCCGAATGAAGCTCAACTAGGTTTGCTGGTTTTATTCTGGCTTGGTGCGATTGTGGCAAGTTTGGTTTTGGCGTGTACCGTACGCTTGGCTTGGGCACGCCAAGCCTTTTAGGGACGCTCCCTTTGTCCGGGTTTTCCCAGCATCTTTCAAGGGTTAACTCCGCCCCATATGAGGTCACGTGACTGTAGGCCTAAGAGGTGATTGGACAGCGCGCATAGCCAGGAGGCCGGCTCGCATCCGACGCGACCCGGCTCGGGAGAGTGGTCAATGAGATCTAAGCAGGCCACGAAGTCAGTCACGGCGTGCCAGCTCCAAGAGTTAGGGACATAACAAGCTTGCCCCATCTTGCCACATTCCACTCTTCCATAGTCGGTCTCCGAAAACACATAAGTAGTTCACATAATAAAAGTAGAACCAACACACGCCAGTGTTTTTATCAGCCTATATCACCCGCTCGACTACGACTACCATACGATCGTCGGCCTCTGGGCCGAGCGGTCGCCCGCGAGGCCTAAGCTGACAAGCTACAAGTACAGAGAACTGGGGCGCTGGTTACAGGACTAGGCTGTTTATATACACAGTCGACGTACTCAAAAGTAGCAAAGGTGACAGTCGCACAGAAACATGGCTTGGCAGTCCCGAGATTATGCTTTCATGAGAATATAATTACCTGTAGTACAGGCGCACTATGGACTTAATTTACACATCAGTAATATGAGGCCGAGGAACAGGTATTTCTCCACAACATATAAATTCCTTGTCCACCTACATGCTGCAACGACAATACTATGAGCCAAAATATCGCGTAAAAGCTCATGTGGCGGAGTTAGGGACATAACGTGTAATAACACCTATGGAAAACTATATCGCAACATACATACGATCACACACACACACGCCCCTAAGTTCTTCCTTCACGTGACCAAACCGTGAAATATCCGATTCCTAGGAACACTTTTTCCTCATACACATTATACTCCGTAACTTAGATTAATAACCATAATAATTCACAAGAAACAACTACACATCTTTATCATGTAAATCTTATATCGTATACTATTGTATCACTAGGATAAAATGTAAATAATTTGAGAGACTGCCAACCCCAGCAAATTTACCATACGAAAGCAGGGAGCGAGAGGGAGCTGGCAGTAATTAGGTGGAATGCAGACCGAGGAAGGTCTGCTGCTGTCATCAAAGGTTAATAGACTTTATATCATGGGTCTTATACTTTGATTTAACCCACCAAAGACAAGCGAACCTTCCAACCACGCATTTCGCGTGTCCTACAACACATAAGATACCGTGACACATAAGATATCGCGAGAGACATGTGCAAACTGTTGACAGTACCAGCCCTCCAACTCGCTGACATTAGCAGTTTCATTAACAGATGAGACAACACTCTCCAAGCAAGTTACCAAATGACATACCAAGGCTGCGCGTACGAACGTCAACCGTGAGTTCTCGCACCCAACTAATTTGCTGATGGTTACATCAAAATTTCGCATCCCGGCACTACCCGACGATTCCAAGTAGCAACAACATTCCCCGGTCGAGGACGCCAACGTCATCACCCCTACCCCGTGCGAGAACACTCAACAACTCACCCTACACCAGGCGCGTATCCAGGAATGTTATGGGGGGGGGGGGGCAAACCGATAACCGATACTTGAAACACGCTGATATATTAACCCCAAGAATAATGCTGTTGGCTTGGAGATTGGTCCAGAAACCTAAGTCTGTTTTTGTTCGTAATTGTATGTAAAATCATATATAATTCACATACAAGTACTGACTGATTATGAACGTGTACCATACTCGGGGCGGGACCCCTGTCCCCCCCCCCCTTGTATCTGCGCCTGCCCTACACCACCAGGCGGAGGTCAGCAACCTAACTACAACCACGTGAAACTCGTTTTTTTTTCTTTCTTATTGGTTATTTTCCCTTATCTACCATAACCCCCCCACCTCCGCAGGACCTACATCTGCCATATGACATACTCTCAGGTCCACCACCTCCGTTGTACAATAACCGATTTCGCGAAACGATTAGAGGTCTTTCTACACTTGATACATAACGAGGTTAGAAAGAAACTGAGTTGATACGTGAAATAATTTCGAAACACAAGAGAACTGAATATCAAACAAGGTGACGTGGTTGTGAAACAACCTTCCCTACGTGCCAACAAGTTCGACATGAAATTCTTGACCCCCTACGTCGTAGCCGAAGCACCGAGGAACCAGAAATATTTACAAGATCATTTACCGATACAACGACACCCTGCAAGTGATCCACAGAAGCTAAAAAATGTGAAGACGAGTCTGAGCCTAGACACACTCCTAAGAAGAACGGAATTCCTTGACACAAATCCCACGGCAACACAGCTCGACTTCAAACACTCCTACAAATTCTCAAACTCTCATTCAGTCCACCAAGACGTGGGGCCGATTACGATCCATTACTTTAGATAACCTTCTATCTTCAAAAAAAAAAAATCTTCTCTAACTTCCTTTGGATTATAACAACCCAGGAACAGAATATAACTAACACACACCCAAGAACCAAACCACAATCATTGAGAGTATATAGCATTTCTGAACCATCATACTACTGGTGGGCCTCGCAGTCGTGATCAGAACGGACACCCCTCCAAAATCATCCCGGGAGTGATCCTTAATCCGATTGTGATGGTGGTCACAATCGATGTCACTATAACTGTAAAATTGGTAATGGAGATCGACATCCAGCTGATTCATATACCCAACCTACAAGACCGAGTACACAGCATCAAAGAAAAATTCCCTCTACACAGAACCTCCACGGACAACGAACCTAACCTCCAACAAATTTAGAGATAATATTTCAGTTCAGAACACCGAACAGCAATTTCGAGAGACTCAATGGAGAAATCCTCATGCACACTCCCAAACTAGAACGAAGAGGAGACTCTTCAACTTCTTAGGTACCATCCCCAAAGTGCTGTTTGGCACAGCAACAGAAGATCTTGATAAATTTCAAGGGGAGATAGACGGAAGTAGCCTCCTGCCTCCACAAAATAGGGAGTGGTAGAAGAAAATTCACTAAATGCATAAAACCTGGTTGAAGCTGTGGACAAATTGATGGGTTGTTTTAACTAGGCCATTCAAGATGGCCAGTAGTAGATCCAACAAACAAGAGAGAAACCGCAAAACTCCCAATAGATATGCTCGACTCGGCCCTCACCTTAGCACATAAGACCTATCCTAACTTAACATATAATGAGACCTTAAATCTATTCAGAACCTTGGTGATATTTACTGGAGAGACTGTACTGATTTAAATCAGTACAGTTCTTTGGGTAGTCATATCCTGATAGGCCTGGAGATATCGATGACTGATAGTCAACATCAGGTTATTCTTTTCTTCTTAGAAAAACTGTAAGCTAGAGTAGTAAAAAACAGAGCTGTGTTACTGAGTAATGGCTCTAGCAAGTGCAACACAAGCTGTCTGGTTGCGGACCCAGACAACTGACATGCAAGTAGATTCTAAAGGTCCAATGTTGATTTATGAGAACATCAGTTTCTTGCAAGGTTACTGATGTGTGTGTATTTACCTAGTTGTATTTTACGGGAAGGGGAGCTATGCTCGTGGTGTCCCGTCTTCATATCTCATTTTATCTAAACTATTTTTAAATTCATGTATTGTTTTTGCACACACCACTTTCTCATCTAACTTGTTCCAACTGTCTATTACTCTGTGAGGAAAGCTGTTCTTTTTCAGATCTCTTCTATAGCTGTCTTTCTTGATTTTCTTTCCGTGTCCTCTTGTATTTCTTTCATCCCATTTTATCAGATTCTCTCTATCAATAATTTCTATGCCTTTCATGATTCTGTAAATAGCTATCAAATCTCCTCTCTCTCTTCTTTGCTCTAGTGTCTGTAGTTCAAGTTTTGCTAGTCTCTCTTCATATGATAGTTTTGTGAGTGTTGGTGCCAATTTTGTAATTGCTCTTTGTATTCTTTCAAGTTTTTTTTATACATTTTTTGTACTTGGTGACCACATCGTTGCTGCATATTCCAATCTTGGTCTTATCAGAGTGATTAGAATTTTCTTCACCATTTCTTCATCCAGGCATGTAAATGCAACTTTGATTGTTCTTATCAAATTATAAGTTTCTCCATAAATCTTATTTATATGTTTTTCAGGTGACATATTATTCATAACAATGACTCCCAGGTCCTTCTCATTTTCTACTTTTTTTATTCCTTCTTCTCCCAATTTATATGATCCTGTTATTCTGTTTTTGCTTTTTCCAAATTCCATTATACTACACTTTTTAGTGTTGAACTCCATCTCCCACTTCCTACTCCATTCCCATACTTTATTGAGATCACTCTGTAGTGACTCACAATCTTCTTCCGTGTTCACTTTTTTTTAATAGTTTTGCATCATCTGCAAAGAAGCGTATATAACTTTCAATTTCTTCATCCATATCATTAATATATATAGCAAACATTATTGGGGCCAGAACTGTTCCTTGTGGAACACCGCTTATTACGTCATCCCATTTTGAGTGTTTGTCTCTTATCACTACTCTCATTTTTCTTTCTTGCAAAAAATCTTCCATCCATTTAAGCAGTTTGCCCTGTATTCCTCCTTCAGTTTCTAATTTCTTAAGCAACTTCTTATGTGGTACTTTGTCAAAAGCTTTTTCTAGGTCTAGAAATGCACAATCAGCCCATCCATCTCTTTCTCGTATTATATCTATTAGCCTTTAATAGAAACATGTTAAATTAGTGACGCATGATCGTCCTTGTATGAATCCAAATTGCCTTGGATTTAGTACGTTGTTTTTTTCTAAATATTTTACCCATTTACTTTTGATAATTCTTTCACAAATTTTTGCTATTGTACTCGTTACAGAAACTGGTCTATAGTTGGTAGGGTCTTCTTTATTTCCTCCTTTATATATAGGTACTATATTTGCTTTTTTCCAATCACCTGGAACTTTTCCTTCTTTCAAGGAACTATTTATTATGCTATGTATTTTGTCTGCCAGTTCATTTCTGCATTCTTTCAAAATCCAGTTTGCTATTTCATCTGGTCCATGCGATTTTCTAACATCAAGATTACTCAAGTGTTTCATTATTTCATTCTTTGTTACTTCTATTTCTTTCATAGGGGGGACTTTCTCCTTCCATTCGATCTCTTCCGGTTGTATGTTCTCCCTTGTAAACACTGATTTAAAATGCCTGTTCATAATTTCCGCCATTTCTATTTCCTCTGTGTATTCAACTCCTCGTTATCTTAATTTCTCCAAATCTTGTTTGTTTTTCAGTTTGTTGTTTAAAAATATGTAGAATAGTTTTGGTTGATCTTTACATTTTTCTATGACATCTTTTTCATATTTTCTCTTTTCCTCTCTGCACGCTTGTACATATTCATTTCTATAACAAGTATATATTTTCCATTTTTCAGGTCTTTTGTTTTTCTTCAATTTGGTCCAAGCTTTGTCTTTTTGTCTTTTAACTCCTTACAACTTTTGTTGTACCAGCACTTTACATATTCTTTTTCTTGTTTTTGTCTTGGGACATACTTTTCCACTCCTTTTTTATAAATTTTTGTCAAAATATTCCATTTCTACTGTTGTATCTTCTTTGTGTATTCTTTCCCAGTTTTCATTTTGAAAGAATTCTCTTATTTGATCAAAATTTGTTTTTTCATACATCAATCTTCCTTTTCTATATTGTTCATTTCTTTTCATGTATTTTTTCTCATTTAGCTCTAGTTCTATCAATATGTGGTCACTTTTACTTATTGGTGCCTGGTATTCTATCTTTTCCACTATTTCAGGTTCTGAAGTGATTATTAGGTCTAGTCTCGATGGTTCTTCTTCATTTCTATACCTAGTGTTCTCCTGAATCCATTGTGTTATTGTGTGGTCAATAGTCATCTCAAGTAGAACATTTCCCCATGAGTCTTCTCCACCCTTTACGGTCATCTCTTCCCAGCAGATTTCTTTGCAATTATAGTCGCCCATCATAACTATTCTTCCTCCATCTTCCATCATCTTGTTTAATGTTATTCTTGTGTCTTCTAACATACTTTTATGTTCACTTTCTTCCCACGAGGCTGTTTTTGGGGGCACGTAGTTTATTACAAACTTTCTGCTCTTCTTATCTCTGTCTTCTACTTCTATCATAATCATCTCTACTCTATTCTTTCCATATGTGACACTCTTCACATTTATATCCTTCTTAGTCAGGAACATAACTCCACCCCCTTGTTTTATCTCTCTGTTTCTAATCCAATAATTATATGCATTGTGTCCTATGCTGTTGGGTGGTAGTGGACCTTTTAATTTTGTCTCTACAATTCCCATTATGTCCGGTTCTTTTTCCTTCAGATACTTGTTCAGTTCATTCAGTCCTGTTATTAATCCATATATATTTGTGTAGGACACTCTTAACTTTCTGTTATTTCCATTGTATTCTCTGTTTCTTTTTTGTTTCTCTCTGTTATGGTCCATTTCCTCAATTTCATATTCACTACTCTCCAGTAGAATTCTTCTTTTTCTGACTCCGTTCTGGTCTCGTTTTTTCTTTAGCTTCTTTCCTTTTCATTTTTTCTTCCTCTCTTTCCTCTTTATTCATTTCTCTTTTTATCCATACCTTTTTATATTGTTCACTTGCTGCTAGCTTCCCTGTTTTTGCTAAGATATTCTCTGCTGTTGTTTGTGACCTGAATTTAATCTTAATTGGTCTGGTCTTATCTGTACTATATTTTCCGAGCCTAAACATCTCTTCGATTTGTTTCATTATTTCAGGTTCATCTTCCTGAACTAATTCTAGTAAACTGCTTACTTTTTCTTTTTCCTCACTGATTCTTGAAGTTCTATCTAGGTTATGTTTCTCTTCCATTCCTAATATAATTATACATTTCTTTTTATCTGCTAAGTCTCTTACTATATTCTCCTTCTGTCTCATCACTTTGATAACCGAGTCTTCAGTTTGTTCTTTCATTTGCTGTTTAATTATGTCAGTAAATGCAACTTTACTGTTTTCCTGGATTTTTTTCCAACCCTGTGCTTCTTTTGCTATGGCCTCTTTATTGTCTTTATTATTCCTCTTTAATTCTTCATTCTCCTCTTTTACTTCTTTTAACTGTCTTTTTAATTCTTCTATTTCATTAGTTAAATTTTTGTTCGCCTTCTCTAGTTCTTCCAATCTTTCAACTCTCTGCGCATTGTTGGTTACGTTACCGAACCTGTCTTCCCAATGTTCGATCATCTTATCAAGTTTATCCTCTAATCTTGTCAGTCGGGGGAGGTTGGTACCCCCCCCCCCACCCTCATTAAATCCCTGAAAATTATTATCCTCACCTTCCATTGTGCTGCTCTTATCTATATTTCTAATTTTTACAATTTTGTTAATCCCATCACCAGAATGATCGGTCCTTCGTTGGTTTACAAGACGTCTGGCCTCTTGGACCAAGTCCTCCCCTTCCTCATTTCCTTCCATTTCCCTCAGTAATCCCTCCCATTCTCCTTTTTCCTCACTTTCCCACGACACCACGAGTTATCCCCTTCCCTGTAAATACAATAGGTACTTCCTTTGCGTTGAGGTCCACGAAAAATTCACTTTTTCTTCAAAACTCTAGTCCTTGCCGTCCATCCGACAAAAGTGTGTGTATATATATATATATATATATATATATATATATATATATATATATATATATATATATATATATATGCAGAGGAAATCACTTAAACGCGTGATTCTAGATTGCAGAAAAACCACTAGGAAAATAGAAATAAGACCGAGCGCTTTCGTCTATTCAGACATTTTTAAGGTACAAGTACAGAAAAAGAGGCAAGTATATATACTCAGAGGATAGGGTAGTATATATACTTATTTACTTATTTCACAATTTATAATTATTTTATAATTACAATACTGAGGATATGGTCCTCAGATAGGTTAGGTGCCAGATTTCCTATAAAGGGGGTACATTTTTGCAACCATGACTTTAGAAGACCATAGGACATTTTTTCTTCTTTTTACTGAATGGCATCAATAATTTAACACTTATTTTCAACCTTCTTTAACACTACAATGGTAAAAAATCATACAATTTATCATTCAGCAAAGTGTAAAGATATAAAAAACAGAAATTGTTACTTAACTTCATTTTCACAAGGAACTGGAAGTTTGTTGGTCCTGTCGATTTTTTTCAAATCTTGAAAATACGTTGCTTGTGCTGTACAACAAAAACTTTTCAGACAAATGACAGAGAGAAACACAAGAGAAGCACGACCACTCCCCCTTCCCCTGACAACTGTTGCACTGTCAGTAGTGCTGGGCAGATACCGGTAACAACCTTAACGGTACTTTACCGGTAAAAATTCTGGTACCGTTAAGGTTCCGTTAACCGATAACTCGATAAGCTATACCATAACACTCAGAGAGCGGTAAGCACGTCCTGCTTTAATGGTACTGAGTGACGGACTGAAGGCACGGGCCCAGTGTGCCGCTAACTTTACCGGTAAAATACCGTTAAGGGATGAACCGCTAAGGTCTCGGTGTCTGTCAGTCAGGGTACGGGACTACGGGTGAAAATTTCCTTATATCCCGCGCTCTGCGCATTATTTAAAGAACCTGTTATGCGCATCGCTTGGTTGGGTATTTGCAACCACATTACCAAACACAAATGTAAGGAATGTATAGAAACTAAATACTGCTTTAATCAGTATTTATTGTGATATTTTTTTTCTGTAATGTTAGACTATTTGTAATTTCATTACGCGTGAGGAGTGTTGAAATGACACATTCATAAGATTACAATTAGCCTAGCGGTTGTTTCGTTCTTTTATGTGCATGTATCACGATTTCTATGTACTATTGTTTGTTATTTTGTGTCGCTGTAACCCAGTTCGAAATAATGGAGCTGTATCCGTGTGTTTTCGTCTCTGCAAGTTAGCTCTTCATATCCTTAACCCAGCAACTACACTCTGCTAACAATCATGCTGCAATATTGTATTATTATGTTTTCTACTATATATAATTTTCATCCATTTTCTTTCTTTGATGCCTGATCATAATTACTTGGGACGTAATCTTTGGGTGTTATTCATAGACTAACGAAAAGGGACACTTGAAATTCAAGCAATTCCATGTGAATCTGGCGGATTTTTTTTCGCTGTTACTCGACAATAACAATTGCTATATAATGGTGCACTCCCAAGTCTCTCTCACACTCAGTTTTCTCTAAAAAGGTATTATGTAAACTATATGTGCTTTCTGGGTTGTGTAAACCTACATGTAACCCACTGCACTTTGAGATATTAAAGTCCATTTGTCATTTCGCCAACCATGCAAACAATTTGTTAAGATCTTCCTGTAGTATTCCAGTGTCTTCTCACGATTTCATTTGGCACCCTATCTTAGTGTTATCCGCTAACTTACTAACATTACTAATAATCCTATTGTCCAAGTTGTTTACATATATAATGAACACTAAAGGACCTAAAACCAAGCCCTGGGGGAACTCCACTAGTAACGCTTCCCCTTTGGATTTTACACTATTAATGGTGACCCACTGTTTTCTGTCATCCATACTCTAATGATTAGAGGATAATAAAGGCCGGCCGCACATTGCCCCCAGACAAATCGGTCTTAGACAAGACACGATAAAACTGCAACCAAAACCATATTCTTGGTCTTGACTTCGACAATTGTCACTCCGATCTGAGACTGAATAACAATAACATCTAGATTCGTTATAATTTTTTCTGTAATTAGTACTATTATTCATCTTTACCTAATAATCCAAATTAGTGCAGAAATAGTCAAATATCGACGGTTTTCACTTTCGCAAAACAATGACGATTGCTGAAGTCATGACCAAGATTCCATGAAGATGGTTTCGGATGACGATTTATCTTTTCTTGTCTAAGACAGTTTTGTCTGGGCAGTGTGCAGCGGGCCTACAGAGTAACAATAAATACGATCACTGTGTCACTTATTAAGTCTCAATGATAAAAAGCAACTCTGCAAAATTAACGCAGGCGCTGATGTGTATAATTGTACGTTTTCAAATGAGGCTATATCTAACTCGGACTTACAGTCTCACAAGACAAGTCACTGTAGGTTTTCAGTTTGTCACGACCACGCAGTTACTGAGAGTGGCACACACCACCATTTGTGACCATAGTTGCCATTTAGTCATTTACAAATATTTTCGTTCTTATTAGTGTAAATTTCCTAGGTTTTTATTGGTTTTACTAGATTTTAAAATGCAGTATAATGTTATTCCCATTTAATAATAATAATCAAAACCATGATTAATTGTCGATAAATTACTTAAAAACATCTAATATCTACACCACTTGGTCCAAAAATATGTGAAAATGGCAATAATGACTTCACAGTGAGGAGGTGGACGAGACAGGAACTCTTCGTGAATTTTACGTGAAGTCACTCACTCCCACTAGGGTGGCGTAGCTGAAGAGGAAATATTGCCTTTACATGTTGCATGCTTTAAGTTAAAATTCATTGGGTTCAGAGAGAAAAAAAATCAAATTTCTGGGAGTGACATCACTGAACACGGTTAACTTTGCTTTCGTCTATGTGTGTGGTGTATATTATAAGTTTCAGGTGTATAATTATTTCAGACTTAAAAATATTCAAGGTCTTTTAAAAAAAAAAATAGTATGTATATCAAAGGGCGCAGAAGGCTACACTTGATGGCCCGGAAGGCCGCAGGTTCCTCACCTCTGCTCTAAACACACTTCCTCCTATGCCACAGTCTGACTTTATTTAGTAGTTTCTGGTGGGGCACACTGTCAAATGCTCTGCTAAGGTCAAGGTAAATAACATTGTAACTATCATTGTTATCTGACACCTTGTAGACATTAGTGTAAAAAGATAAAAGATTAATTACACATGGCTTACCTTGGTGAACGCATGCTGTGAGTCACAAATCAAATTATGTTTCTCAATGTGATCTCTGATTCTATTAGCTCTTATTTATTCTAGCACCTTACCTATAATCGATGTCAAATTGATTGGCCCGTAGTTGTGCATAGATGATTTATCACCCTTTTTGAAAACAGGAACATTTGCCTGTCCCCAAGATATAACCACGAATCCAGTGTCTACCATCTTACTAAATATTTCTGTTAACTGGTCACAGATTTAAAATTCAAACTCTTGAAGCACTTTTCTAGATGGAATCTATGACTTTCCACACCATCATTGATATTGGAAATCATGACTGTGCTTAGAATTATGCATTGGAACTGTCAGGCAATCAGCACTACCTGAGACCTACTAGTGCAGTACCTTGCCAGCATCCTATATGAGGTAATTGCACTACAATCACTTCAGAAATGCCCTTACCACCTACCAACCCTGCCAGGACACCATAACCGACCCTTTTGAGACTGATGGTTTGGAAGATGTGAGAGTTGTCACTTATGTTTCTAAGGACAAACCATCCAAGCTGGAACCCTGCCTAGACTGGAGGAAGGGTATGACACTGTCTCCTCTATCCAAGTGGAAGGGGACCAGATCATACATATACTTGAATTTTACAATCCCAAACTAACTCAACACTTTGAGTGACTAGGAGCTTTCTCTCCAACAACTGTATAATGGTGGGCAATATAAATCATTGTGATGCCCTTTGGGAAGATGACTATCCCCACTCCTCACCAAAAGTTGCCTCACAGCTGAGCTCTTGCTGATATGGTCCTCCTTAATGACAGCAGCCACACTAGATTTCATGATGTGGTAGGACACAGTACCCTTGTCCTCTGATCATCTCATCTGCATCTCCATCAACCTCTCTCCTACCTGCCTCCATTGCAAAGAATCCTTAACCTAGCATAGGCAGACTGGGCTGCATACCAGGCCTATCTCAGCAGCACCAAATATTGTCCAGACCTCACCAGTTCAGTGGAGAGCTTCAAATAAAGGTTCACAAACATACTGCTTTTGGCCATTTGACACACCATTTTCTTCATCAGCACAGGGCAGGGAAGGTCCCCCATGGTGGACAGAGGACTGTAAGCTCACCATTCATAACAATAAGAACAATTCAGAACACGAGGAACCAATTATACAGGAGAGAATGATTGGAGGATGCCTTTGCTGAGATGAAGACAACAAAATCATGTTGCACGAGGACCATTGCTAAGGTGAAACGCATATTGGACAAGCAGCAGGAACAATGAACTTTATCTCAGCACAGCTTGGAAAAGGGTCAAGATACTTAAGAGCCACGACAGTCTTCCTAGACAGAGACCTTACACCCAGATGGTACTACTCTGCACACTCCTGAGGAGAAGGCTGAAGGTTTCCTAGTGCTTAGAAGCATTGCCATCATGGTCCCCATGCCCATGGCCAGTAAGGGCAGAAACAAGGTAGCCAGCCACAACCATAGTCACTCACCTCCCACTTAGGCAATCTCTATCAATGAATACTGCTCAATCAACTAAAGTCCCAGGTGGAAGACAAGGAAGCCCTCCCAAGACTTCAAGCTGGTTTCAGGAAAGGGAGAAGCATTTCTGACCACATACTTATGCCTCCCCATGCACATTTAAAGAGCCCAAAAGCAAAGAAGGATCTTACAAATAATGTTTTCTGGATATTGCCAAAACTCTTGACACCATCTGGCATAGGAAACTCCTCCCAAAACTTAAATCTCTTGATATTTCACTAGGAATGTACAAATTTGTTCAGCCATTCCTCTATAGTTGCTCCATGATGGTATGCTGGAAAGGATCCCCTCAGCCCATCAGCACCCAGTGACATGGATTTCTCCCACGGGTTTGTCATAGCGACCTCTCCTATTCACAATGCTGATTACAGATGTTGGGAAAGCAGTGGGGAAGGACACAGTTGTCATGGTGTATGCTGATGACAAAGCTTTGTGGAGAAAAACCAGGCATGAGCGGCCAAAGAGGGATTCTGTCCATCACAAGATGGAACTCCAGAACTCTTGTCTCTTCCAGAGCCATGTTGACCTGGTTGTGACCCACCTAACAGATCTGGATTTCATGCTATCTGGAGCCAAAACAGTGTATATGCCAGTTCATGGGATTGGAACCTCATCACAGTCAGTGGTACTCACATGAACCTGCAAAGTCTGTTCACTATTTAGGGGTCATCTTCCAGAGACAGAAGGTGATCCAGTCACATAAATCAGGTCACTATTAATGTTAGATGGGCCCTCAAGCTTGTCCAAGTCATCTGCCACAAGTCCTGGGGTCAAGAGAAACACTGGTCCCCATTGTCAAGACCAGGGATCACCAATCTACTGCCCACCACCACACTACATTAAAAAAGTGAAAATTCTTATTTTTGTAAAACATTTTGGTACATAAATGTCTTTATTTTTTCATGTTTGTCTTTATTTTTGTATATTTTGTATATTTTCAAAAAAACATATTTCCTTTTTTTCACTGTATTATATACCCTCAGTTATCTGGCCAATTGTGAAAAAAGCTTGGTAACCCCTGGTCAAGAGCCTAGTACACTCTCAGCTCCTGTTCAGTGCTCCTGCCCTTCATAATCTCCTTCCAGAGAAAGTGTACAAGCTAGCCAGAATGGAGTGTCAAGCACTTCACCTTGGCCTCTATCTGCCAACATCGGTTCCACACAAACAGGTGTACAACGAAGTAGGTGTTCTTCCTCTCTGATATCATCTGAAGCAAGATACCTATAATTACCACTTTAACTCTGCTAGAGTTCCAAGTTCTGTGGACAAGGAACTCAGACGCCCATCCAAGGCTTGCCCAGCTCCATTGAGGATCTCTGCCTTAAAGCCAGAATTTACCTGATGCTCACCAGCTCATTACCCAGTGTCAGGTGGATCTCTTTCCCCTTTAGGTATTCAAGCAACTAGTAGTTGTGTCTGAAATCCCCGGGTTAGAATGACAAGACAGCCCGCATGTTCTCTCTGCACATATGCATGAACTGATTGCAACCAGATATAAGGGAATTTCCTAGTCTATACGGATAGCTTGGTGCTTAAAGATGACCACCCAGGTGTGAGTATCTTCTTAGAAAACAAATAAAAGTCCTCCTCTGTAAAGCTTCCCCCCACCACCATCTTCTTTGCTGAGCTGATTGCCATCCGGGAGGCTATATGCAGGGTTCTTGCCTTCAAGAATGTTTGAAACGTCCGGATTGTTTTTCGTATTCAATTTCAAATAGGTTTTTATATTGTCAAAGTTTGCTTTCCTGAAGTCTGGTACTTGAACGTTATTTGTACTTTTTATTTTTTCCCAAATAATATTAAATCTTATTTCTTGATGATCGCTAAAGCCTAGACTATCGCCCACTATTACGCTGCTAATTTGGTGCTCATTATTTGTTAGAATTAAGTCCAGGGTATTTTGTCCCCTCGTAGGATCGGTAATCATTTGTTTTAGGAAATTATCCTGCACCACATCTAGGAATTTCTTCGCTTCATGATCTCCTATTAAAGTTTCCCAGTCAATGTTTCTATAGTTAAAATCTCCCATGATTACAACGTTTTTGTACTGGGACGCTCTGTGAATTTCATGAATTAGGGAATCAGTCTGCTCAATGCTAAGGTTAGGAGGTCTATACAAGACGCCAATAATAACTTTCTTATTCTTGCCTATAATCTCTACCCAAATAGATTCCGTACAGTCCTCTTCCTTAATCGAATTGTTGATAATACAGTTTAATGTATTTTTAACGAAAAGTGCTACACCTCCCCCATTCCTGCTGACCCTATCCTTATGAAAAAACTTATATCCTTCTATTTCGATTTCCGGAAGGAAATGTTTATCAGCCATGTTGATCCAGGATTCAGTAATGGCTATAATATCGAAATTTTCTACGCATGCTTTACCTCGCAGCAAATCAATTTTGTTAATTATGCTCCTACTATTTGTATAGTAAACTTTAAGTTTATCTTCCCTCCACCTGCTTTGGTGATTTTTTGTACAGTCCTCTAAGTTGTTTCTATTGCCTAAACTATATTCCGATACTTCCCCCCCTACTCCCACATAATCTACCCAAAAAAACCCTGTAGGTTGCCTACTTCTCGCTCAAGGGATTCAGCAAGGAGCCGAAATCCTTTGGGAGACAAGTGCACTCCGTCCCTTGTGTATAGGTGATTCTTACCATAAAAGCGGTCCCAGTTGTCGACAAATGCCCATCCATTAGCCTTACAATGTTTTGCCAGCCTGCAATTCATTGCAATAGCCCTGGAATGCCACATGCCTCCAACTCTACGCCTCGGAAGGATTCCACATACTACAGGAACACCTCCCCTATTTCTGATCTTGTCTAGCGCATCTCGGTACCGCGCAAATAATTCCTCACTCCCTAACTTACCTATATCATTTCCTCCGGCACTTAAGCAAACTACTGGGTCCTTACCTTCCCCTACTAGACACTCTTCAATCCTATCTCTAACATCACCTATGCCCGCGCCGGGGAAACACACCTGCGTCCTATGCTTCCTATCTTTGTCGCAGAAAACCCTGTCTAAATACCTCACTTGACTGTCTCCTACTACCAAAATCTTACCTGTGGGCAGGGATCCAGCGTCTGCCCTTTCACGTCGCAGGAAAGTCGTTCTTGGTTATAGCGGACAGACTCTCGGGTTGGCCAGTCATCGTGCCCTGCGGTCAGGACACGACGGCTACCCGAGTCATCCGGAAGTTCTGCTGCTACTTCCGGGAGGCTGGCGTTCCCCTCCGCCTTCGGACCGATGGTGGCCCTCCATTTACCAGCGCTGAATTCAACCGTTTCACGGAACGCTGGGGCATCCACCATTCGGTCACCTCCCCGAACTACCCCCAGTCTAATGGACACGCCGAAGCTGCAGTCAAGGCAGCTAAGCACCTCATCCTTAAGACCGCGCCCAACGGCAACATCGACTGCGAGGAGTTCGACCGCGGTCTCCTCGAACTACGGAACACCCCGTCTCTGGCCGGCCGCTCACCTGCCCAGGTCCTCTTCGGGCGCCCCCTCCGGACATGCGTCCCGGCCCACCCGAAATCCTTCTCGCCCGAATGGCCGCCCAGACGACCCGGCGATACGACGAGCACGCCCGGCCCCTCCCTGCCCTGGTCGTCGGCCAGTACGTGCGGATTCAGGACCGCACGTCCCTTCGGTGGGACAAGGTCGGCGTGATCATGGGCCGTGGCAGGTCCAGGGACTACGAATTTCGCTTACCGAGTGGTCGAATCTGGTGGCGCAATCGGCGCCACCTCCGTCCGGTGGCACCGCTCCCCGACGCCTCCGCCACCGCCGCGCCCCTCCCCTCGCGCGCGGACCCCCATGCCGCGGCCCGGAGTTCCTGGAGTGCCCTGTCGGCGTCGGGCGACGGGGCGTCCTCGCGGGCGCCGGCGCTGTTCCCCAAAGTTCTTCTCCACCTTTTGTTGTCATTTCCCTCCAACATATTTCTTTTGTGTTAAAGTCACCCATAATTACTATGTTTCCTCCTCCTTTCAATAATTCAATTAATGCATTCTTTGTGTCTTCCAGTATTTTGGAATGATCACTATCTGTCCAAGCCTGTGTTTTTGGGGGCACATATATTACTATAAATTTTCTACTTTTCATGTTTCTGTTTTCAACTTTAATCATAATCAATTCCACATTATTTTTTCCTTCTGTTATCTTTGTCACATTTAAACCTTTCTTAGTCAAAATCATGACTCCGCTACCCTGTTTCTCCATTCTATTTTTTGCCCAATGGTTGTATAGACCTTATCTCACAGTAATGGTAATGGGCCTTTTGATTTTGTCTCCACATTTCCATTATGTCTGGTTTCTCTATTAACAGATGGTAATTTAATTCATTTAGTCCTGAAATCATACTATGTAAGTGTATGTTATTTTTAATTTATTCTTTTATTCTTTTTTTTAGTCTATGTTTCCTTTTTTGATGTACCATTTTCTCAGCCTCAGGTTCAGTACTCTCCAAAAACAAACTCATTCTTTTCAGTCTCCGTTCTTCTCTCATTTTTTTCATTTGCTTCATTTCTAAGTGTCTTTTCCTTCTCTATTTCCTCATTGCTCATTTCCTTTTTTATCCATACATTTTTGTAATTTTCACTATTTGCCAGCTTTGCTGCTTTTAATAGTACCTCTTCACCTATCATTTGAGACCTTAGTTTGATTTTTAGTTTGATTTTTTAGTTTGATTTTTTTTAGTTTGATTTTTTAGTTTGATTTTTTAGTGTTTTTCTCTAGAGTATTGTCCCATCCTATGCATTTCTTCAATCTTTGTCCAATTCCTGTCTCTTCTCTTGAACCTCTTTCAGAGTTGCCTTTGCAATTTCTTTCTCTTCATTTTTTCTTTAGTATTTGTATACATATTTTGTTTTAATACCATGAACTACAACGCACTTTTTTTATCCACTGTGCCTCTTACCCAGTTTTCTTTTTTAATTATGGTTTTAGCATTTTCCTGTAGTACTATTTAAATGTTATTTTCTAAGTTCTTTTCCTTGTTTCCATTGATTTTTTATTTCTAGATCTGTCTCCTTAACCAATTCTCCAACTTTTTCAGTCACTGCTTGTATTTATTCTTTGACCTCTTTTTTTTCAATGCTTAATTTTTGTTTTTATCTTCATTTTTCATTCTTTTGTTATCACTTCTGACCATATTTACTCTTTAGATCATTAAACTCATCTCTTCATTAGCTTTTCATAGATAGCTTACCTCTCTGTGTATTGCTCTATAATAAATTTTCAAATCTATTAGTTCCTCCATCAAATCTTTAATATCCCAATTTTTTAGTACATTGTTATACTTAGTTTCTATATCTACATCTAAACCTTTACCTAATAATCCTCTTTCTCTTGGAAACCCTGGAAAAGCATTGTCCCAAATTTGAGTTGATTTTGGGGTATCATTCAAACAAGTTTTTTTTCGGTATCACCCTCAGCGGTGACTCAACTCTGCTCATGTCCAATCCTCTCTTGTTGGTTAATTTTTCCTTTTTTCTTCTTTTCCTTCCTCCATTTTGTGCATTAATACACTATATCAAACTGGATACTTATTTTACCATAGCAGTCACCCAAAAAACACAACTTCTCTTTCATATATATGTATGAATTGGGAGGGGGGTCGTCATGTAAACAATGTGGCCTTGCTGTGGATTTACTGTGTCTTGCTGCATTACTTTTGACCTAGGCAGTAGGTTGGAGACAGATATGACCCTTTATCCATGAGGAACTAAGATGAGAGGGAAACAAGGATAGTGGATGGAAGTGAAATGGGTGGGAGTGGGTCCGTGCCATTGATTTGGCTACCTCCCTTATAAGGGATAGATACCTACATACATATGCAAAGAGCTTTCTCCCGCTTACAAGGGAGGTAGCCAATGTCAGACATAAATCCACTCCCATCCATTTCATCCCCATATACTCCACTCCCACTCACCACCCTTCACTGATGTCCCCCACCCTTCACTGATGTCCCCCACAAAAAATAATCTGAGGGGACTAAGGTAGGTCTTGTAATTTTTGTATTTACAATATATAATCCACCCATTCCACTTCCATGGGTGATGGATGGGTGTGGGATGAGTGTGGGATGGGTGAGGGTAGGTGCATGCCTTGGCTGGCTACCTCCCTTGTATGGGGGAAGAAGCCCATTTGGTATACAGATAGAAATATAGATATTTACAATATAGTCCAGGTACTGTAGTTGTATCATTTCATCCTCAGCACAGTCTGCACAACTTGGACAAAAAACAGAAAAAGATAGAAAAACAAATATAAATTTCAAAGGATCTAATATACAAGTATTACTGACTACAAAGGTAACTTACTAGATATTGTCAATATTCACTTGACAAACAAATTGTCATTTTTCACACTAACCTCATTAAAAGAAAATAATTTAAACTTTGTAATAAATATTTTCATTCCATTGTGTAAATTCTTTATGTTTATTCATAATACATAGAATTCAATTCATATTATACACAGATATGTACATGACAAGACATATGTAATGTAAATATAAAATCTTTGTATGGAATGAATGAATAACTTCAGTTTCTATTATCATGTATATCCTTATCTTGCTATTTCTTTTGAATGAGAATAATACATTTCCCCAGTTCAACAAGTGCTATTGTACATAAATTCATGGATAACTTTTGGTGACTTCATGACTGCCCAGGAACCAACAATGGGTACCGCAGAAGTCCTGCAAGATGCATGTCATGAGGGAATCAGAATTATCTCCCTGCTACTCATCTTCAAAGTCTGTTAGCACCCTTTTACTTCCATCTGGAGGTGTACCCTTTCAGGAGGCTGACACTCCATCTCCAGACCAGACCCAAGACCTCTATCAACAATATTCTCTCCATTTTTTCATATAGAGAAACAGAAAGTTCCACACTAAAATGCTGACAACTCAGTACTTCTTTCCACAGTGATCTATGGAAGTGCTTGAAGAATGTTCTCAGCTACTATAGGGCTGTGGGTTTCCAGTCAGTGAAACTCAAGACAATAGTTATCATTACTGTGGACAGTGGATTGTCAGATTACCAGATACAGCGGAAACTGGAACAGAGGGTTAAGTGGAGAAAAAAGAAAAGTGAGAGGGGTAGAGGGATGTTGAAGGTGAGTATATCAAATGAGGAAAGAAAGAATATCAGGTGAAGGTGGGAGGAACAGGGAATGCAGTGAGTAGTGGGATGAGGGCAGTGTTGGCAGAAAAGAAACACGCATATGAAGACTGTTTGTAGAGAAAATATGGAAAAGCATACAATAGATACACAATAAAAGAGGTTGGAAACAAAATGCAAGCTGAGGGAATCCAAAAGGAAAGTTCATGTAAGGTTGGACAGGTGTTCGATATAAATATAATTCTTTAATGTCTGTTGTGGAAGGGAAAGGACAGAAGATAAGGGTGAGTGGAGAATGGTTGTGTATGGATGATACTGTGATGCATGGAAGAAAGTGGGTGAGGGATGGGGGAGGTTAGGGAGTGGTTGTGTGTGAATAATAGTTTGACAGAGCCCAAAAGGATTTCTCCCTTTCTTCTCTTTTTCTGCATGAGGGGGCAGAGAGAGGACCTCATTGATCACATGAAGCAGCCTTGCTGTGGATGTGCTGTGTCTTGCTGCATTACTTATGACCCAGGGGAATGGGTGAGATGCAGGGATGACCAGTCATCCAGGAGGAGCAAAGAGGGTGAGAGGGGTGGTGAATGTGAATGGAGTGGGTGGAGATGAAATGGGTGAGAGTAGAATTATGCCTTTTGACTTTGGTTACCTCCTTTGTATCATCAGAAGAAACACTTGGACTGCTGTATGTGTTGTATCTATGTCACTGGCTTACAGAAGTGCTAGGAGTTGACAGAGATCTTAGGCAGTCTAGAAACTAAGTTTCAGCTGGATCTCTAGTGGTAATGTGGATGCTAGCAGGTTTTGGAGAGCAGCTGGGATATTTCTCTCTGACATTGGTCCTCCCCACCACATAAAGGTACCCAATGTTACATCCAATGATTAGGAATGTAACTAAGTATGGGAAAGAAATTTTTTCACTTTTACCTCTCTCATTCACATCTCACTCACGCTTTTAGTCTTTTACTTCTTTCCCCAGCAGTTTTATGAGCTGATCACTTAAGCATCCCTCTTATGGAACAAGTCATTGCCTCAGTTTGTAGCCCTCTCCAATTAACTGTCACCCATACATATCTTTCTTTGATAGATACACCAGAAGGTTTTTACCAAGGGAAACCCTCACCCAGCCTGATCTCAACATCTCAATTCTAATCCAGACAACTGCCATTGTTATATGAATGGCATTACTGGAAAGTTATCTCGCTTAACAATCCCTTAATGAGATCCAGCGCTACAAGTAGATTTTTGTATTCAGCCCTACACAAAGTTAGCAAAATTTTGTACCACAAGTCATCGTTTATCATAAATAGCCTGAGGCAGAGGCAATGTCACTAACTGGCAAAAAATACAAGTCGTTACAAAACATAACTACCAGCATATGGAAAATGAAGGAGTACTGAAGGATAGGGACAGGAATGGCTCAAATATGAATGGATGAGGCGCCACATAAAATGAAAGTGAAGAATGAATGCAAAGATACAACAGTTAGGAAGTATAGAATGGCTGGAAGTGAAAGAATTGTGAGGCATCTGAAAAAAGTATGAACAAGTAAAGAGTTAACCATTCACTCTTTCTCCTCTCCTTTCCCATTCCTCCCATTACTGAAATTCCCTTTCTGTAACCATCCTCCATTCCCCCCTTCCCATTCTTTCTCTTGTAATTCATCTATACCCATTCCTTTTCTATTGATATTTCTAATCTTTCCCTTCTCGTTACAAGTTCCCTTCCCTTCGTTTTTTTTTTTTTTTTTTTTTTTTTTTTTCAGTCCTCTTGTGGTACTTTGATTGCAAATGCTACGGGAGCAAATGTAAACAGTGAAACAGGATAATCAAGGAGAAAAATTGAACGAGAATTGGTGAAAAAAAATATAGAAATAAAACATGAATCAGAAAGAAATACTGGATGTCTATATGAATGGAAGGAATCTAAAATGTAGCTTACTGGACAATAAAACCCGGAAGCATAAGATGGCAGTTAAAAAAATCAAATTTCAGAAAAATCAACACAACCCTACTATATCTTTGAAATGGCACTTGCTGCACATAACTTTGTGACTTGTTACCTCAAAACACACTTCAAGACAACATACTAGACATCTACTGTGAAAAACCATTCACCGAGCTATCCAATGATAAATCTTCACCAAAAAAATACAGGAAATTCGTGAACTGGATATTTTTTCTTAAATTTTGATTTGAGTAGGATCCTCACTATACACCTACTAATCACAATCCACAACAAACATGATTAATAAACTAGTGCTCTTCAGAGTGGTTCTACTGTAACACTCTTTTCTTCTGGGGTTGGCTTGGCCAAGGATGAAACTGTTGAAGACCTGGAGAGTAAAAGAAAAACACAAATGAATAAACAGTACATACATTCATATACCAAGGGCTCTTTCCCCCTTACAAGGGAGGTAGCCACAGTCAAAGGGCATCATTCCACTCCCATCCACCACCCCTCCCTCCCTCTTACCTTGGCTCCTCATTTATAATTCTTCTCAACTGCAAATTAGCCAATATGGAGTAGTATGTAATTCCTTATCACTCAATACCAAATATTCTGAGTTACATCTTTAATAAATCAACAACAAGAAAACTCCATGCAGACAGCACCTGGCCAGCTGAATAAAATAATAAACTGGTAGTCTAGATGTAATCTAAGAAAGTCCATAAAGTACCCAATTAACAAATTATTATATTGCGTCTGACAACAGAGAGCAGAGGGCAATCCTATAATTTGATAAAACACTTGAAAGCCAGAGAAAAATAAATGAAAACAGGAAAATAACATTGAGTGGTGCTAATAATAATTGTTGCCTAGAATTTCATACGACAGGAAACCCACAGACTCAGAGTAGCAACAATCCTTGGACATTCCCATTTATCCATCAGGGAAAAAAATGTTGAGTGCTGTCTGTGTTTGAGTCTGATAACAGGAACTGGCTGAATCCCCATGACTGGTTTCCTGAAGGCCACAATATTTTTCTACCAGAGAATACCAGGGGAACAGACAGAGTAGCTATCAGCACCCATTTTTATGTCCACCCTGGGGATTTGAACCTGAGCCTTTCATGTGGGGTGATCACTATCTCCAAACTAACCATGGTTCCTGCCAAAGACTATTAATACAATAAGGAAACTGATCCTCCCTTTCCCCTAGACACAAACATTGAGCTTACCTGTGTGGGGCAATACTATTGTCGTATATACACACAAGCAAGCTTAACTATCTTAAATAATTTGCAATTCAAGCTACGAATCCAATACATCTAAAGTCACAATATGCATAAGTACTTCCAATAGCTTCCAGTTTCTTGTCCCCAAATATGAAACAACTTTCTTCTCCACCCAGTGATAATTAACAGGTACACTCTGGCTAACAAACAACTTGATTCTCTTTGAAGGCATACTTTTTTTCATTATGTTTACATTTAATAAGATGATTTCATTCACTTTAGAGTCAAACCACAGACTGCAGCAGTAAAAAGAATTAATTTGTTTTACTTAACACAAAATACTTCCAAAACCCTTTACTATTTGAATAAAATGAGTATTTCTACATACAGTACTATGTTATGGATAATGCTAAAGATTTTCTTCAATTGAGAGAAAACAGTGCTGCACAGAGTACTTGTGCACTTACCTAGAGCTCTCATTTACAGATGCTGAAGTACTAGGTGCAGTGTCTATGCTTGGTGTAGGCTCAACTTCATCATTTACCCAACCTAGTCTTCTCATGTATGGCAGGAATATTATGTCATTGTAGAAACACATTCCCAACACCAGAACTACGAAGCCAATCGGCTGTAAATAAATAAAATTATGTCAACAAATATAATCATCTTTCTATTAATATATAACAAGGGTTTTTCCCCCATTACCAGGGAGGTAGCAAAGTCAAAAGGTTTTACTCACTCCCACCCACTCCACCACCTTTCCTTCCCTCTCATTTTAGCTCCTTGTGGATGATGGGTCATCCCTAATTCCACCTACTGCCCTGGGTCAGAGGCAATGCAGCAGGACACAGCTGCATCAAAATATTATTCACACATAACCACTCACTGACACCCCCCCCTATCCCCCACACACTCCCTTCCTTGCACCATGGTATCATCTATAAACACCCATTCTCCACTCACTATCTCCTGCCTGCCTTTTACCTTCCTTGCTCAACAGACATGCCACTCTCTCAATACCCCTTTCACCCCATCCATCCATCTCATCCTCAGTCATCCCCTCAAGTTCATTCCCCCTTGCCTTCCACACCTCTTTTACTAATATTTCTTTACTAATTTTTTCCATGTGTCTAAACCATCCCAATAATCTTTCATCAGCCCTATTTGCCATCTCCTTTTCCACTCCAGCTCTCCTCCTCACCTCCTCGTTCCTCACTCTATCCAACCTTGTAACCCCTACCATACTTCTCAGATATTTCATATCAAACACATTCAAACTTTTCCTCTCTGCCTCTCTCAAATTCAAAGTTTCTGCCCTATACAGTGCTGTAGGCACAATCACCCCCTTCATATAATCTCCTCTTAGCATCCATTCCTAAAAGCCTATTTCTCATTACTTTTTTGTCTCCCAAGGCATTTAAATGCTTCCCTCAGTCATCAATTTAACCTCTACCTCCACTCCTCCCTTTCCTGCCACATGCAACCCCAAATACCTAAAGCTATCCACTTCCTCCAGACTCTCTTCTTTCAGACTTACTTCCAACTCTCTGCCATCCCCTCTCCTTGTACATCTCATCACCTTACTTTTACTCACATTTACCTTCAACTTTCTCCTATCGCATACCTTCCCAATTTCCATCACTAACTCTCATAATCCTCCCACTGACCCTGCCACAAGTGCAGTGTCATCAGCAAGCAACGACTGGCTCACCTCCCATTTTCCCCCATTTTCTTAATTTTATATTTTCATAATTTTGATGCAACCCAAATGGATTTCTCCCTGTCTTCTCTTCTTCTGTACGAGGGGACAGAGAGAGGGGTCGCTGGTTAAGTGAAGCAGCCTTGCTATGGATATGCTACATCTTGCTGCATTGCTTCTGACCCAGGACAGTGGGCAAGGTGCAGGGATGACCCATCATCCAAGAGGAGCCAAGAAAAGAGGGAGGGAGAGTAGGTGAATGGGAGTGTAGTATGTAGGAATGAAATGGGTGGGAGTGGATTTATGCCTTTGACTTTGGCTACCTCCCTTGTAAGGGGGAAAAAGGCATTGGTATTTGTATACTTATCTACATTTGCATAAATTATACATTAATATACAAATATGCATCCATATATCTTATGGCAATAGGGTGAAGTGGACATTGGGTAAAAGGGAAATGTCTGTTGAACCAGGGAAGGGAGAAGATAGGAGATAGGTGTATGTGTGGAGAATGGTTGTGAATGGATAATATAATGTGGCCTAAAGAGATTTTCCCTTGTCTTCTCTATTTATGTGTGACAGGACCAGATGGATAAAAGGTGTTGAGGAGGCATTAGAAAGACGTACATACATACATATACCAAGGTTTTTTCCCCCTTACAAGGGAGGTAGCCAAAAAGGAAAAGGCATAAAATCATTCCCACCCATTCCATCCCTGAATACACTCCACACCCCTCCACCCTCCCTCTCATCTTAGCACCTCCTGGATGACGGGTCATCCCTGCACCTTGTCCACTGCCCTGGGTCAGAAGCAGTGTCGCAAGACACAGCACATCCACAGCAAGGCCGCTTCATTAAATCAGCGATCCCCCCTCTCCGTCCCCCCATTGCATAAAAGGAGAAGACAGGGAGAAATCCCTTCGGGCTGCATCAAATTTTGCTCACACATACTACCTCACCCCCCATCCCCCTGCCCATTCCACCTCATGCAATCACAACATCATCCATATACAACCATTCTCCATTCACCCCTGTCTTCTGTCCTCTCCCGTCCTTCCTCAACAGACATTCCCCTCTTCCCCAAAGCCCCCTTCACCCCATCCATCCACCTCATCCTAGGACGTCCCCTCATGTTCACTCCCTCCACATCTGCCTTACATAACTCTTTTACTAGTCTTTCTTCACTCATTCTTTCCATGTGTCCAAACCATCCTAATACTCTTTCATCAACCCTATCTCACAACTCCCTTTCCACCCCTGTTCTCCTCCTCACCTCCTCATTTCTCACTCTATCTAGCCTAGTAACCCCCATCATACTTCTCAGACACCTTATCTCAAACACATTCAAACTCCTTCTCTCTTCTTCTCTTATGTTCCATGTTTCCGCCCCATACAGCGCTGTTGGCACAATCGCTCCTTCATACAGTCTCCTCTTAGCATCCATTTCCAAATGTCTATTCCTCATTACACTTTTTAATCCACCAAGGCATTTACTCGCTTCTCTCAATCTACATTCTACCTCCACCTTCACTCCACCTTTTCCTGCCACATTTGCACCCAAGTATCTAAAACTATCCACTTCCTCGAGTCGCTCTCCCTTAATGCTCACTTCCAGTCTACTGCCACTTTCACCCCTTGTACATCTCATCACCTTACTTTTACCCACATTTATCTTTAGCTTTCTTTAAGCTTTAGCTTAAGAGACACAAATTTACCGGAAGTGCAAGAGAGAGAGACCTACGAGGACAGAGACCCATAGAGAAGTCTAGTGAAGAGCTGCCGCTGACAGGATTGTTCCTACCACACGTAGGGTAAGAAAGGTGAGAAAAGATGAGGAAGGTGGGCTGCCACATAAGTGAAATGGTGGGGGTAAACCTGTTTCAGCTGACCAGGCCCTGCTATGGATGCACTGTGTCTTGCTGCATTGCTTCTAACCTGGGCAGTGGTTGGTGTAGGGATGGCCCTTCCTCCACAAGGAGCTAAGACGAAAGGGAAATAAATGGGCCATGGATGGGTGTGGGATGGGAGCATACTTTGGCTGTCTACCCCCTTTATAAGGGGGAAGAAGCTTTTTGGTATATATATGTGTATACAGATACAGCTGGGGTGGAAAGTATGCTGGCAGATAGGGATGTTGAAAGATTATTGAGACGGTTTAACAGATGGAAAGAATAAGTGAAGAAAGATTATCAAAAAGAGTGCGGAAAACATAGGTGGATGGAGTGAACACAGGGTGTTAGGGTCTTTGAGCAAGAGGCAAATGTCTGTTGAGTAGGGAAGGGGATAGGTGTGGAGAATGGCTGTATGTGGATGATTTTTTGATGCAGCCCAACAGAATTTCTCCTCGTTTTCTCTATTTTCCATGCAAGGGGATGAGGAGGAAGGGTTGCTATGTATACGAAGCAGCCCTCCTGTGGATTTATTGTATTTTGCTGCACCACTTCTGACCCAAGCAGTGGACAGGAGACAGGGATGACCCTTCATCCATGAGGAGCTAAGATTAGAGGTAAACAATAAATGGTGGATGGGAACGGGAGTGGAAACAGTGGGCATGGGTGCATGCCTTGGCTGGTTACCTTTCTTATAAGGGAGAAAATGTACAGGCAGTTCTTAATTCATGCAAGTTTATATTATGTGAATTACGAGAATGATAAAATAATATTTTTATTTTTATATATTTTGTTTGAATTAAGATGATTTTTCTTGATTTAACATAATATTTCTACTAGAGAAAAAAAATCATGTGCTGGATAACTTGGTACCCTTCTGCCCCCCCAATTTAATTCAGATTACGAACTACCTGTATGTATATACCGGTATATAAACACACACACACATATATATTGATATATATAGCACTGAGATCCCCCCAACACCATTATATTTACATTCCTCCCACAAACTCTCTATATATTCACTCAAATTCATATAAAATATTTGCCTTCACCTCTTCAGTTTCCTCATTACCAAGACCATGTGCACCACAAAAATCCATATCTCCCATCTAATTTCACCTTTGTCCACATTATCATCAAAGACACAAATAATTTTGTGGTTGCACACCTTTTTTTTCTCAAGTTGTAGTCTTAAATGAGCAACTACAACAAATATGCAAAACTGTGCAAATGTGCACCTGTTCAACTTTATAAAATACTGTTAAAACAATAATATATATATGTATATATATATATATATATATATATATATATATATATATATATATATATATATATATATATATACATACAAGTATATAAAATTACCTGGAGATACTGGAAATCTTGCCATTTCACAATAAGGGAGAAAGCCCAAACTACTAATGTACGAACAGAGTCGAGAACCATTCTTGTCGTAGCTGAGAGTTCTTTGGTCACACTGACACCAGCAAAATTGAAGAATGCAATACTTATGATATTTCCTGTGGGATACCAATAAGACATTAATATCATGTAATACAAGTTGTAGATTTATAAAAATAAAATAAAATAAATGAAGATTATTACATAAGTGTAAGTCGGATCCTTTTCATGACAATTGTGCATGGCGAGAATAAAGTTCAATATCCATACATACATACACCAAAGGCTTTTTCCCCCTTATAAGAGAGGTAGCCACAAATACAAAGGCATAAAAACCACTCCCACCCATTCCATCCCCATCACACTTCACTCCCCTCCACCCTCTTCCCTCCCTCTCATCTTTGCACCTCCTGGATGACGGGTTATCCCTGCATCCTGTCCACACTAACGGCTTCTTCCCCCTTATAGTAGCAAAGTCAAAGACATCCACTCATTCCCACCTATTACATTCCTGTTGTTTCCCTCTCATCTTAGCTCCTCATGGATAAAGGGTCATCCCTGTCTCCAGCCTAAGGCCATTTCACTTAATAGGTAACCCCACCCTCTCCACTCTCCATACCTTCAAGCAAAAGCAAAGGAAGACTGAGAAATCCTCTCAGGCTGCATCAAAATATCATTCACACACAACCACTCCATCCCGTCCCCCACCTCCTGCCTTTCTTGCTTGACACAGAAAAGAGAGGAGAGAAAATCCCTCTGGGCTGCACCAAAATATCATAAATGGACCTGGAGAAGTCCAAATGAACAACAAAGAACGAAGTAGACTTCATATTATTACAGTCATAAATAAACATAGGTAGTAACCATAAAATGGTAAGTTGCATAGCTGAGAGAAATAAACTAGTTTTAAAACAGAAAATAAGGCTTGTGAAGGTTAATGATAACAAGAAGGAATTTCAGTTAGAAATTAAAAATTTATTCAAACCTCTAAGAACTAACAAGGACACCACTGAAGGTATCATTAAGGAATCAGTAGAGAAAGTATAAAGTACAAAAAGTATTATGAAGACAAATACAGTAGACCCTCGTTTTACGCGGATTTTTTATGCGCGGTTTTGAATTTACGCGGATTTTTGGGTTTTTGGGTTTTTGTATATATATATATATATATATAGGCGACAGCTAATCATTGTTTCTTTTTCTAAATTTATTATTGTGACAATATAAAATAGATTTCATTTTAATTTGGTTAATCAATCGAGTTACCTGACTCAATTAGTTTTGTGGCTAAGAGTCAGCAAGTTGGTCAGCAAGTTGGTCAGCAAGTGGTGAGGGCAATTGCGGTGCAGAATGGCATCGACAGTGTTATGGTGCCCTACAAAGCCGTTTTGCAGGACATGAAAAAGCGCCGAGTACAATTGCCCATCACCATGTTTTTACAGAAACGTGGTGGTCCAGCTAATTCTGATGCCGAGTCCGACTAGACTGCTACCTAGACTACTACCCCTTCTACATATATTCATTTCATGCACTGTTTTTTCTTGTTCTTTTGTTTGTATTGTATTGTTTTCCTATTTTTCTATTGTATTATTTTGTTCAATATGGCAATTCATTGTGGAAATAAAATTATTAGGGTTCTAATGATTGTTTTGGTATATCTCCTTCAGTGGCGGAATTTTACGCGGATTTTCGTTTTACGCGGGGGTTCCCGGTCCCTAACCCCCGCGTAAAACGAGGGTCTACTGTACTCCAAAATTACAAATTATCTAATTAAAAGAAGGATTATGCAGATTAAAAGCAAGAGACAAAATGGAGTAGAACTAAACAAGCTTATGAAGAAAAAGCAGAGATCAGAGAAAAGAAAGAGAAATATGGATGAAATGGAGGAAACTATTTGGAAAGATAAAAGTATTAAAGGGACCGAGCATAGACATGCTGTAGGAAGACAGCAAATGATATGTTTGAAAAATAGAAATGGAGAGATCATTAAATGCAGACAGAATGGTAAACAAAGTAGAAGACTTTTACCAACAGTATTACTTGTGAAAGACCATAGTTGAGTCAGTAAATTCATCTATAGACATTAGTAGTGTACCAGAAATTACAAAGGAAGTAGAATCTGCTACCTAGGGAAGATGTATATATACTGATAAATCTTTTGAAAGATGCAGGGAAAGTAGTTCATATTAAGTTACCTCAGTTGTATAACCAGTGCTTATGTCAAGAAAGTGTTCCTGAATCCTGGTGCAACGCTCTAGAGATCTTGCTTCATAAAAAAGGAGACAAGAGGGACCTTAGTAACTACTAACTGAGTAGTTTGATATCAAATGTATATAACGTATTCTCCAAGATCCTTACAAATAACCTAAGTCAAGTTTTAAATGGAAACCAACCAAAAGAACAAGCAGGCTTTCAAAGTGGATATTCAACTCGAGACCGTTTGCAGGCGATGAACCAACTAGGATGACAGAATACAATACACCTCTTTGTTTAGCGTTTGTAGATTACAAGAAGGCTTTTGACTTGATAGAACAAATAGCAATATTAAATTTGTCACACACATCAAAAAGCCTTTTCCCCCTAATATGGGGGCGGTGGACAAGTAAAAGCATACATCATCCTTCACAGTCATATATTCTTATCACTGTTCTTACTTTGACAACACACATCCACCCTTCACAGTCATATATTCTTATCACTGTTCTTACTTTGACAACACTCAATATTTAGAATTTTGAATAAAAGTCAACAGTGCATTACTTTGGACTAAACAGTGCTTGAGCATTTGATAACTTACCCATGATAGCTGCGATGAGCAATGGATTGTTTCCCAGCTGAATGAAGGCATCACCCACATCTTCCAGTACACCTCTTGGGTTTCCACTAAACATTCCAGCAGGAATATAATTAAATGCAACAAGGAGAACAGCTAAGGTTGAAAAGCCAAATATCCCTGAAATAAAAATATACACCATTAACACCCATAATACCGTTGTAGATATTTACATGCTTCTTAATACTTATTCATCTATGTCCATCATAATATACACTGCATATTTGGATATCCCCAGAAGATGAAGAATGTCAATATATCCAAGAAGTGTTCATGAAAATCATATTCCCAGAGTCTGTCATCAAACAGTGCATGATTGAGAGTGGTTCTCATGAACTGCTTGAAGTTAGTTGTTAGTTTCTTTCTGCTGTTCAAATTCCATGCTTGCAATGAATTTTAGAACAGACAAAATGAACTCCCCTTCAGATCACATCAACTTATCATCCATTCACATCCACTCACACCTATTTCTTATCCTCTCCATTCCCTGCTCAATAAATATTCCCTTTGCATCCAATGCCCCATTCACCTCATCCATCCATCCATCTATCCCAGTGTCATCTTCCCTTTAAGTTCAATCCATCCACCTAAGCCTTCCAAACTTTTTTTACTCATTCTTTCCACATGCCCAAACCATCCTAGTATTCTCTGATCAACTTTATCTGCCAGCTCTTTCCCCCCCTGCCCTCTTAACCATAATTTCCAATGTGGATTTATGCATGTCTTTCTTCTCACTGTGATTATCATGAATTTCCTTTCTAAACACATCTTTAACAATCTCTCTATCATACCTGCAATTCTTAGCTGATACCCAAAACTTTTCTACTATTCTATTATTCCATATAACAGCATATCTCCTAATCTAGCACTGAGATGTCCTGACACTATTACAATTATATTCCTCCCAACCAACCCTCATCCCCCCCAAAAAAAAATCCCCTTTTCTCACTATCAGGCCCATATGACCACACCATATCTCCCATCCAAATCTCACCTTCACCCACACTATCCTCAAAGACACTTCCCTCTACTTCATCATGCATTTTCCCATCTCAACACTTACTAGTAGTGATACTCCTTCCCTTCCTAATCCACTCATTACACTTGACCTCTCCACCACACTCCCAGACTTAAACCCACCCCATCCTTTCAATTTAGTTTCACTCAATGCTAATATATCTATCTTCCAATCTCTTCATTTTTACTCTCATATGTATCATATTCACACACATCTGATGATTTTTTTTCTTTTCTTTTTTATTCTGGTTAGAATCTTCCTCCCAGAACTTCTTATGCTTTCACTCTTCATACAAGGAAAATACAGAGATAAGGATCTCTAGTCTCTTTACTCCATCCAATTTAGTCTCCTTTTATAAAATGCATGTGAACATGGTGGCTGAATTCTTTTCTCCCCACACCACAAGGGGATCAGGAAGAGGTATAGTTATAGAAGTTGTGAAGGAATCAATCGATCATTTAGTTTCACAAATTAGAAAACCTGCACACCCACAGTGGCTGGCATCAGTCCTTAGAACCTCCCACAGATCTCTCCAGGAAGAAACTCTTAACTGATATCTGTGTTGTATCACTGTGGGACTGTTTCTATGTTACCTGGTCAAAGTTATAGGAAGAGTAGAGCAGTTATCAATTGTAAGATTTCATGTATGAAAAAGTGTAAGAAGCACAGCTTAAGTTGACAGAGAGAGATCTTGAGCCCAATCTAAAGACCAAGAACTATCCCCTCAAGGCTGCACCTTCTAATGGAGGTAAGAGGGTTCATAGGCTTTCAAAATGGATAATTTTGCTGTCCATTTTAGAGGGTGGAGGGGAATGGAGTGTGTTGGGGATGGAATGAGTGCAGGTGGTTTTATGCCTTTGTTTTTTGGCTACCTCTCTTGTAAAGGGGAAAAGCCTTTGGTATATGTATTTATGTATGTATCACATGCAGGTATTAATCATCTAATCATTGGTCCCTGGTAAATGACTGGTTCAAAGGAATATCATAAAGGTGGGACATCAGTAGTACCAAAGTATCATCATTCCTCTACAAGTATCTATCTTTATACCAAGAGCTTTCCCCCCATATAAGGGAGGTAGCCAAGTCAAAGGGATGTACCTACTCCCTTCCATTTCACTCCCATTCACTATCCTTTCCTCCCTCTCATCTTAGCTCCTCATGGATGATGGGTCATCCCTGTATCCTGCCCACTGCCCTGGGTCAGAAGCAACGAAGCAAGACACAGTACATCCACAAGAAGGCCCTTTCTCTTAATTGGCAACCCCTCCTCTCCATCCTCTCATGCAGAGTAAGAGAAGACTGGGAGAAATCCCTTTAGGCTGCATCAAAATATCATTCACACATAAGCTGCCCCTATCCTCCCATCCCCCACCCCTCCCTTCCTTGTATAACAGTATCATCTATACACAGTCATTCTCCACTCATCCCCATCTCTTGCCTCTCCCTTCCTTGCTCAACAGACATTCCCCTCTTACTAAATGCCCCTTTCATCTAGTGCATTCATCTCCTCCTTGGTCATCCCCTCAAATTCACTCCCTCTACCTCTGCCTTCCACACCTCTTTTACTTATCTTTCTTTACTCATTCTTTCCATGTGTCCAAACCATCCCAATACTTTCATCAGCCTATCTGTCATCTCCTTTTCCAATCCTGCTCTCCTCCTCATTTCTCACTCTATCCAACCTAGTAACCTCTACCACACTTCTCAGACATTTCATCTCAAATACATTTAAATTTTTACTTTCTGCCTCTCTTAAATTCCAAGTCTCTGTCCCATACAAAGCCATTGGTACAATCACCCCTTCATACAATCTCCTCTTTGCATCCATTCCCTGGTGCCTATTTCTCATGACAAATACATACATACATACATACATATACATATATGAAAGGCTTTTTTCCCCTTACAAGGGAGGTAGCCAAAAAACAAAGGCATAAAAACCATTCCCACCCATTCCATCCCTAATACACTCTACTCTCCTCCACCCTCTACCCTCCTTCTTATCTTGGCACCTCCTGGATGACGGGTCATCCCTGTATCTTGTCCACTGCCCTGGGTCAGAAGCAGACAAATAGATTTTAAATCTTAACACATATGAATGATGTGTGGCTCTGGTTCATAAGGGCACCCTAAAATGGCCCCTAGAGTATTAGCTGCAGTCAATACCCAAGTTATAATAATTATTATCTCAAGTTTCACTGACTGGAATCCCAGAGCCCAATAGTGGCTGGGAATGGTACTCTTGCCCTTTCCTAGGTCCATGTGGAAAGAAACATTGGACTGTTGTCTATGGTGTAATAGCATGAGACTGCTTCTGTGTCACCTGATGATAGAAGGAGGGGAGGATTTCCCAGTTACTATTTCTCCATAGGTCAAAAGATGGAAGAAATACAAATGAACCTGATAGAGAAAGATCTTGGGCCCGGTCCAGTGGGTCAGTGTCAGCCTCTTGAGACTGCACTTCAAAATGGAAGTGATAGGGTTGATGGGTTTTGCAACTGGGAAAGAGAGAGACAATTCTCCGGCAGTCCACTTTTGATAGACCACCACAAACATGTATCATCATTGGTTCCATAAGAAAAATACCAGTCTATACAAATATCACTAAAAATAGTGAATTTCATAAGTCCAGAACAATCCTTACTTAAAATCTATCATGCAGTATTACATTATGCTCATAATCAATGCTTCAAACAACCAATACATACATACCCTCCCAGCCTACAACAACCAATGGAGGGACATTGTACTTTGTGATGAACTTTTCTTCTACCACCATTTGTGTTGCAGTGACCACCTGGGCTGCTATAATCAACAAATCACCTGGAAAAAAAAAATAAATAAATAAATAAATAATAATAATAATAATAATAAAATAAGAAATATACACTCGTACTATCTACAATATAATTACATTGTGTGTGTGTGTGTATTTACCTAGTTGTACATTACAGGAAGGGGAGCTACACTTGTGGTGTCCTGCCTTTGTATCTTGCAGTGTCTAGTTTGCTCTTAAATTCGTGTATGGTTTTTGCACACAATATTGTTTCATCCAGTTTGTTCCAAGAGTCCACCACTCTGTGTCAAAACTGTTCTTTTTCAGATCTCTTCTATAACTATCTTTTTTGAGTTTCTTTCCAAGTCCTCTTGTGTTTCTCTTGTCCCAATTTAACAAGTCCTCTCTATCGAGTATTTCTGTGCCCTTCATGATTCTATAGATGATCAGTAGGTTGCCCCCTCTCTCTTCTTTGCTCCAGTTGGTAACTCTAATTTAGCCAGTCTCTCTTCATATGACAAGTTTGAAATTGCTGGAGCCATTTTTGTGGTTGCTCTCTGGATTCTTTCAATTTTCTTTATATTCTTTTTGGTACTGGGTGACCATAATGTCACTGCATATTCTAGTGAAGCCCTTATTAGTGTGACTAATAATTTTTTAATGATTTCTTTGTCCAAATAGGTAAATGCCACTTTTATTGATCTTAGCATGTTATAGGATTCTTTGACAATTTTGTTTATTTGTTTACCAGAGGACAAATTGTTGAGATAATCACTCCTAGATCTTTTTCAGATCCCACCTTCTTTACCTCCTTCGTTCCAATTTCATATTGTCCTGATATTCTATTTTCACTTTTTTCCAAACTCCATTATGCTACACTTCTTAATGTTTAAGTCCACTTCCTATTTCTGACTCCATTTCCAGTTCAGGTCTCCCTGAAGTGATTCGCAATCAGTTTCGGTTTTTACTTTCCTCAACAAAGAAGCTCATGTAACATTCCATCCATGTCATTCACATAAATAATAAATATCATTGGAGTCAATACAGATACTTGTGGAACTCTACTAATCACCTCCCAACCTGAATATTTTTCTCTGAGTACTACTCTCATCTTTCTACCATTTAGGGAGTCCTCCATCCAGTTTAGTAAGTTGCCTTGTATCCCTCCTATGTTTTCCAATGTTTTAAATAATTTTCTTATGTGGTTCCTTGTCATAGGCTTTGGGTAAGTCCAAGAAAGCACAATCAGCCCATCCATCCCTCTCTTGTATTACATCTATTAGTCTTGAGTATTAGCTGTTAGTCTTGGCATTAGCTCTTTTTAGTTGATTCACCTCTTTGTACATTACCCTATGTTCAGCTTTCAGATCCATTAGTTCCTCTATCAATTCTGCAATCTCTCAATTTCTTAGGACTTTTTTATTCCTAGATTCTCTTTCCAATACTAAACCTCTACCTAGTATTCCACTTTCTTTTGTAAACCCTGAAAATACATTATTATCAAACCTGAGTAGACATCAGGGTTTCAATCATACAAGTTTCTTAGGTATGACCCCCAATGGTGATTCTACTCTACTTACATCCAATTTTCTCTTTGTTGTTTCATTTTTTTGTCTATCTCCTTCATCACTCTCCATCGTGTATTTAACAATATTGTTGAATTTACTCTATTTTATCATTTTGGTCACCCGATAAAGACAGTTCTCTTTCCCGAATGTATATACAAGCTAGGTGTTTCCTTCGAATTTATTGAAAAAGTGCTGTACATCAGAGCTTGTTTCTAGCCATCCATTCCTGCCTGTGATTTGTGCTCAAGTATGTGTATATTTACCTAGTTGTATTTTATGGGAAGAGAGCTATGCTTGTAGTGACCCGTTTTTGTATCTTTCAGCATCCAGTTTGATCTTGAATTCTTATATAGTTTTTGCACTCACTGTTTCCTCATTCAATTTGTTCCAGATATCTATCACTCTGTGTGGGAAGCTATTCTTTTTCAGATCTCGTGTGTGTGTGTGTGTGTGTGTGTGTGTGTGTGTGTGTGTGTGTGTGCAATCCCTATTCAACAATCATAACAACAGGGGGTTCTAAATTGATTTTAACCCCTTCCATACGGTGCCGCACACGTAGGCGTCATGGACTTAGATCTCGGTGGCAGCAGCCAATGCCAGCCGTACGACGTGTCGTAATAATACTCGCATCATAAAATATAGTCACCGCTTATATCGATCGTTCTCTCTTCACCCGTGAATTTTGATAACCATAGAAAATGCGATTACAAAAGAATTAGAAAGAATGTCATTATGGAGGGGCGACTACAATAAATATAATCAAGACGCCGATATGGCAGCCTCGCGAATACACTCGCTCCCCATGACGCCTACGTGTGCGGCACCGTATGGAAGGGGCTAACCCCCATTCAGTCCTGGGTTGGCCCCTTGAGTCAATAAATTTACTTAGCATTAACCAGAACAAAATCTATAAAAGATGTGACCAAAGTAAATGGGTATGTACATACAGATAGTACATACATACATATACCAAGGCTTTTTCCCCCTTACAAAGGGGGTAGCCAAAAAAAAAGGCATAAAATCATTCCCACCCATTCCATCCCTGAATACACTCCACACCCCTCCACATACAGATAGTACTATTATAAAACAATAAATAAAATTTGTAAATTACATACCAGTAATGATGGAATTTAAGTCCTTTCCATCTGAATCAGTTCCTGTGCCTAAAAAGTCTGAGAGTCCAACAACAATCAAACCAACAATGACAGTGAACATTCCCATCCACTGAAAGTAACGCAATTTTCGTCCAAGAAATGCAACAGAAAGGAGACCAGTAAAAATAATAACAGCTCCTGCAAGAGAGAAAAAAGAAAGAATTAAGGCAAAAAACATACAATTCCCTATGCCATACCGGGAATCAGCCAGCCAAAACATGGACCCACCCTTCGCCAATCCAACACCCAGTTATTTTCCCTTTCATCTTTAGCTTCTTCTATTTAGAGCCATAACTGCCTGGGTCAGAAGCAATGCAGTAAGATACAGTACCTCCACAGCAGGGCTCAACAGTTGAAGCTGATTTACCCCCATCGCTTCATTATATGACAACCCCTCCCCCCCTCTTCTTATCTACTTATAAGTAATCAAATAAGACCCAGTAAAATCCCTTTGGGCTGTACCAATTCATCATCCACCTTATTTTCTAGGGAGGCATTTTACAAATAACTGTAAACGACTTATAAGAGTTGTCTTAATGCAACCTGTTATTATTCTTAAGGCTTTCTAATTGTAGATTTTCAGATATATGCAAAGAAAAATCAAACATACCTCTTAACATTTGGAATGAGCTGGCATAAGTGAGAGTGAGACCCAGGTACATTGTAGACGTGGCCAACATATCACATAATGCTGGTACTAAAAATATCCTTTTTGGAAATCTTAGTTCCTGAAAAATAAAGAAAAAGTATTATTAACTGATGAGTGATACACGTTCACTTATAACACATTTTTAAAAGTATTATACTTTATAGATGTATTTAGAGAAAAAAAAAATTGATGATAGCTAACACAGTTTTGTATAAAAAGGAGAAAAAAAAAAAAAGTCAAGCATAAGTACACATGGGAGAGGGTGGTGATAAGGCATTTAATGAACTATGTAGTGGTATTCAGGAGAAGAGTAAAGAGTTCTGGACATCCATGTTCTTAGGGGAAAGTGGGGGAACAGCAGATAAATTTTTGGTGGAAGTTAAGTTGAGAGTGGAGGAGAGGTGGAGAAAGAGGAAATGGGCAGAAGGTAAAGAGGTGCTTAGAGTAAACCATTTAAATGAGAATGAAGAAGAGTGGGAGTATGAGGATAAGCTGAAAGAAGTGTGGGATTGATTGATTGATTAATTAGAGTGGGCAAAAGCCCGGCACAGGGTCGTTAGACCATTCGTGCCATGGGATAAAATAGATAACGAGGTTAAAATATTAGATTCTAAAAATTAAAACAACTACAACGTTATTGTCTGACTAATTATTAAAATAATTACGAAATATATACGAAGCCTAGACATTAAGTAGCGAACTACAATAGAAGTAAGATTACCAATACATAGGTACGACACAGTTAAGATTAAATATAATAGAATAAATTAACGTCTTTTAAAAATCCTACAAGGGGTTGTATCATGGGTGTAGCACCAAGCATCTTACGGAGGTCAGGAGGGAGGCCCCACTTAAAGAAGTGTGGGAGGTGGAGGAGGAATGGGGGTGTTTCAAGGAGGGAGTGACAAGGTGTGCAAAGATGGTATGTGGAACAAGGAGGATGGGAGGGAATAGAAGGGCAGCGAGTGGTGGAATGATGACGAAAAAATCATATGAGAGGTACAAAGAAAAAAGAAGAGAAGCAAAACAGAAGATAAAGAAGACAAAAAGGAGATATGTAAAATGGGGGAGGAGTATGACAGAACTTTTTTGAAAGTAACAAGATGTTTTGGAAGGAACTCAAGAGAGGAAAGGGAGGTGAGTCAAGTAGAGAAGAAAAGGTAAAAGGCACAGGTGGACAGATGTTAATAGAAGAGGAGATGGTAAGGGGAAGATAGGCAAAGTATTTTAGAGAGCTGTTGAATGTGGTGGAAGATAGGGAGGGATTGGTGGTAGCACTGGAAGGTGCTAAGAAAATTATGGTAATGGGAGAAATTGGAGGACAAATAAAAGATGAGGTTCAAGTAATTTTGAAAATTATGAGAGCAAGTAAGGCACCTAAGTTAGATGGGTGTCATGTAGTGTGTCTGAAGAAGGGAAGTACAGTAATACTGAACTCACTGGTAAGGTTGTTTAATGTGTGTCTGTGGGAGGGTAAAGTGCCTGAAGACTGAAGGTAGAGAGAAAGACATTGTGGAAGGTTTTGAAGATATATGGGATAGGGGGAAAGCTGTTAAGAGCAGTCGAGAGTTTTTATGAGAGTAGTATAGCCAGTGTTAAAATTGGAAATAGAGAGAGTGAGTGGTATGAGGTAAAAGTGGGACTACATCAAGGATGTGTCTTGTCACCATGGCTGTTCAATGTACACATGGATGGGGTGGTGCGGGAGGTAAAGACAAGGGTAATGGGCAGGGGACTAGAGATGTTAGAGAGAACGGAGAAAAATGGGAGGTGAGCCAGTTGTTGTTTACTGATGACACTGAGCTTTTGGTATGGTAAGAGGAGGAATTAAGAATTGGGAGGGTATCCAACGGGAGCAAATTGAAGGTAAATGTGGGTAAAAGTAAAGTGATAAGAAGTACAAGGGGAGAGTATGGCAGTGAGTTGGAAGTAAATCTTAAAGGAGAGAGGAAGTGGATATATTTAGGTATTTGCAATCGCATGTGGCAAGAAAGGGAGAAATGGTGGTGAAAGTAAATTGTAGACTGAGAGAAGCAATTAAATGCCTTGGGGGAATAAAAAGTGTCATGAGAAATAGGCACTTGGGAATGGATACAAAGAGCTCACTATACGAAGGGGTAATTGTCTAACAGTATTGTATGGGGCAGAGACCAACCTGCAATTTAAGAGAGAAAGAGAAGAATTTTTTTTATTGTGTTTGAGATGAAATGTCTGAGAAATATGGTTGGGGTTACAAGATTGGATAGAGAGAGAAATGAGGCGAGGAGAAAACTTGGGGTGGAAAGGGAGATGACAGATAAGGCTGATGAAAGAGTATTGGGATGGTTTGGACACATGGAAAGAATGAGTGAAGATTAGTAAAAGAAGTGTGGAAGGCAGAGGTGGATGTAGGAAACCGGAGGGGACGACCAAGGATGAGTTGGATGGATGAGGTTAAAGAGAAAGAGGGGGATGTCTACTGAGGAAGGAAGGGATAAGACAGCAGATTGGAGTGAGTGGAGAATGTTTGTGTATGGATGATACTGTGATGCATGGAAGGGAGTGGGTGGAGGATGGGGGATACTAGGGAGTGGTTATGGGCGAGTGATATTTTGACACAGCCTGAAAGGAATTCTCCCTGTCTTCTCTTTTTCTGCATGAGGGGACATGGGGAGGGGGGTTGCCAATTAAATGAAGCTGCCTTGTTGTGGATGTGTTTTGTCTTGTTTCATTGCTTCTGACCTAGGGCAGTGGATCAGATACAGGGATGACCCATCATCCATGAGGAGCTAAGATAAGAGGGAAGAAAGGGTACATGGGAGTGGAATGGGTGGGAGTGAAATGAGTGGGAGTGGGTACTTGCCTTCTGACTTGGCTACCTCCCTAATAAGGGGGAAAAATCCCTTGGTATATACATAAATTGATATAGACTGATCACCAATAATACATACATACATATACCAAAGGCTTTTTCCTCCTTACAAGGGAGGTAGCCAAAAAGAAAAAGGCATAAAAACCATTCCCACCCATTCCATCCCTAATACACTCCACTCCCCTCCACCTTCTACCCTCCCTCTTATCTTGGCACCTCCTGGATGACAGGTCATCTCTGCATCTTATCCACTGCCCTGAGTCAGAGACAGTGTCGCAAGACACAGCACATCCACAGCAAGGCTGCTTCATTAAATTGGCGACCAATAATACCTTTTATTATATGAACTTAGTTTCATCTTATGTTTGATATGATGTGCAAGAGAAACAGGAGAGATCAGATATGAAGTGCATGGTGGTTCCTGTTCTGATTTTGCCAACATGTTAAGTGAGGCACTACATCCACTAGGCTTAGTGATAGTAAGGGACCAGAGAAAGATGATTAAATAGCTGGTACCAGAGACAATGTAGACCAACAGTGACCTCAGCATTATTTACAATTTCCCTGTAATGGCTGGATTAAGTCATATCATGACAAGAGCTACACAGGATTACTTAAGATACTAAGGGAGCACAGGATGGACATAAAGAATCACTATGTGTATGAAAGTGGCAATTGCCGACAAGTCTATCAAAATAAACACCACATCAAGGTTAGAGCTTATGCCAAAAGGTTTTCACCTGTGGCTGAAGAGATCATCCCTTGCATCTGTGCTCAAAGCCAGAATTATGTCACTCACCATTAGCTACTGGAGAGTAAATTAAAACTCTTAAACACAAGATCAAAGCTGGATGTGCCACAGTAGTAAACACATCTGTGTAAATAATATATAAAGTATGATTTCTTCATCTCAAAGTAAATAAACTACAATGCTGAATTACTTCTAAGAGCTACCATAACTGATGTTCAACTTACCATTTCACTGAGAGGAGCCATTTCTATTTGGGCAGCCTGCTGCCTTCTAGTGAAAATTCTAAGCACATAAAATGCTATAATGCCTGGAAAAAGAAAGTATTCAATGAAAAAGCTAAATGATGATGATGACTGACAGATGATAATAAAATCAATGATGAAAAAATAAAAACAATTATATATGATTCTTTTTGGGGGGATTGTGGATGCAACATGCAACAGAAGCAGTAGTATCTGGAGATGAGAAAGTTGATGGACGATGGTTCAAATCTTACTCAAGCAGCATTTCATAACTGAGTTTATTTGGAACCAGTTCCTTGAGAGAGGGCTACAGGTTCCACAAGGGATGGTAGTAATTATGTTACTCAACAGAATGTTTTTTCATTCAATTTTGCGTTCAGTTTAATTTTTTTCAATAATAATGCAAAAACACAAGTATTACATTTATCTTGAGAACTTAAAAGCTTACAAAAAATGGAAGATTAATAAAGATAAAGATATAAAAAGAAAATGTAGGTGTTCACTGAGACATGAACATTATTCCAATGGTTCCACAACAGGGAAAAAATTGAGAAACATTGCATAACAGAATAAATGTGATGGGAGTAATAAGGTCCAAGTCTGACACAGCAGGCATTCATGCCTCACCCAACCCCCCTCCAGAGCAGGTAATGGCTTAAAAAAAAAAAAAAAAAAAAAAAAAAAAAAAATTATATATATATGTATATAAAATTGTTGCTTGAAGTTTCACTAAATGAAAACTTGAAGCTCAATAGCATCTGACAATGGTCCTTTGGACCTACCTATATATCTCTTTGGGAAGAAATATTAGGCTGCTGTCTGCATTATTATTCAATTTTATTTACGTCATTGTAGCATATGGACTTTGAGCTATGTTCATGGAGTCCAATCTATATCCCCATTTATCAAACTTTGCCACAACAATATTTATGTTGGACTGGAGTATTTCTTCCAATCTGTTCTACTTAATAAGGGGAAAAGTGTCTTTTGGCATATGTATATAATTTGTTCCACAAATTTACACAGCCTTGCTCAACATTCCTCTTCCATCCAATACCCCTTCACCCCATCCATCCACCTCATTTTTTATCCTTCTCTCAAGTCAAGAGAACTGTCCCTCCAATGCTTATCTTCAAATCCTATCAACATCTGCACCTTCATCAGAAAGTGCAACCCCATGAATCTGGCACTCAATTTTCTGACCAAGCTAAAGCTCTGTCTCTACCAGCACTTATATTTCCTTAACTTTTTTCATGTAAGGATTGTATCTATTTCATTTTACTATTTTCTGGGTGGACAAAACTGAAAGAGAGAATCTTTTGTTTTGGGATGGGAGGGCACCATAAGAACATAAGAATGTAGGAGGTTGCAAGAGACCAAAATCCCTAAACTAGGCATCTCTATGTCCATTATCACCTATCATCCCCATACATAAAGTTATCTAATCTCTTAAAACAACCAATAGTTTCAGTTCACTCCTATCTTCTGTCTTCTCCCTTCCTTCCTCAACAGACATTCTCCCTCTTGCCCATTGCCCTTTTCATCCCATCCATCCATCTCATCCTTGGTCACCCCCTCATGTTCATTCCTTTCACCTCTGCCTTCCACACTTCTTTTACTAATCTTTCTTCACTCATTTTTCTCATGTGTCCAAACCATCCCAATATTCTTTCATCAACCCTATCTCTTAACTCCCTTTCCACCTCACTCACCTTCTCATTTCTCACTCTATCCAGCCTAGTAACCCCCACCATACTTCTCAGACATTTCATCTCAAACACATTTAAACTCTTCCCCTCTTATGTTCCATGTTTCTGCTCCATACAGTGCTGTTGGCACAATCACCCCTTCATACAATCTCCTCTTAGCATCCATTGCCAAATGTCTATTTCTCATTACACTTTTTAATCCCCCAAGGCATTTACTTGCTTCCTTCAATCTACATTCTACCTCCACCTCCACTCTTCCCTTTACTACCACATTCACATCCAAGTATCTAAAACTATCCATTTCCTCCAGTCTCTCTCCCTTAATGCTGCCATCCTCTCCCCTTGTACATCTCATCACCTTACCCACATTTACCTCCAACTTCCTACTTTTGCACACCTTTCCAAACTGTCACTAACTTCCTTAATCCCTCCTCTGATCCTACTACAAGCGCAGTGTCATCAGCAAACAACAATTGGCTTATCTCCCACTTTTCTCCATTTTCTTTAACCATTCCCAATTCCCACCCTTGCATTTACCTCTCACACCATCCCATCCATGTATAAATTGAACACCCAAGGCAGCATAAACGCATCCCTGGCAAAATCCCACCTTTACCTCAAACCACTCACTCTCTCCATTTCTAATTATAACAGAGGCTATACTACTCTCATAAAAACTATTGACTGCTCTTAACAGCTTTCCTCTTTTCCCATATATCTGCAATACCTCCCACAGTGCCTTCCTGTCTACCTTGTCATAAGCCATTTCCAAAGCCATAAAAGCCCCCAAAACATCCTTACCTTTTCCTAAAGATTTCTCATATATCTGCCTTATCATAAAAATCTGAACCATGCAACCCCTACCTGTCCTAAACCCATACTGTTCCTCATCAATTACTTTTTTTGTTCCTCTCCTAATCCTCTGAATCAAAACCCTCCCATAAGCCTTTCTAACTACACCCAACAAACTCCCTCTGAAACTACTACAGGCAGTCTTCCGGCACTCTACCATCTTTTAGACAACATTAAACAACCTCACTAGCCAGTCTACCATCACTATACCTCCCTTTTATAGACACTCTGCATGGCACCCATCCAACCCAGGTGCCTTACCTGCTCTCATGATTTCAATTACTGCTTTCACCTCATCTTTCCTTATTTCTCCTCTATATTCCTCATTCATCACTATCATTTTCTTAGTGCTTTCACATTTAGTAACTCTCTAATATATTTGAAATTATGAAAACACACAAAGTATAAAAAAGAGTGAACAAAAGGTGCCCTACAAGACAGAGTATACTGTATATATAATATATATATATATATATATATATACAGTATATATATATATAATATACACACACATACATACCTCTTTAAACATCATACATAAATACATGTATCAAGGGCTTTTTCCTCCTTATAAAGGAGGTAGCCAAAATCTAAATGCATAATTCCTTTCCCATTCATTTTAACCCCCCACCCACTCTGTTCACATTCGCCACGAAAGCATTAACCATGAAAAAAATGATCATGCAAGATTCAATCCAGTTGAATAAAGTTAACTGGAATTATCTTGATAAAGTCCTTAAGTGTAATAAAACCACTCTGGTGGTTAAGACCACCTTTAATCCACTAATGAGTTGAGATTACTAAAAAAAAATAATAATAATAATAAACTATTTATGAAATGAATGTATATTACTTACATGTAATTTCACCTATAAACATTCCCTCTGCCTGGAAGAAAGGATGCTGGAATTCTGTCACTTCCCCTGCACTGTTTTCTGATTTCATTGTGTCTGCCCATCTGGAAAAAAAAATATCTATCAGAAAAGATTTTCCAATATAAAGTAATTACCAAACTTCTCACATCATCCTGATAATTTTTTCTAAGAATATATAACGTATGTAAAAGTCTCTAAAATCACCTCCAAAAGTATATTCTAACCACTAATAGGTACACTCGATTTTTAATACAGCACATAGAGGTTATCAATTTAACCACACTGTTATGATGACATACTAAGTACATTTAATCCTAGCAAATACCATAATTTTATTTGACTTCTGTAACATCACCACACCAAAGGGAAGTCATTCTAAACCCATTTCCTATGGTAATACGAGTATATTCAGCACCATCCCGAAGAATTAATTTTCACAGAGACTCAAGCTCAACACACAGCCAGTGGTGAACCTGGTACAAATCATTGATGGGCTTCCATCATTGTAAATACCTGAAGAGAATCGCCAGCAACAGCGTGTATGTCATCACAAGTAATTTCCAAGAGTCGACAGCTGATGGAACTTAATTTTATCAACTTCAAGCTCCATCAGCTCAGTTGGTAGAGCTATGGCCCAGCGTCGGGTATGGACAGTTGGTCACCGGACAATTGCTCACCGAACAAGTGATAAATAGGACATTTGCTCACCAAAGGATTATTTCAGTTATATTGAAGTTTATTACAGCAATAATATACAAACAATATACAAACTTAATAACTTAATATACAGGATTTTTAGTTATATTGAAGTTTATTACAGCAATAATACAGGATTTTTTGATATATTGAAATTTATTACAGCAATAATACACAAACAATATACAAACTTTCATATTTTAGTTTTTAATTATAAAATTCAATACCAATTTCTTCCATCAATATATAGTGATTACAGTTTTACAACTGGTGCAGTACTGAAGTGGGTTTATTGTCCTTTGTGGTTTACAAGTCCAGTCTAATGGTGTGGCTAACTGCATTTAGAAAGTCAGGAAGACACTGACTTCCTGCATCATACCCCCGGCACAGATAAAGTAAATCTTTATCATAATTGTTAGAGGCCAAGAACTTATTAAACTCTACAATATAATCTAATGTATTGTTTTTAGTTGGTTTCACTGACTACTTACCCTAACACTTCTAGTTCATGAACTAGAAGTGTGTAGGAGTCAATTCAGACTATGAAAGTAAAATTTTCGACTTATTAAATGACAGAGATACATACGAACAGTTGGCCACACCATTAGACTGGACCAGTAAAAGGTCATTACTATATATTGATGGAAGAAATTGGTATTGAATTTTATAATGAATTAAAAACTAAACGTTTGGATATTGTTTCTGTATTATTGCTGTATATATAATACAATATAACAAAAAAAATCCTGTATATTGTTTGTTATTAAGTTCAAGAAAAGTAAAAAATAATCCTTTGGTAAGCAAATGTCCTATTTGTCACTTCTCCGGTGAGCAACTGTCCGGTGAGCAATTATCCGGTGAGCAACTGTCCTACACCCGCCCAGCGTACAGCAAGACCCCGGTTCGAGTCCCGGAGCGACTGTCGGGAAATATTTGATATATACATATCTTAATTTCTCTTCCAAAAGTTCGGGTTTAAAAAAAGCAGGTCTGTCCTAAACTCCTTTAATGTTCAGCCAGGGATTATAAATAGCCTCTGGGTCAGTCAACTGGTTGTCTGGGTTTGTGTACACCGCAATCCAGAGTACGCATGAATCGACTGATTTAGCGCCGTTGGTTGCGTTCCACCTAAGGTTCCTTTCACACGTATCTACTTTTCGCCGTGCGCCGTCCACGACACGACGCCGTGCTCTCATTTAACATGGGTGGTTATGGACGTTTTCAAACGTCACGACCATATGTGAAATCATTCACAGACACCCTTGATTATTTGAAAGCACGACGTTGTGTCCTGAACGGTGCACGGCGAAAAGTCGGTACGTGTGAATGGAACCAAAGGCACCCAGTGTAAAGCAATTAATCATGCTGGAGTCCCACTTCCACTAACGGTGGAGGGGATGATTCATTTTTGTTATATAACTCATTCAATCAACTAACAATGAACGTCTAGTTTAGGTAACTTTTTTCACCGTGGAAACCCAGTATGGGCATTTTCGTATTATCTTTCATTGTTATGACTCGTGGGTGGTGTCGAACTGTCATCTGGCTGATTAAGTTCCTTGGAGGAGGGGACAATGGAGAGCTGCTATCATTAGAGTTGGGGCGACAATCGTGACACAATGATATAATTAGGGAATGCAAGACTTCCCACCTGCCCCGACCGCAATTGGGGCGAACAATACCCGTCTGCCTAGTTGGCTACATAATAACCAAGGACACCAGGGGGTCGGGGGGCGGGGACATGAGGTCAACACCCTGACCTGATTGTGACGTCATATCCCCTGGGCGGAAACTTGGTCCTTGCTGTGAAGTCTCGTGAACCAGCGTTGGCAACTTTGGTAAACTCGAGACGGGTTGTTGGTCCCAATGCTCGAGATCGGCCAGGTTTCACAGATTTTGTTGCTGTTGCTGTTGTGTGTGTGTGTGTGTGTGTGTGTGAGAGAGAGAGAGAGATTCATCATGGTCTTGGATCAAGTGTTAGACTCGTGATCAACAGCTATTACCCTCCCGGAAGAGAGGGTAATAGCTGTATAACCGATCTATGGGTAATGCTGTGACCTTACACGCACACTCAACTTCCCGCCCACTAGAGTTGGAGTAACGGCTTGCAGCGCAGCAATACTGAAATTATTTCAACCCTAGGCGGGATTTGAACCCGGAATTCCGTAGTGGCAGCCGGGAACTCTACCAACCGCGCCACTGAGTCGCGCGCGCGCATGTGTGTGTATGTGTGTGTGTGTTTGTTTTGTTATCATTTGTCTGATTCTCATTTGTTATTAGTTATATGTCAACTTATCATTATTTACTATTTACCTGTTTGTTTATTTAACTATACCTATGCATTTCATTTGTTATTTACATTACTATAGTTTTAATTTATTCATTTATTATTATTATTATATTTTCGCATCAGACCTTATGGACCAAAAGGTCTCCTGTCGGCATGCTCCGCTTTTGCAATCCTTTGTAGTTGTATCTTACGGGGAAAGGGAGCTACGCTCGTGGTGTCCCGTCTCTGTATCTCGTAGTATCTAAATTGTTCTTAAACTCGTGTATGGTTATTGCACACACTATTGTTTCGTCTACTTTGTTCCATACATCCACCACTCTGTGAGGAAAGCTGTTCTTTTTCAGGTCATTCGTGGGTTCAACACTGGCGCATTCGACTATTCAAAGGTAATACCGCGAATAAAATTATCAGCAAGTGATGAATCTAGTAATTCGCGGGTTGACCCGGCCCCGCGCGTTTCCGCGCCACGACCACCCTCCCACACTCGCGTTCTGGAGTATTCGGCGCATCTCATGCATGGATCGCTACGTGCTTGTGCCCGCACATCATCTTTCGTGATGGCCCTCAAGAATGTAGCCATGACACCTCCTGGAGCAGCAGAAGACGAAAGTGGTGTTGCACATCTGTAGGGAGAGCTTATAGTTTGCTGCTGTTGGTCGCTTTTTTTCCCGTGAATGAGAGTACTGTGCGGTCTATTTATACATACATACATACATACATACATACATACACACACACACACATATATATATATATATATATTCTACCAATGGACTTTTACCACCTATAAGGGAAGTAGCCAGCCATCTTAATTCCATCTTAGTTCCCCGAAAATGAAGGGTCATCCTTATCCCCCACCCACTGCCTGGGTCAAAAGCAATGCAGCATGACACAGCAGGGTTGGCCGCTTCCTTTACACGGCGACCTTCCCTCCCTCCCCCGTCCCCTGATATGAAAATTGAGAAGACTGGGAGAAATCCCTTAGGGCCGCGTCACTTCATTGTGCATTCACAAACACACACGTGTGTGTGTGTGTATATATATATATATATATATATATATATATATATATATATATATATATATATATATATATATATATATACACACATGTACAACACTGAATGGGTTCTCGCCGCATAGGTTCGAGTCCTCGGGCGTACCACGTTTCAACTTCTGCATGCGCCTCCACGGTTCGTCCGATGTTGATGGCTTAAAATTAAAGTGCATTGTATATATATATTCACGTTGCACTTACAGAGAGGAGCTGGGGACGAGAGGCAACGGGTCGACTGTTCTCACCCGCCATCCATCCATCCAAGATAAAGCTCCTCTCCTGTTGCCACCACCGCATATTTTAAATATTTATCTATTTTCATGAATAAAGTGATTTCAAGGATGCACATGGTGTGTTTCCTTTAGGCAGACACCCTGTTTGTTGTTTTGTTATGGTTTAACGTCACAAACTCCACCCTATCGGAAGGCTAGGACGGTGCCCCTCACAGAGGATTTGTGGCGTGGAATTTAATGAACTATGCCCTTGGTTTAACTTCGCCAGTGGCAGGGTTCGAACCGCCATCCCCTCGACCTTCGCCGCAAGTAACGACGCTCTAACCCGCTCAGCCACCCAGTATATGTAATTAGGGAACCCAGGGGTGTCTTTCATAAAGGAGATCGACATTTTTTTTTAATCATTCGCGGTGGTCTGCGACCCCTAGCCCCGACGTCGCCAAGTGATTTTAATCCTTTCTGCAGCACCCCCCGGGCATGAGACCATAAGGCCTACGCTAGGAAGTTCCGTGTCCATTACCACCTATCACCCACATCCATAAAGTTGTCTAATCTTCTTTAAACAACCGACAGTTTCAGCACTCACTTCATGGTTACTAAGTCTATTCCATTCACTGGCCACTCTATTGATAAACCAGTCCATGCCTATTTCCTTCTTAAATCTAATTTTGTCCAATTTAAATCCATTACTGCGAGTCCTACCCTCTTGTTTTGATGACCTTGTTTGCGTCACCCTTGCTAAAGCCCTTGATCCACTTGAACACCTCTATTAGATCACCCCGCATTCTGCGTCTTTCCAAAGAGTGTAAGTTAAGGTGCCTAAGCCTGTCCTCGTAAGGTAAATTTCTGAGCCCATATATCATTTTGGTCATTCTCCTCTGCACTGATTCTAGTGAACTGATAACCATTCTATGGGACGGAGACCAAAACTGTACCGCATAGTCAAGGATGAGTCTAACTAACGCCACTTTTATTCGTAACCGTCCTAACAATGAATACTAATGCCCTGTTAGCTCTATTCCTTGCGTTAATGCACTGTTTTCTAGATTTAAGTTTCGGGCTCACTATGCTATACCTGCTTTCTGGGTTGTGTAAACCTACGTTTAACACGCTGCACTTTGAGATGTTGAAGTCAACCTGCCATTTCACCGACCATGTGAACAATTTGTTCAAATTCCCTGCAAAATCTCGGCGTCTTCTCCTGACCTAATTAGGTGTACTATTTTAGTGTCGTTCGCAAACTTACTAGGATCACTATTAATTCCATTGTCCAAGTCGTTTTATACATAATGAGCAATACGGGACCTATAACCGAGCCCTGGAGAACTCCACTAGAAACATTCCCCCATTTGAATTTTACACCGTTTATGGTGACCCGCTGTTCTGTCACTGATCCAAGCTCTAATCCATTCACTTTTCCTCCAATGCCATGGGCTTTGACTTTATTTAGTAGTCTCTGGTGGGGCACATTATCGAGCGCTTTGCTAAAGTCAAGGTAAATAACATCATAATTATCATTGTTATCTGACGTCTTGTAGACATTATTGTAAATAGATAGAAGATTGGTTACACATGACTTACCCTTGTAGTACCCATGTTGTGAGTCACGAATCAAACTCTCTCTCGATGTGATCTCAGATTCTATTAGCTATCACTGATTCAAGCTTTTTACTTATAACCGATGTCAAATTGATTGGCCTGTAGTTGCATATAGACGATTTCTCTCCCTTTTTTGAAAACAGGAACAACGTTTCCCTGACCCCAAGCAATAGGCACAAAACAGACTTATTGAATATTTTTGTTAACTGGACTCGGGGATTTTGTAGCTTTAGCTTAAAGCTCAAAAATCCCCTTTAAGTTTATCAATCTGTTTGACTACTTCTACCTTACTAATACTGATGTTAGATAGTCTATTTCCTTCGTCTACTGTATGCAAATCGGGTCGCAGTTAGAAACTATAGCTAACCTCTCTTTTGTAAACACCGTGAGAAAATATTTGTTAAACGCCTCGCTCGTTTTTCCCCCTCGGAATCTATCATGACATCGTCGTTTTTAATTGGGTCTATCCTTTCCTTATTTTCTGTTCCGTAAAGATGAAAGAAATCCTTTGTGTTGGATCTCGCTGGTGTGGTAACCTTAGTTTGGTAGTTACGTTTCGATGTGTGGGTTTTTCTTTTAATCAGTCTAGTCATATCGTTATGTTTGGATGTAAGATGTGTTTTCACATTTTCTATTCTGGCGTAAAGCCCTCTTTTCATTCCGATCTCACTTTTCAGTTTATCCGTCATCATTTTGGGAGTATTTTTCTTCCGTACTGTGCACGCACGCACACGCACACACACACACACGAGCTTAAGAGCAAACTAGATACTGTGAGATACAAAGACGGGACACCACGAGCGTAGCTCCCCTTCCCGTAAGATACAACTAGGTAAGTTGAGGAATGGACGACAAAATGAGTGGCAGGGTGGTGAGATAAACACCGAGAATCGTTGAACTCTGTTATGAGCGAAACGTCAGTTACTTCAAAGATTCTCGGTGTTTATCTCACCACCCTGCCACTCACAACTAGGTAAATACACACACACACACACACACACACATATATATATATATATATATATATATATATATATATATATATATATATACATATAATAACATTTCTAAACGCTTAGTCATACAGGCTGAAGCCCGTTGAAGAACAAGTTGGAAAGTCAGCACAGATACCAGGAGATAAAACTTATCCGTGTGTGTGTACATGTGCGTGTGTGTGTATCCGTACACGATAATACAGATGAAAAGAAATGAGACAAGTTTGAACACCGTTGCAACTACTCTGGCGATCTTGTTGACAAAGCTCTTCAGGAAGACAAGAACAACGTTGTGATCCTATGTGTTTTACAGAGCGGCCCAAAAGTCACTGAGGGGTAACCATTTGTGATCATTTCTTCATAAACTGACCATAGCCCCAATATGTGTCTCCAACAAGATGGGTACTGTGCAAGAGAGACAATACAGTTGCTGAGGCAATATCTCTATACTGTATTTAAATTCCATACATGTGTTTGTAACAATAAGGTAGTTATCAAACATAAAACTGAGGTTTAGGCCATCCTGTAGATAGTCATCATCATCTAGGACACGTTGGGCACCGAAGCCCGGATCAAGGTCCATATAATATACCTTGGCCCAGATGTGCTGTGGGGCACCCAGAGTCCTTGCGCGCGCATCTATGGTCTAATGACCTCCCAGACACCTCTCCTGAATCTATATCAGCAAGGATAACAGCAAACGCAAGAAAGATTTCTTTTGATTTATTATTAGTTATGTTATAATTTTTATTCTTTTTTTCATTTATTTATCATTATTATATTTTTCGCATCCGACCTAGTCATGGACCAAAAGGTCTCCTGTCGGCATGCTCCGCCTTTGTAATTCTTTGGCCATAATTGCGAGCTCATTTGTTTGAACACAAAAGACGGGGGTGGCATGGTATGGAATAAAAACACAAGAATGGAGGAGACTAGAAGAGACCATAAGGTCTATACTAGGCAGTTCCATGTCGCTTACCACCTGCCATCCCCATCCATAAAGTTATCTAATCTTATCTTAAAATAGCCAATTGTTTCAGAGCTCACTACATTGTTACTAAGTCTGTTCCATCCGTCAACCACTGTTGGTAAACCAGTTCTTGCTTACTTCTTTCTTAAACCTAAATTTGTCCATCTGAAATCCATACTACGAGTTCTGCCCTGTTGTCTTAATATGATGACCTTGCCTGCAGCACCCTTGTTAAAGCCCTTGACCCATTTGAATACCTTTATTAGATCACCCCGCATTTTCGTCTTTCTAGGGCAGGTGTTCTTAACCTTTTTTCCCCAATTCCCCACTTTTTAGTGAGCCAACTCTCCATTTCCCACCACAGCATCGGTCTTTGACAAATTTGATTTTAACCCATGCAGTGTTTAGTACGTAAATATACGCTTTGCTTTTTTGTGCCATTTTACGGCCCTTAATTTTTGTTCGCATATATTAGATTTTTTACAAACAGTTATCACATTCCCCACTTGGCAACTCCGCCATTCCCCACCAGTGGGGAATTCCCCACAGGTTAAGAACCACTGCCCTAGAGAGTGTAAGTTAAGGTGTCTAAGCCTGATATTGTATGGTATGATAATTCTCCTCTGTACTGATTCTTGTGAATTAATATCCATTCAACAGGACGGAGACAACAACTGTACCGCATGGTCGAGGAATCAGACCTAGCATAACAAAACACAATATTGTGAAGGCAAAATATCTCAGGCAACCTGTAAGCCTAAACGCAAACTGAGACGCAGTGACACAGGAGACGCAGGTGACACAGGAGACGCAAGTGACACAGGAGACGCAGGTGACACAGGAGACGCAGGTGACACAGGAGACGCAGGTGACACAGGAGATGCAGGTGACACAGGAGACGCAGGTGACACAGGAGACGCAGGTGACACAGGAGACGCAGGTGACACAGGAGACGCAGAAGACACAGGTGACACAGCACAGAGCAAAGGCAGACTTCCTGTCGCTGAATTGAAGTACATTTTGAACTTCTCTCTCGATTGAAATGATGAGGTAGCATACCTAGAAGCATTTCAAGTGACGGAGAAGTTCAAACTGTAGTTCAGTTCAGCAACAGGAAGTTTGGCTCTGCTCTGTGCTGCGTCTCCTGTGTCACCTGCGTCTCGGTTGGCGCTTAGGTTAACATGACGACCGCGCAACAACAAAGCACCGTTATGTTATTCAACAACGATACCGGTAGACACGCGCCGGCCACGAGGTTTCAAGTTGGATTATTTTTTTTAACTGTTGGTGTACCAACCCTGACGACGACTTCCAGAAACTCCACAGCACAACTCCGTTTACGTGCAAAGACTTCCAAATCCGTTAAGTTTCCGTCAAGGCGGAAAGGGAACTTAACAATAAATGTCCCGAAGAACAGATGCCTAAACACACACGAAGAACTTGTACATATGCTATAGCTCTGTGGTCACACACACACACACACACACACACTCTCTCTCTCTCTCTCTCCTAGTAAGTGAACCTCAGCATGGATATAACTTTACGGATTTTTGGTTTCTACATTTTTTTCTGGTTATTGTTGCTGCTGCCAATGCACCGGAAGGACTAAATGACCATTCACCAGACACCTGTTGATTGGCCCTTCCGCTGCACCTTTTCAATTTGAACAATCATTCATGTTTCCGCTAGTTTGCTTTACTCGGGTCAGAAAAAAAATAATAATAATAATAATAATAAAAAAAAAAAAAGTACTGACGGGGGTTCCCCACATGTTTCTGAATTATTAATATACTCATTATCATTACCATTATAATCTAGGATCCTAAATATAGTTTCACCTAAGCGCTCCCCCACCCTCACCAACACTAATCACTAAGTACACCTACATTCGCAAACGAAAACCAACTAGTCAGACTATTGGAACTATTCGGCCAGGCATCGACGACAACACCGTCCCTCAAATCATACAAATCATACAAAACAAAGCCCTAAAAACAATTACAGGCTGCACAAATACAACACCTACAGACCATTTACACCATGAAACAAAAGTCCTCAAAGTCAAGGACCACATCGACATGAGAGGCACACAAACACTTGCTGCAGCCACCACAAACACATCACACCCGCTACACTACATAGCAGAACACCCACACACACCAAGAAACATTAAAACTACACCCAAAGACCTTTATTACGCACAGATACTCTCTTCTCTTCCTCCTCAACCACCAAATACCAGCCTCCGGAAACATATTCATAATCATATCACTCACCGCTCCATTAACACACTGAAAGACAACACACTGCTGCATGCCAGACCCCCTGATATCCACCCTTCTGAATCCTCTCTCCCACGAAAGGACAGAGTCCACTTGGCCAGACTGCGATGCGGTCACCACCCAGCACTTCTAAGCTACCAGAAGAGGCTGGACGACCGTGTTGTGAACAGCTGCCCAGGATGTAACACTTCACCCCATACCATACAACACATAATGGAAGACTGCATTATACACAATCACGCACGCAAACAACACAACATACACTCTATAAAGGATTTGTGGGAAAACCCAGTTTCGGCTGTGGCCTTCCTTGGGGAGACGGGACTGCTCGGACAGACAGTCTAGGGAACGACAACAACAACAACAACACCGTCCCTCATGCGGGCTTCCCAGTGCAGCATTTTGTCCAGGATTTCCCAAACTGGGGGAAATTTCCCCTTGGGGGAGGGAAATTTGAAGTTACCAGGGGGGGATAAAAAAAAAAAAAAAAAAAATATATATATATATATATATATATATGTATATATATATATATATATATATATATATATATATATATATATAATGGACTTTCTCATGCCCGAGAGAGAGTATGGCTGTTGTAGATAGGCGGTGTAGTTTATTATGTAACTGTTTAAAACTTTATCTGTACATTTTTAAAATAAATGAGTAAATAGTCACAGTCTGTCTTGCCATGAAGGAGGAAATCTGGATGGTTAAACTGGTTGTAGGGGGGAAATGACTGAAGAAATTTTAGGAACCATTGGTTTAGTCTATAGAAATTCCCCAACCTTTTCTTGGGACATGCCCGATCTAAGCACCTCTAAAATCTAGATGACCCCCGGTAACATATAATTCTTATTATAAAAACACACATATATGTTATTGCACATGTACACACACATATATTTCACATGTACACACATATATTGCACATGTACGCACACATATAATTATTATAAAAACACATATATATGTTATTGCACATGTACACACACATAGAGGACACGGAAAGAAAATCAAGAAAGACAGCTATAGAAGAGATCTGAAAAAGAATAGCTTTCCTCACAGAGTAATAGACATTTGGAACAAGTTAGATGAGAAAGTAGTGTGCAAAAACACAAAAAACAATACATGAATTTAAAAATAGTTTGGATAAAATGATATATAAAGACGGGACACCACGAGCATAGCTCCCCTTCCCGTAAAATACAACTAGGTAAATACACACAAATATTTTTACGTACACATAATGTATATGCACTGTACGTGATAACTCGCACACACACACATTCATACTCATACAAACTACCTAGGAAAAAAAATCACTATTAACTCAATTCTCAAATTGCCCACAAATAAATTAAAATTGTCCTCTCTATAAGGCGCGTCCCACGTTGGGAACTAGAGTGGTAGGCAACCCTTACATCTAGAAGAGCAATTTTTTAAAGTTTAATGAAAATGTTGTACTGTCGGAACTGCAATAAAAAACTACTGAACTTCAATAATATACCAAAGAGATTATACCCTACTTTAAAGCAATTCTAATTATAGTGTTCAATTTACTTATACTTCCAAGACGAAGTTGAATAGAAACACACACACACACACACATATATATATATATATATATATATATATATATATATATATATATATATATATATTTTTTTTTTTTTTTTTGCCTGGACTGTTTTACAGAATATGACGTCTTTTGTTTTGTTGGAATCATCATCATCATATCTTGTCGCACCAGAACCGTGTCCATATAAGGGCAGTTTCATTTGCTTCCCTAAGGTCTTGGTCGGAGCAATGGGGACTCAATGGACATTCCCGGAGGACGTGGACCATCGTCTGTACTTCGCCACAGGGACATTGGGGGCTATTGGTGTATCCCCACTTGTGTTGATTTTCTCTCGTTTTTGTTGGAATGATTCTTTTGTAAGAAGCTTATGGGGCCATACAAGTGTCCTAAAGAGCCGCAGGTTGCTGACCACTAGTGTATGTGTGATTCACCATTGTCCTGGATCATGTGTTGGACTCGTGATCGACAGCTATTTCTCTTCCGGATGAGAGCTCATAGCTTATATATGACCGATCTATGGGTAATGTGTGTGTGTGTGTGTGTGTGTGTGTGTACCCAATTGTAATATACAGGAAAGGAGTTATGATCGTAGGGCACCGTCTCTTTTTTTCCCATTTACCATGCCTAGCTTTGAAATAGCTTATGAATTAAGCTTGGGATAAGCTATCCTATGAATTAATGCATCACTATGGAATGTTGTATTTTTTTTACTTGCTTTAGATTCTTTTTCGAATTTGTTCCAAGGCATGGCTTCACGATTCTCTTCTCTCCTTTGTGGCCAGAAGCTTTATCTGCTTCCTGTTGCTGACGTGAAGTACAGTTTGAACTTCTCTCTCACTCGAAATGCTGAGGAAGTACAACTCGAAGCATTTCAAGTAAGAGAGAAGTTCAAGTTCTACTTCAATTAAGCAACTAGATGTCTGCCTTTACTCTGTTGCGTCTGCCTTTGCCCCGTGCTGCGTCTGCCTTTGCTCTGTGGTGCATCAGTCTTTGCTCTGTGCTGCGTCTGCCTTTGCTTTGTGCTGCGTCGCCTATGATCTGTGCTGCGTCTGCCTTTGCCTCGTGCTGCGTCGCCTTTCCTCTGTGCTGCGTCTGCTTTTGCTCTGTGCTGCGTCGCCTTTGATCTGTGCTGCGTCTGTCTTTGTCCCGTGCTGCGTCGCCTTTCCTCTGTGCTGCGTCGCCTTTGCTCTGTGCTGCGTCTGCCTTTGCTCTGTGCTGCGTCTGCCTTTGCTCTGTGCTGCGTCTGCCTTTGCTCTGTGCTGCGTCTGCCTTTGCTTTGTGCTGCGTCGCCTTTGCTCTGTGCTGCGTCTGCCTTTGCTCTGTGCTGCGTCTGCCTTTGATCTGTGCTGCGTCGCCTTTGATCTGTGCTGCGTCGCCTTTGATCTGTGCTGCGCCTGCCTTTGCTCTGTGCTGCGTCACCTTTGCTCTGTGCTGCGTCGCCTTTACTCTGTGCTGCGTCTGCCTTTGCACTGCGCTGTGTCGCCTGTACCTCTGTTTGCTCATAGACTCACTTTGGTTGTTGTTGTTCTTTTTTTTCAAACTTGTTTATGTCTTTCCCCATATGTGGAGACAACAACATAGCTCCATTTTAGGGTGGATCAGACATTTTATGATTTTCTTTTCGTTGTCTCCTCGTCTATGTACTGGAAAGCCACTTCTATATTCGTTAGTAGTCTATGTTTCGTCCATCACTATTTTGCTGATATGCTTGTCAAGTGATAAGCTATCTGTGGCCAACACTCCCAGAACTTTCTCTTCTTTTGGTTATGTAATTTATTTGTACCACTGAGTAAGAGTAGTTCGTTTGTCTTTTTCATTAGTTTTTACCCATTTCCAATACTTAGAATCTTTTTTAATAGAATTAATTTACCGCGACTGGCTACGTGCATGGCCTCGCCATCCATACCGTATGGAACTCTTTCCTTTTTTTTGGGGGGGGGGAGACTACAACTTTTTTTTTTTTTTTTTTTTTTTTTTTTTTTAAATAGTACCCGCTCGGACCTCAACTTTGCAGGTGATCCGGGCCAACTGTTCACACGATGCCGCTGTTATTAGCGGGGGCACCTCAGGGGAAGGTTACCCTCAACCGCAAGCGGCGCCGAGGGGGAAGTGTGTACTCCCAAGAAACTGAGGGGATTGCCTCGGAAGGGGAGTGGCGGGCAGAGTCCTAGAGTGTGATGGCCTGGACTCTCACTAGGAGTTATCCTGAAGGCGCATCTCAATGTTACCATGAGGAGCGGTGGGGAGTGGGGGAAGGGGGAGTTAGTGTATATCACCGAAGGGCTCTCTCAACCTCCTCCAGCTGAGGTCCATTGGGATGAATCGTGTGCGCGCACGGGAGAGAGGATGGGAGAGGGAGAGAGAGAGAGAGAGAGAGAGAGAGAGAGAGAGAGAGAGAGAGAGAGAGAGAGAGAGAGGATGGGGGAGGGACGGAGGGAGAGAGAATGGGAGAGTGGATGGGGGAGGGAGGGAGAGAGAAATGGAAGAGAGTGGATGGGGTGAGGGAGGGAGGGGGAGAGAGAGAGAGAGAGAGAGAGAGAGGATGGGGGAGGGAGGGAGGGAGGGAGAGAGAAATGGAAGAGAGTGGATGGGGGAGGGTGAGAGAGAGACAGAGACAGAGACAGAGAGAGAGAGGGGGGGGAGGGGGGATACCCCCAACAAGCTATCTAGATCCCACGTTGTTTCAAACCCAAATATTGTTTGAGGGCGGTGAGGCCGATGGATTAGATACCACTCAAAAAGCTTATCAGGAATGATCCCCCACGAGGCTGAAGTGGCCCAAGGGTGAGGCCCGGGTGGATGACAGCCTCGCAAACCTATTAAAAAAAAAAAAAAAAAAAAAAAAAAAAAAAAAAAAAAAAACCGCAAGCGAGTATGACTATGCGCTATGACAGAGTTGCTGTTCATGCTACTACTACTACTTCAGTTAGTGTATATCTTCATTAATTTGTAAGAGGAATGGTCTTTGGATTCAAGAAGGAATGTATTATTATTATTATAATTATCATCATTAATTTATCATTAGTAACAGTAGTATTACTATTAATATTATTATTATCATAATCATTAATGCATTATTAATAGTATTATTACTTTCATAAACACATGTTACTACGACCAGTGATGTTTGTCCTCCCGTCGCCTCAAATCAACTCGATGACGGTTACGTTTCAAGGCCCCTCAGCTCTCTCTCAATAAACTGATAAACGCGCCATAAATATAGACACTGGTGTTATGCAGCTATTAAGCCATCGAGAATACACACACAATCATACAAGCTCCACAAGATAACACCAAATTTGTTATCTAAGCCTGAATTCAACAATGTCAAGAATAATCACCTTTTTTCACAACTGTATATTATTTACTATCGATAAATCTAAGAATACTGGGCTGATATCTCTTACATAATTCCCTCCTCTTAAAACGAAGTATTTTTTTCTTTGATGTGACCTCCAACAAATATTGTAGATAAGAACGACATACTGCGTTGCGTATTATCTTCGCAGAGATATAGAAAACGGGGCCAGACGTCGCCTTGATCTCGACATTCTTTCTGTCGTGTTTGACAACGCGTGCATCCCCTACAAGAAGGACAACTCGGCGGACGGCGGAAAACCAAGTGCTTCAGTACCGACATCCTCATCTTCTGTGGCCATGAAAACATTCAACCTTGCACCAACTAGGTTGGTATATACTGTATGTGCATGAGCACGTGTGTGTCTGTGTGCGTGTGTGTGCCTGTGCGTGTGTGATTCATGGCAATTCATCATGATCTTGGATCACGTGTTGGTATCATGATCGACAGCTATTTCCCTCCCGTAAGAGAGCTCAGAGCTCATATATGTGTGTGTGTGTGTGTGTGACTCACCATGATCTTGGATTACGTGTTGGACTCGTGATCGACAGCTACTAACCTTTCGGAAGAGAGCCCAGCTCATGTGTGTGTGATTCAATCATGGTCTTGGATCACGTGTTGGACTCGTAATCGACAGCTATTTCCCTCCCGGAGGAGAGCTCAGAGCTCATATATGACCGATCTATGGGTAATACTGTGACCTTACACGCACACACCCAACTCCCCGCCCACGAGAGTTGGAGTAACGACTCGCAGAGCAGCGGTAGTGAAATTATTTCAGTCCTGGGCGGGATTCGTACCTGGACCTCCGTAGTGGCAGCCGGGAATTCTACCATTACGCCACGAGTGGTGTGTGTTTATATGTGTGTGTGTGGGGTTAAGTTTCCCTCCGTTAACTGACACGCAGATAGTGTTTTGGCTCACAGTGTATTTGACCTGACTTGACTGACACCATTCAGGGTCTGTCCCTAAACTGAATGGGGACATTCTGAAGCTGCTCTGAACATCATTATCTGCACGAGTTCTCCCCGGGTTGAAAAAATAAATAAATAAAAAACAAACTCTCAATAACAGCAGATAAACATACCAAGGTCAGCTTATCTATAAAAAAAAAAATAAAAAAAAGGGAATGTCCATGTGTCATCAGCACTTGATATGTGTGATCATCACCACCGGATTGAGATGACACCCGGAATCAGTTGAAACCTAACAAGTGATCATGTTCCGTTGATTGCCGATATATATATATATATATATATATATATATATATATATATATATATATATATATATATATATATATATATTCAAGTAACGTAGGTGTCGTAACACACGAATAAAATAAAACTTAAACCCACTCTCGGAGAAAGATAAGCTGAGATACAGAGTAAAACCGTATATTTCGACCACTGACTGTGGTCCTCTTCAGCAGTTACAATTATAGGGTACATAGACAAGAGGTTATATACAGAGGAGGAAGGGGCATTGGGGGACTCAGTAAGCCTCAGGTCACTTGCCCCGAGTGAGGTCGGACGTTACGTCCTGTAGAGATGAACTTGTCAACCGCCATACTAGTTATAGCATCAGGTGACCATTGACTCTCAGCTGTATTCCTCCATTCTAGCCTTTTAGATCTCAGAATAGATTGGAGGAATGCAGCTACAGTGTACAATTCAAATTGTAGTTTCAAAAGAAAAAAATTATTGAGTCCTCACTAATAAAAAAGTTTCCTAATTATAATACATCAAAAGGTCAATGGTCACCTGATGCTATAACTAGTATGGCGGTTGACAAGTTTATCTCTACAGGACGTAACGTCCGACCTCACTTGGGGCAAGTGACCTGAGGCTTACTGAGTCCCCCAATGCCCCTTCCTCCTCTGTTTATAACCTCTTGTCTATGTACCCTATAATTGTAACTGCTGAAGAGGACCACAGTCAGTGGTCGAAATATACGGTTTTACTCTGTATCTCAGCTTATCTTTATCCGAGAGTGGGTTTAAGTTTTATATATATATATATATATATATATATATATATATATATATATATATATATATATATATATATATATATATACATATACATATATATACATATTTTATATATATATATATATATATATATACACATACATATACATATATATATACATACATACATATACATATACATATAAACATACATATACATATACATATGCACACATACATATACATATATATATATACATATACACATATATATACACATACATATACATATATATACACATACATACATATATATATACACATACATACATACATATATATATACACATACATACATACATATATATATACACATACATACATACATATATATATATATATATATATATATATATATATATATATATATATATATATATATATATATATAATTTTTTCTCCTGTCGACTGCTCGGAAGCAAACCAGCAACGACGCCTGCGTTTGAAGACAGAGGAGACCACACAAACCTTTCCTTGCAATGCGCGCGTTACGGAAAATAACAGAGGGACTTAGGCCAGGGGATGCGGAGGTGCTGCAACCTCCATACCTCAGCCCTAAGGCGCTCGGACAGCCAGGGCCAATGGCATTCTGTCGCCGGCTACCATGTGGGGGGGGGGGAGGCACTCGCCACAAACCTACGCAAGATTTGACGTCCCACTTACTTGGTCGAGATGGTGTTAATCGACCCCGTCACAACCAGCAGGAGGCAGAGGAGCAGTTGCTTATTTGTCCAAGCCATGATAGGAGGACAGGCGGTGAGGTCAGCTCAGGTCAGGGTCTCTTGTGGTGGTGGTCACTGCTTCGCCTAAAGCAACTTCGAGGAAAACGGGCTGTTTCTTCTTCTACCTGAAGTCGTCAGTCGATCTGAGATGGTCTCCAACTGACGTGGAAGGTGTGCGACGACGATGACGACACAAAACGAAAAAAAAAACTTTTGACAAGAATTCTTCCGTCCTTTTTTTCTCTTTTTAAATTTTCCTTTTTTTTCAGGACCTCAGAGGGACGATGATGGAAGCGACGTGTTGCTTGGGTACCGTGTACGTGCACCGCTGGCCTCGGGAATGTGAGGAGTGTGTTGCTGTTTCAACAGCTCGAAGAAAAATTCGGCCACCACCGTTTATTAGCACCACCACCAGTAATCTCTTCCCAACGCCAGGTACTGCCTCTTCTTGCGGACGATATCTTGATAATTCCGCCGATAACTCCTCACCTCAAACGATTAGAAATAAATCTTATCTGTCGTTGATTACGAAATATGGGGAACACCTGGACAGACAGCAGTACTTTGCTCCACTACCCATCTCGAAATTTGCTTAGCGTTGTTGTTGTTGTTGTCACTGCTTGTAAAGGAATCAAGATAAGCCCGTTGCTACACGTGTAAAAATGAGAAAAATAGAAAAAATGTAAAGATACCACGGGGGCCTGCCGCCACATTCGGCATCATTTGTTCCCCTTTTGGCAAAGAAGACCCCCAGGAAGGCGGAGGCGAATGACCTGAGGTCACGGTGCCACTGGGGACGCAGGGAGTTCCTCGAGACAGAGCAAACACCAGCCTAAATTCGCAGCCGCTGTGCGCGCGCGGTGGGGTAGGTGGCGTCTGCCCACTCCCTTGTCAGTCCAAGGACATTTGGACGAAAGAGGGGGGCTGGCGGCTTCTTTCACAGTAGCAGCAAAGTGTTCCTTGTATTCCAAGTTTCTGATCGCGTTCGTGTTGCTGACTTTAATTGTACCATAGTAGTTATCTTCCCTCGCAGTATTTCAGCTTTTCACCATACACAGACCGATAGCGGTGAGTGAATCCAGTCTTTTATGCAACAAATGGTTTCAGCTTACCAACATTCTGTACCAAAGAACTAATTCCAGCCCATGTTTCCTGAGTGTGAAGGTTACCCCCCATCTTGTGCTTGACTACTTGATGCAATTCTCTTAATTTCAGCTCCCTATTTCATATGCAAATCAAAGATCTGCTCATCAAGGATCTGAATCAAGAACACACCACTAGAAATAATGGTTGTGGTCACTAAACATTAATTATATGTTGCCTCAAGTTACTTATGAATTTATGTATTTTATTTATTATTTACATTATTATAATTTTTATTTGTTCATTTATTTATCATTATTATGATTTTTTCACATCTGACCTAGATACGGACCAAAAGGTCTCCTGTCAGCATGTTCTGCCTTTGTAATAACCCGCTGCCCTATAGTGGCTGGCAACGGTTCTAAAGTGATTCCACTGATCTCTCTGCAAAGAAACTTTGGACTATTTTCTGTGTGCAACTGCTTCTATGTCAGCAGCTGAAAGTAGCAGAAAGGCAAACAGTTGCGGGTTCTCCACTTTGTGTTGACGTGCACCACCCGACCGAACAGTAATGGTGGCCACATATAAATATGGCATTTAACGTAATTGAAACTGACAGAGAGATATCTTGGGCCCAATCCAGAGACCAGGTGTCAGCCCCTCAGGGCTGCATCTCCTGATGAAGATGAAATGCTTGTTTATTTGCTTTTCATTTATTATTATTCATTTGTCAATTTATTATTATTTACTATTTACCTGTTTATTATTTAACTATATCTATGCATTTATTTTATTCATTATTTATGTTATTCTATTTTTTATTTATCATTATTATACTATATACTTTTTTTGCATCTGTCCTAGTTATGGACCAAAAGGTCTCCTGTTGGCATGCTCCACCTTTGTCATCCTTTGACATGTTTTGAAACTGGAAAACTTCTATATCATCCTGTAAGACCACCATATACTGTACAGATACCCATCACTGGTCCCAGCAGCAGACATAAACAAGGCATTTGATAAAGTTCCCAGAACACAAGGCATTTGATAAAGTTCCCAGACACATGTAATAAAAAAAAAGAACATAGAAACAGACATACACAACAATGACGTGAAATGGCTGTCAAACTTCTTAGCCAGCAAACACTGCAGAATATTCCAAAATAACCAACTTCCTGGGACAAAAAGACTGTACAATGCAATCCCACAAGATCCAATACTCTCATCCATGTCATTCAACCTCTTCATAAGCGATCTCCCAACACTAACCTACACTGATGACCTGATTATAATAACCCAGCATATGAACTACAAAGTAGCTCCTATAAACACCCAACCTTTCTTAACTAGATCTATGGCTTATTGATAAAAGAATGAAAACCTCCCCCAGAAAATATCACTAGACATTTCAGGTAACCATGAATCATGGAAAGGTCCAATAGTGCAATACAATGGACAAATCCTTCCATTGGAAGGAAAAATCACTCCCAAAAGAAACAAGAACCATGTTGCATTCAGGTCACCATACAGCAGGCATGGATCCAGGAATGTTATTTGGGGTGGGGCTCGAACTAATAAGCGATAACCGATACTTGAAACACGCCAATATTTTAACCCCAAGAATAATGCTGTTGGCTTGGAGATTGGTCCAGATGCCTAATTCTGTTTTGCTCATAATTGTATGTAAAATCATATATAATTCATAAATATAATTCAAATCATAAATTCGCACTAAAAAGTGTTTATCCAAGGAGAATCAAACTCGAGATGAGTGTACCATACTCGGGGCGTTGGGGAGGGGCCTGCCCCCCCGTATCCGTGCCTGCCATTCAGCACTAAATACCAATACAGAATAGGCCTGGTCACAGAAAACAACTGCCCCATATGCAACCACCACATAAATGACACAGAACACCTCATGTTACACTGCCCCAGCCTTACCATACCCAAACAACATAATATTTCTTCCTTAAATAACTTATGGGCCAAACTAGTGGCTGTTGCTTGCTACCCATGGGTCTCTTAAAAGAGAAACCTGGGGCAATAGATTGCTCGATTGTCTGGGAGCATGATCGATCATGTAACTCCTCTCTATCAATGTAATAATGTGGTTTAAATACTTTTTACTTTCATGTCGCCTAGCCACTGCCAGGGGATTTAATTCAGTCATGGGGAATATCTGTGTAGTAATCGGTTCAATACATGTGCAGAAAATTCCATCCTAACAGACTTTTATCATAGAATTGGTCAAAAACCTTACAAGTAAATGTTATATACACAACAAGTGTACTTGAAGACTACAACCACTTTGTCCATTACACTGTAACTGCATGAGAAAAATCATGAACATTCATAGATTTGAGGTTCACATGTATATGCCTATAGTGTATGTATGGAAATTTTACTCTTATCAGAAGCCACTCTAGATAGTGGGTGAAGTCCAGATAACAACAATCAAGGTACAAAGGAGACTATTTTATATAGAATAACTGGACCAACATAGAAACTACTATCACCAAAACAACAATGCAATATCATCAACAATTACTTCTCTAAAACAAGCTTCAAACCCAAATATCAAAAATGAATCATACGAAAATTGACTAAAACATATGAATCTGTTTTCCCTAAAAAAAAGTAGACTCAGAGGTGACTTGATACAGGTCTTTAAAATTCTAAAGGGAATTGACAACATCAAAAGTGACAAAATTTTCACATTGAATGAGAATCAGACAAGAAACAATGGTCTCAAACTGTCCGGAAATAGATTCAATTTGGAAGTGGGTAAAAACAACTTCGCCAACCGTGTAGTTAATGAATGGAATAAACTTACTGCAGAGGCAGTGCAATGTAGTTCACTTCAAAGCTTTAAGAATCATTTAGATAAACACCTAAGCAAGATGCTGTAATGATTATCATTTATCTTATATTATTTGTTTTTGTTTTGTTATCATTTGTCTGTTTGATTCTCATTTATTATTAGTTATCTTTCAATTTATCATTTTTTTTTTATTTACCTGTTTGTTTATCATTTAACTATACCTATGTATTCATTTATGTAATCCTTTGTAATCTTTGTAACCATAAAACAGAAAAAATATATATATACATACAGGATGTTTAGGATAAATCTGATCATTTTTATATCTTCTGTCATTTCAGAACCATTTGAAGGATTTAATAGCGGTAAAGTACAAAGGATTGCTGATTCTGTGTACTACTGGTGGGTGTGAGAGCTAGAGAGAATAGACGACTGGAAAGCACTGGAATATTGGAAGAGAGTGACCTGCATCATGATGATTCATGCCAGATTAAAAAATGTGGAAATCTAAGCTGAAGCTCAGTGCTCCTTTACTACCATGAAGGCCATGAGATGTGAGCTGGAGAATTGCAATGGAGATGTGAAAGAAGTGGCTAGCAGGAAGAATCATAGCAAGCATTCTGACTCTGTCCACGCAATGAAGTTCGTCGAGAAGCTGCAAAAAAAAAAAGGTGCGGCAAGATCCAGGCAAGGCAATGTAGACCTTGGTGAGAGAGATGGGCATTGGAGTAGTGATTATGAGAAAAGCACTGAACAAGGATCTTTGCTACTCCTAATACAAGAGGCACAAGGTCCAACTACTCACCGCCAAGGCCCAAGAGAACCACCTTACAAAAGCCAAGAAACTCCTCAACAAGGTCAAAAACCAAGTCAAGGCAGGGATGCTCTGGTTCTTCTCAAATGAGAAGACCTTCTGCCAGGGCCAGTTGCACAATGCGCAGAACAACAGGTGGCTAGCCTACAGCCCACATGAAGTACAACGTTTCACGAGGACCAAGTTCCCTCAAACTGTGATGATCTTTGGGTGTGTTTCCAGCGAAGGCCACATCATGTTGCCCCATATCTTTGCTGTTCACTGTTGTCAAGCGCTGGATGGAGAGGGTGGCTGCGGGAAGACCATATGTATGGCAACAGGACTCAGCTCCACGTCACACCTCCGGGAAAACCCAGAAGAGGCTTTCTGAGAACTTCTACAACTTCACCAGTCCCAACATCTGGTCCCCCAACTCGCCTGAATGCGACCCTATGGACTCTTATGTGTGGGGTGCAGTTGAAAAAGACACCAATTGTACCGCCTTCAACACCAAGGACAAGTTGATTACCAAGATCAAACTGGAGTTCAGGTATCTCTCGAAGGACACTGTGAAGGCCATGTGCTGCAGGTTCAGGTCCCACCTGGAGGCCATGATGGAGGCTCAGGACAGCTTCTTTGAGTGAGCTGTATTTGGCAAAAGATCCTCTAAGAGATGCACATTGAATTTTGAGAATACATCAATTCTTGGCCAAGATATGACGATTTTCTTTCCTTTCCAAAAAAGTGTAAAATTTATCCTGAACATCCTGTACACCTAGGTCTCTTAATCTAGCACTCACCAACAGGTAAGAGTAAGAGCCACTTGTGTAGACATTTGGGCCCAGGACATAAACCCACCTCGGGAATTGGGAGGGCTTTATACCCTGGGCCCAAATATACATGTATGTGCATGCATATATATATATATATATATATATATATATATATATATATATATATGTATATGTATATATATATATATATTATATATATATATACATACATACACACAGGGATTTAGCAGACAAGAAGAAATGTATAATTATATATAATGTTTGCTATATATATAGCATAGCTCCCCTTCCCGTAAAATACAACTAGGTAAATACAATAAAGCCAGATACAGAAGCTATTCCTCCTTTCTCCAGCAAAAACACAGAAACCGGAATCAACTAACAGAAAAGTTCAAACACAGTGGGCCGTACAAGGTATCAAACTACAACATGAAGCACTTGGGTCCTATATAAAAACCCTTACACACATCTGCAACCACTCCTGGTTGCACAATAACATCTCAACAACTTGGAAAAAACACACAAAATCCTCATTTTGAGACATTTTACAGACCTACTTCTGTCCTCTACAATATTTAAACTAATGGAAAAATCAGCTATTGAATCAAATTGCTTAACCAACCTCACTAAATCAACAACAATTCAAATTGGGCCACTCCACCATTGCATAGTTCACAATCTAATGCTGCCATGTATATTTTGAATGTTCTTGTAATTCGTATTGAGAAAATGTAGTTACAAAAAAATTCTAAAATTTCACTAATGTATTAATTAGATATATATTTTTCCACTAATATTTTATAGTTACTCCTTCCTTAGAAGAGAAGTAACTACTAAAAATGTACACATAAAAAACTTTGTATACTCACAAATCTTATATATATAACGTTCAAAGAATATTATCTACTATATGAATACATGAATACAACTATTACATATGAACTTACCGTAAGTAAAAACTCAGGTTTTATTTCAGAATGAGGCAAACATATTTATCACTTTTCTTTTTTTGCATTTGAAAGATCAATTTTTTAATAGAATAGTTAGTCTAGGTTAGGTTAGGAGCTATTGGACAATATAAGTTTCATGTTAAATATCTGTGTTTGTATTTTTCTGGAATTTTAATCAAAACTAATATTTGCATTTACCTTATTGTAGTAGCTATCCATGAAAGGAGAAATGCTCCTTGTGTCCCATCTCCTAATCTCCAATTTTATCATACCTAGCCTTAAATTCATTAAAAAATCTAACTATATATATATATATATATATATATATATATATATACATATATATATATATATACTTCAAACATTCAATACTCTTAACCTCTTCGATATGATTACGCCTACATAGATGTCATGAGACACGAGTGGGTATACGAAGATGCCAGCATCAGCGTTATGATTATATTTATTTTGTAGTTGTAGCTGAGTTACCCCTTCATTTTGTGATCTAGTTTGATCACATTTTCTGTATTTATTATTACTTAGAGTGAAAGAGAATGAGTAATATGGCAGTGACTTTATATTTTACAACATGAGTAATGTGATGCATTTTACATTAGGTATCTGATGCTGTATTCAAGAATTTGACTTGTATTGAAGGGGTTAATATATATATATATATATATATATATATATATTTTTATATATATATATATATATATATATATATATATATATATATATCATACACACACACACATATAGGCCACATATCAAATTCTATGGTTGGGTGCAAATATAAATTGACCATATATATATATATATATATATATATATATATATATATATATATATATATATATATATATATATACACATACATACATATACCAAAGGCTTTTTCCCCCTTACAAGGGAGGTAGCCAAAAAACAAAGGCATAGAAACCACTCCCACCCATTCCATCCCCTACATACTCCACTCCCCTCTACCCTCCCTCTTATCTTGGCACCTCCTGGATGATGGGTATCCCTACATATATATATATATATATATATATATATACATATATATATATATATATATATATATATATATATATATATATGCAAGGTAACCACTTAAGAAAATAAACAAACGGAGCAGAGTGCTTTTATATATTACATCTTCAGTTTATAAAACACACGTTCATAGTGTTCTTAATGCATATATATATATATATAAACATAAAAATCTTTGAATTCCAATTGTTATGTTTAGACTTGGGTAAAATTCCAGAATCCCTCAAACCCATATATCTAACATGAAATTATGTTCAATAGCTCCTCACATAATTATTATGAAATTCCTATAAAATGGGTAGGTTTGGGTATATTATTTTATGATAATATACCCAAACCTACCCATTTCATAGGAAAAAAATTATCTTTGAAATACATAAACAAAAGAAGTGAAAAATGTGTTTATGTGATACTGGAATACTACTAGATTTAATTCATGTATTGTTTATATTCATGTATATCTACTTGATCATGATTTTCTCTGCCAAAATGAGAATTTCACAACACTGGAATTATAATATCATTCAAAGTGAGGTGGTAAATACATATACACAAATAATCCAATACACTGGCTTATTGTACCAGCCTGAGATGTTTAAATTTGGCATGTGATCTCCACTAATAGTAATACCCACAGTGAAATGGAAACACAGGATTAGGTGCATTCCTACGATAAGATACTGCTCAAGATAACCCTATCTACTGCTAAAGCCGATGAAGTGCATCCAGCCATAATTCTAAAATGTTCATGGAATTGTTACTATGAAAAATGGGAGCCTTCAACAATTGAATCTACCATAATCACCTGTTGCATACACAAAACATGACTCATTACCCCATGACCCTGTACACCCTGGTCATGTGTCACTTCTATTTCTTTATGAAACAACCTATAACTCACTTATTTATAAGTTCAGATTTACTTACTTTGTACTTAAGGTGTTCATAGACCCCGTAACCACCATGAGAAGGGCCAAAAGGGATTGTTTTGTCGACCATCGTGCCATGTTTCAGTTATCTCTCACACCCCCTTGTATTGTTTTCCTGCGACTGTCGAAATAGAACTAAAAGTTGGCCTTCATGATGTCGTAGGATTTGACGAACACTGATGTGTACGATATTTATACAGCATTCATTTGTTGAAATATGAATTATTATATTTGTTTACTTTCCAATTCCGTTTTGATTTAATCTATGCTTTGTTTAAGTTAATGAGTTGGTACAGTTAGATTGATTTTGTAAACCAACATTATTAAAGAAACGATTATTGAGTAAAAAATATTTCCTTTGATATGCATTACGGTTGTCTTTGGTTAAATGAAACAATGGCGATCTACAAAGCAGGTACGACAGAAATAATGCATAATGACAACATAAAACTTGAGATTGAAGTTGCAAGTGAAGCCTAAGGCTATGGACGTACGATTATTCAAGTTGGTCATGCATGAGAGTTGCAATGCTGCCGGAACTCGAACGGATCACCGCTCCGGCACCTCAATTACCTGTGAAAATTATATGGAAGATCATGGACGCTACATTTCCCCCAAGGATTACATCCATTAGTGTGCTGTTCACAAGTTCCTCCTAGCACATGCACCTGGCATAACTCCGTGCTAACTTTGTGTGTGTATGTAGGCTATTTATATATATATATATATATATATATATATATATATATATATATATATATATATATATATATATATATATATATATATATATATATATATATAGTTTGGGACACGTTGGTCTATTCTATTCAGAGACTCTTGGTCTCAGTTTGTCTTATACAATGTTCTTTCATTCTGCTGCTTTCCTTACACCTTTCCTTTGCCTCTCCATGATTCCGTTTTCAGCGTGATACCGTCACCAAAGATAGAACCACTGTTTGTTGCTAAGGAAATCCTTTAGGTCATCCAAGGCATTGGACCATGTCAAAGGGATGTCGGACTCGACAAAAGAGATCGAGGCCCCACGCGGCCATGAAGTTCACGAAGTTCTATATACATATTTTTTTTTATCATTCTCTCTCTCTCTCTCTCTCTCTCTCTCTCTCTCTATATATATATATATATATATATATATATATATATATCTATATATATATATATATATATATATATATATATATAAATATATATATATATATTTATGTGTATATAAATATATATATATATATATATATATATATATATCGATCTGCACGATCCTTTCGCTTCGGAGGCGACTCTGAAAATAGTGTGTGATAACTAGGCTAACTTGTTATAAAAACCTAGTTCTCATTATGATATATGTTATTCCTACAAGATATTCTTCCTAGTACTCATGAGCGTTAACGGGGACTCAGTCACATGAATTTGATAATAAAAACTGAAGAATTGTCATAGATCAAGTATTAGGGTTTATATTTGTTAAACTACATGAGCTTCTATTGCAGCGGAATCCTGAGCCAGAAGCCACATGAAGTTGCTTCAGACACTCGAAAACTCCTGATTCTGTGGAAATTATTGTGAAACTCTTCTCGGGTGATATTTGGTAAGCGGCAAGCAATTTGAACTTCTCAGATTCATATTTTATTGGTGCGTTTCTTTTTGTTTGGTGGTTACCGGTATATCTTATGACGATTAGTGAATGTAAACCAGAAAAACATAGTCATCGTGTGACATTGAGGGAAATAATAGGAAATGTCACGCTACAAACAATAATAAAACTAGAAGGCATATTGGTTTCCAAGACTGTTTACCGTTATTGTCTTGTACTCTGACGTCCTAGGATGAGATGGATGGATGGGGTGAAGGGGGCTTTGGGGAAGAGGGGAATGTCTGTTGAGGAAGGACGGGAGAGGACAGAAGACAGGGATGTTGGAGAATTGTTGTATATGGACGATGTTGGGATAGCATGAGGTGGAATGGGCGGGTGGATGGGGGGTGAGGTAGTATGTGTGAGCAAAATTTGACGCAGCCCGAAGGGATTTCTCCCCATCCTCTCATTTTATGCAATGGGGGGACGGAGAGGGAGGGTCGCCGATTTAATGAAGCGGCCTTGCTGTGGATGTGCTGTGTCTTGCGACACTGCTTCTGACCCAGGGCAGTGGACAAGGTGCAGGGATGACCCGTCATTCAGGAGGTGCTAAGATAAGAGGGAGGGTGGAGGGGTGTGGAGTGTATTTAGGGATGGAATGGGTGGGAATGATTTTATGCCTTTTTCTTTTTGGCTACCCCCCTTGTAAGGGGGAAAAAGCCTCGGTATATGTATGTATGTACTCTGACGTCGACAGACCGTTGTTCATCTAATTCCTTAATTAAACAAACAGAAGACTTCATTGTCCCAAGATGGAACAAGCGCACGAATTAGGTATAAAGAAAGAAAAAAATATATTTATCTTTATTAGGAAGGGAAAGCGGGCGTATTTAAAAGAAATTAGTGTCACATATTTTAAATGCTTAGGGGTCGTAGTAACCGACAAACGAAACTGATTCAGATTAGAGAAATATGTCAGTAGCGAAACCAAAGAATATGGCCTTGACTCATCTGGCGATATCCCAAAGTTGGAAAAAAAAAAATGAATTGAGGAAACCTCATGAAGGAGTATAGTTCTGCCAGCAGTCCTGTGTGGATCAAGCGCCCTGGGATACACGAAAAATGAGAAGCAGAAATTCTAACGAACTACAGATGGGCAAATACACTTCCTGCAATACATATAAAGGAGACAGAAGAAGGTTGTAAGCTACTGAGAGGAGTGCTGTAAGAGCGAAAGAATTTAAGGAGATTATTAGGATAAAAAAAACGTGATAACAACCAGACTATAGCGGAGGAATACGTGCCAATCAGGAAAAAAAAAATAAGAAAGAAAGTAAAAATTTGGGTCAATCGAGAGTGGAAGAAGGAGCTTGGACAAGGTGTCTGAAAATCCCGTGGGAATGGAAAAGGAAAAAAGCGAAGAAGATTTGTACGACAACCGAGAAGCCCCAGCGCGACTTTCTCCGACTGCTGCCGAACAAAACAGCAGTATAGAGTACATAAATGACAGATACAGGTACACAGGGAGGAGATATTCGGGGCAGCGATAAAGGAAGGACCTAAATCCTTTCCTACTCTGATGCCAGGCATGCCAAAAAGAGAACGAAGTTTCACTACAACAACAACCGTACCCAGACGACCAAGATCAACTAGTGAGAGATATAGTTGTCGACAGAGGAAAAGCTGAAGAGAAGGCGGCGCAAATCTGATACACAAGTTTTTGGAGCAAGCGAGAAAAAGACACAAAGAAGTCCAGCGAGTGCCATTTGATCAAATTTGAGCACCACACTGAAGTAAGAAAAAAAACATATTCTTGGAAAGCGCCAATGAAAAGGTCTTGCCTTTCCGACCACCATCTGAACTGTACTGAATTGAACTGTTGTAAGCAATCACGAGTTTGTTTATTGCCAACCATATCGTCATCATCCTCTGAGTACTAAGACACACCCCTTTTCTTATCTATTTCATTATTCCGACTGCTGCTAGACGCGTTCACACGGTATGGTTTTTTCAGAATGATATATCGATCTATTGAAACCTCCGTTTTGTCGTTAGTCTGTTTCTCCCCATCTAAATATAATCGTTTAGTAGCATCCAGAATCAAGACCCGCAGAGGCAGGCAAAAAGACCAAAGTCACAGCCACGAGAAACGACATTTCCAGCCACTTGCGAACTTCCCTTCCTTCCTTCTCCCTCCCACCTTCTTTCCTTCCCCTTCCCTCCTTCCTTCCCCCTCTCTCCTTCCTTCCTTCTAATGACGGTCAGGGACGACGTCACCGACCCGTGCATGCCAAGCAGTTGGAGGGAAAGGAAGGATCCGCAAAGGGATCACGATTCATGTACATATATGTATACACACATACATACATACGTACGTACATACATATATGTATATATCCACCCATCCATCCATTTTCCATGCATTCATTTAGGGTCCCACTCAAAGACCACTTTGTATCATCGCATCGCTCCGCCAGGTCAGGTCAGGTCATGAGGATCTTCACAGTTGTGATCCTGTAGTGACCCCGTTTGTAAGAGGGGGAGGAAAGGAGTAAGGAGGAGTTTGTTATAAAAAATACCCCGTTCAATCAGGGTCACAGTACATGGTAAGCCCGTTCAAAGGAGAGGGTTATGGCAGGGTCGCGTTGAGATGGTGCGTTGGTTGTTGAAAGCATTGCTTAAAGTAGCACGGAACAGCACGAGTAGGAGGAGGAGGAGGCCCAGGTGACAGACGTGGCTGAGCCGTCAGTCTTGCTTCATGAAGTGTTGAGGCAGTCAGCAAACAATAATGAGTGTTTATTCTGCATGTTGCACGCCTCCTCGCGACCTCATACCGTTAGTCTTCTTTCAAAAAAAAAAAAAAAAAAAAAAAAAAATGAACTGACAGCTGCCCTTGGTCTGGTTGACTTGTTTGCATGGAACTTGACCAGAAATGAAACACGCAGAGGACCTCGCTACACCGAAGAGATATTACATTTTGGAAGTAACATTTGCCACTTCCAAGAATGTGAAATGTTTATTAGAGGTGGGAAGGAGGGGTGGGGAATGAGAGTGGAGTATGTGGGGATGAAATGGGTGGGAGTGGTTGTATGCCTTTGACTTTGGCTACCTCCCTTGTAAGGGGAAAACCCTTAGTATATGTATGTATGAATACGGCAACAATGTATCTGAAGATTCGAGCTTCTTAATTCTTTTTTTAACATATAAGAGCTAAACAAGGTTTGCACTGGTCTAGCAGTACAACACCTAATTCACTGACAGGTCCAACACCCTGAAAAAGCCAGCACTACACAAATGTTCTTGTATATTTCACTGCTGTTGCATCTGCTTCTGCCAAGTGAGAGGATTCATTTGAGGGTTTCAGCAGTGTTTAGGCCACGCACGCAGCCGCCTTCAGTTCGTGGGGCCTCAAAGCGTCACGTCGTCAACCACAGCCTCCACATATATCCGGTCGACTGTGCTTCTCTCTCTCTTGGGCTTTGCCCCTTCCTGCCTCACACTGTTATCAGCGGAACTATCGCTCTCCTCGACGATCTCCTCTTCCGACACTTTGCTTTCGACGTCTTCGTTTTCCTTTTTCGTTGCTGCTGCTGCTGCTGCCCCGCGACCGCTGCCACCGCTTGGGTGGTGGGTTCTGCGATCGCAGCGACGCAATCGAGATCGGCGACCGAGAACCCGACGTTCCACCATGCAGTCTCGCCGGAAATGGTGGAGATGGAACAGGATTACCATGACGACGACTAACACGCCAAGACCAATACAAGCCTGTAACATAATGAAAATAAATTTAAAGTTGTAAACTCGATTGATATCGAAATTTAGCGACGATGTGAATCAGTATAGACGTACCTTTCTCTACAGACTAAAGGACCTACACAGCAGTACCGGAACAAAGTCAAGGTCACCTGCGATAGATAGATGTAGGAACTGAAGAACGCATGACGCAATAATTCACGGCGACTTCGAGACTAATGGCGTTATCACACTGGGCTATTTTTCCTTCAACCTCCGATTCATCGGCGGTACCGCCAACATCCAGAACTTTTTCTCCCTTAAAATCACTATGACAAACTATTTTGTTTTCTCAAACAATATACATAGAATGACATTTGATATGCTGGAGGAAATCTATCTTCCTCCAGCACATCATATTCTTTCCTGAAAGCTGCAAATCTGCTTCAACAGAGGAAAAATAGACCAGTGTGAAGGAGACCGTGCAGTCTTTTGATGATCAGTGTGACCTGGTCTGAAGTGATCTTGTAAGTACACGATGTACACCTTTAACCATAATTCAATTTTCATCGCGCATTCTCCCCCTTATCATTCTGAAGAATAAAATCCAGCGATTTGAACCAAAGCTCCCAGTGACGAGCGGTTAAAGTGAGTTTGTTCTGACGCCGGACGATGCTGGTCAGCGGAGAGCGCGTCCCTGCAGGAAGATGAAGTCATGACTCACTCACCTGAAGAACGGGAGACAGACCCTCTGACTGCTGCAAGGTAACCAGAGCTCCTCCTTCCTGCACATGGGGAGGTGCTCCGCCCACTACCGCCTCTCCTCCTCTCACTTCTTCCTGCCTGAAGAGAAAATGGGAACAACGCTGAGATTTAGATAACACATGTGCTCGTGTTGTTGCATTTCTGAAATGCTTCTCTTCTTTCTCTTTACCTATGCTGCCGCGGGAAGAATTCTATTCAGGAGTGTGGGAGACGGGGGGGACTCAGAGTATCTGAAGACGCTTTCGCGATGAAAACCATTCGTCCCCCGCGTGGCAATCTCAGGGATTTCAACGCCGGTCGGGACGTTGGAGCCTCAGGTGGCTGGATTCCCAGACATCTCTTGCACAGGGGGACACTTTGTGTCGGACTGCCGGGCCGTTGCCGCAGACACTCGACATTGTGGTGCCCCTCTCCCTTCAGGAGCGAGGGAGTTCTCTCCTTCACTCCTCCTAGGAGGTGCTTTCCAAAGCTTAACAAAACTCTCTCACCACGCGAGAAAGAAAAAATCATGCACTGGAAGAATTAATCTTCCCTCCGATTAGGTCAGTCTTCCTACTAAAGGCTGTTTTATTTTAGCTGAGAGGAGAAGTTCTGCCAAAGGGGAACGGTAGATCGACTGAGGCCCATTTTTGGTCCCGAGTCCACGAGATTCCGTCGAATCGGATCGTCCAGTGTTAGTGAGAACTATGTTTAAAGACATTAACACACAGGGCTAGTTTTCCTCCGACTGTTGGAATAGACTTGCAGCTCGCAGCTTTCAGGAAGGAATCTGATATGCCGGAGGAAAATATTTTTCCTCCAGCATATCAAACGATTCTATATATTTTTATTGAGAAAACAAAAGTTTGCCATAGAGATTTTACGGCGGAAAAGATTCTGGAGGTAGGCGGTACCACCGATTAATCGGAGGTTGGAGGAAAAATAGCCCAGTGTGATAACCCCTTAAGGTGTCACCATCACCACAGCAAAGAAGTTGAGTATCACATGAACTAGGGCTTCAGCACGACGTCCTGCTTAAGCTGAATAAAATCGACAACCTACATCAGCTGGGACATAAGCTGTAAAGGCAGAGTTGTGGTGAGAGTACTACTACTACTACTACTACTACAACTACTACTACTATTATCATAATTAATATTATTATTAATTATTATTATTATTATTATTAATATTATTATAATTATCGTTATTATCATTATTGTTAAATTTAATAGCTGCTGACGTTCTGATGATCTGTGTAGTTGATCACTCAAAATTGTGGACAACTTTTTCCTCATTGTTCAGTGTGGAACAGAAGTATCCAATATACACCTGGGTTATCTGCAGACTTCGAAGTCTCTTATCTCTTCTTCAGCTGGGTGGGATTGGACTATGGACTATGGACTTCCCAGGAAAGACCACCCACTCGAGCGGGATCGATATTTGTGGGAGGGAAAGAGACATTTGCATGAAAATGAAAAGATAGTTGTTTATGAAAGACTGCTATTGCCACCGGGCGCCTTTTAGGGGTATTTATTACGTGGTGTCGTGGCTCAGGAGACTTTGAGTTGGAGGCTGACGTCGATATTTGTGAAAGAGCTTTCTAGGGATATAATAAGACACCAACAAAGTTAGAAAGGGAGTCGAAGGCTAAGTCGTAGGGATAGACAGAAAAACGGAGAGACTTTAAGTGGTAGATAACCTGAAATGAGAAGATGCAGTAGGTGAGAAAGTTATAAATTAAATTAATTTCAGTAGATGTTTGCGCGTGTAGTCGTATTTTTGCTTGCGGTATGCTTGTGTGTGTATGCTACGCAGGGAGGTTTGTCGCCTCTGTGCGGGTGTACATTCAACAGGATATTATATATAAATATGGGGTGTGAATAGTAAATATCCTAATAATTTGAGTTGATATGTTCATAAGTTGAGTGACCTCACCGAGTGTGCTCACTACACAGCGTAACATGAGCAGCAGATTTGAGAAACAATACTTCCATCATTTACCGAACAAATGATTACCACAGACTACAAATAACATAAGATGCTTTGTTTTCATAGAAAAATTCAGATCACCTTTAAATACACAGCTGAATCAATTACTACTTCCCTAAAAACAAAAACAAAACAAAAAACGACCACAAGCCACACTAGGTGAGGTCATACAATTTATGAATATATAAACTCAGTTTATTTGAATATTTATTATTCCAACCCAGCTGAAGAGGAGGTAAGATACCTCGAAATCCGCAGATACCGATATTCAGATGAATATTGGAACTTGTTCCATATTGAACAACGAGGAAAAAAAGTCACAATTTTGAACGATCAGCTACACAGAACGTCGGCGGCTATCCAATTAAACAAAAATTGTATTAGAGAGAGGAGTACTCCAAGAATATCATTATCATTGTCATTAAGCAGAAAGGTGTACTGCCACTTGATCGAGACCCTACAACATAACCCGCATACACCACGACACGAGCGTAAGCACAAAATAAAAGTGAGGTATTATTACTATAGGTCATATGAAATGCTTTGTGCAGTAAGAAACACCATGTTTCGCTAACGTTACTCTGAACTATGACTGATGATGGTGGCTGGTAGGCAGACAATGAGGGATTTTTCAAGACAAATATTGGTCACTCCCAGGGAAGCTACAATGTGATTCTACAAAACTTCTTTAAAATTTGTGATTAACATGTTAATATTCACCTTAAGGACGGGATATTTTCAGAGTTCTCCCCAACTTTCCTTGCCTTCATCAGGGAGGAAAAAGCGTCCAGGAAACCTTTCGAGACATCGTCCACAGCGTGCGCCACCCCACCTTCCAATTCTGACTCCCCTCTCTGCTGTTGCTGCCACGATATGGTCGGGGGCGGCAGACGCGTCGGAGAAGTCGGGACGATGACGTCACGCAGACGCGGAACTTCTGCAGTCGTTTCATCATAAGAATACCTGAAATCTAGACATGCGTGTGCATAAAGCTAGCGAGTATTTAAGTGAAACTAGAGAAATTTTAAATGCGCAGCAGATAACTTACAAATAGTAGACACATGCTAAACACTGTTGGAAACAGAATAAAGATTAAAAGAACGAGAAAATTATCAAGTCAACATTGCTAGGACTTTCACATTTTAAATCAATTTTCCTGTTGTTATACCTTATCATGCATTTAAATTCTGCTACGTGTGTTGAATATATACTTGCTTATCTTTGCTGTAATACTTGTGAGATATTATTACTGAACACAATCTGGTATGGGAGAAAGACGGGTGGGAGGGTGGTGAAGTAAGCACAGAAAACAGTTGGATTTTTTATTATTCCCAAACGTTTCACCTTTCATGCTTTATCACCTTCCACATCCTACCTCCAACCTCCATTTGAATAATTAGAACATGCCTTCGCTTACAGAAATCTAGACTTCTTTAAAAACATTTCAACAATATGTCTAACATTCGTATATGTTTACATTATCTTAGTTCATTATTCAGCTTTATTCTATATGACGGAAAGTTAATTTGATGTTGGGAGATTTGAAAACCAAGGTATTGTAACTGAAGTCGTTTTTACTCAAACGAAATCTCAACGGTCGGCACTGGTGAAGACTGGAAGCCCATTGTCTTCTCTACCAGGACTACGGAATGAAAACAACACCTGATGGACGTACTCCGTGGCCTAGATTACTCCCTTCCTCGTCTTGAGCCTAAATGTCTTCGAGATGAAGTGTTTAAAAAGTATAATTCGGATTACGAGGATGGACAGAGAATTGAGGAAGTGAGTCAGAGAGCGGGTTTTGATAGAGTGCTGGCAGATAGGGTTAATTAAAGAATATTGGGATGGTTTGGAGATGTGGAAAGAATGAGTGGATAATAATTAGCTAAAATAGTGTGGAAGGCAGGGGTGGATGGAGTGAACTTGAAGGGGACTGAAAATGGGATGGATAGATGGGGTGAAGTCGGCTTTGGGTGTAAAGGTAATGTCTGTCGAGCAGGGAAGGGAGTGAGCAAGAGATAGATGTGAATGAAGAGTGGATGAGATGGATGATTGGATGGATGGATTGGATTGGATGGATGATTTGATGAGAAACTGATTCACTGTAGTCATGGATCACGTGTTGGCCTCGTGACCGACAGCTATTATCCTCCCAATGAGAGCTAAGATATTGCATATAACCTGATCTGTGGGTAATGTTCTGGCCTCAAACACAAACGCACACACACACACACGCGCGCGCGCCCGCGCTGAATTAGTGGTCGAGCGTGGTACCACTGCGTCATCGAGCCCGAGGTATTGGAAACAAAAACAGCCAGTACAAATCACACCATATACGAAAAGTGTGCATTTATTTATAACTATTACAGTTATGACTTGAACCATCATATGAAAGCGAGAGGAAGAATGTGAAAATGAGGGCAGGAGCGAAGGATAGGTAGAATGTTGATCACGGACATACAATTAATGCAATCGTGGTCACCGATGCCATTTAGTGGGAATTTTCCACAAATTTGTGGGAGAAAATTGCTTACATGGGATAATTTGGGAGTAAATTATATCTTGCAATGAACTTATTTGTGTATACAATAATGCCTTCTTTTTTGTGGGGGAAATGTGGAAATCCAGATTTCCTTATGGGAATTTTGGTGAAAATCTCACTCATTTATGGGAACTGGCATCGATCACAGTGGCAACACTGTCGTGGCCTCCTCTGGCGCGCGCCTTTATTTACGTGTGCGGTTAACACAAGTCTATATAGTAGGGCGCTTTCCTCCTGCTAGCGACATCTGTAAAACAGAAGATTAATTGCGGGTTTGTCTGCGCGCTAACTCCACGCATACACCGAGCTTTCTCGTTTCACATGAGTTACAACGACTATGGAAATGTGACGTCAGTTGGTCTGTGGAAGTCGAGACAACCCTGATCATAACTCTACACGAAAGAACTCCCGACTGCAGCAACCAACAAGACCTACATCAGCTTCCACTTGTACATTTACAATGCACTTTCATCATACAATGGAATTCCTGAGGATTCATCCCAAATTGGAATACACACACACACACACACACACACACACACACACACACACATATATATATATATTATATATATATATATATATATATATATATATATATATGTGTGTGTGTGTGTGTGTGTGTGACTCGCCATTGTCTGGATCACGTGTTGAACTCGTGATCGACAGTTATTAACCTCCCGGATGAGAGCTCAGGGCTCGTATGACCGATCTATGGGTAACACTGTAACCTTACACGCACACACTCACCCAACTCGCCCACGAGAGGCAGAGATACCCCACAGCACAGCGATACTGAAATTATGTCAGTCCTGGGGGGGGAGTCGAACTCGGATCACCGAAGTAGCAGGCGAGAACTCTAACCACAGTGCCACGAGGTGTGCACATGTAAAGATGTGTATTCACTTGGTCTTTGGATCACGTGTTGGACTCGTGTGGACCTCCGTAGTGGGTGTGTGTGTGTGTGTGTGTGTGTGTGTGTGTGTGTATCCTTCTCTAACAATGAAAATTTGACTGCATCTTTTTACAAGAAACACAATTAGACAAACGCACACACCCCATCCACGCATCTCCCAAACGAGGAGGTACAACAATCCTCGTCTGCCTTCCACGTACATTGCACACACCCGCTCAAGTCACTGCAGTCAAATTTCTACATCACCCAATAGCTATTTGTTCTCTGTAGGCTCCCTCATCAAAATACATAACATCAGAAACGCTGTTAGACTTCCTTGTCCAACTACTCACCCCATTTTTCTACGAGAAGACTTCAATAGACGACTCCCTTTGGGTGGACACCACCACAACTCCACGAGGCTAACTAATATCATCCTTATTAACAACTTTATACCTACTACTCTGTAACACAGACCAGCCTACATTTTTACACTCTCAAACAATGATCACATCCGCTGACCACTATGTGTACCAGATCTTATATACTATGAATGGTATTACCAGTCCCACATTATTGTGCCTAGGCTACTTCCCACTTCTCCATACACCCCTAACAGTCCCCCTTCACAGCCGCAACCTTAATGGTTCCTTTCCTGTGCAACAAACTTGGACACAGTAGATTTAAGTTCCTAATCTATGTAACTGATGTATGCTATGACCAAAAGTGGAACTAATAATACCCTACAAAATCCACTCGTAGCATCTCTTCAACTGAAACTTTTGTCATAAACACAAGCTCGCTGTTTACAGTTGTTCAACCAAATATTGATCCAAGTTAGCAGGTTCTCCCTTGTTTCATTCAAAACGAATTTAGTAATTTCTCACGTGGGATAGCACCAGGCAGTATGACTGCTTTTCTTGTATAAAAAAATAAATAAATAATTGCAGAAAGTGAAAGCGTGAGTGATCTTGGGCCTGTTCCAGAGACTAGGTACCGGCCTCTGGGCAAAGGAGAGGATATTGTCAAGCGTTTGTATAACGAGCAGGTGATGGACCTCCCTTCGACGCTGGAGAGAACTTTCTGGGATCGCCCCCCCCCACCCCAACACACCCTCCTTCGCAGTTGCGAGTCCACTGCTGGTAGGCGCACATCCTTCCTGGTTTAAGTAACACGGCAATTCAAAACGAATGTGACCTACCATCAGCGAACTGGTAGGGCCAGACATGCGTTGTTAAACCGTCGCTGACATGTTTTCTGAGGTTGAATCGACTGTGTTCTTCCTTTCCTTCCCAGGCGGGCACCACAGAGATGGTCGGCAGGATGGTAAATCGGGAATACTCCACCTAAAGAAAAGGAAAGCAAGTAGACAACAAGAGCATTCTTTGTGTCATGTCCCTACCCCCGCTCACAGCCTTATATCTATCTTTGCTTACATATATATGTGTATATAATGATCATTTCCCTCTATCGTCATACATACACACACACATATATATATGTATATATATATATATATATATATATATATATATATATTATACAAAGATTTTTCCCCTTATAAGGGAGGTAGCCAAGTTAGAGGCACGTACCCACTCCCACCCACCACCCTTCTCCCCCCCCCCTCCTCTCATCTTAGCTCCTCATGGACGACGGATCATCACTGTATCCCGCCCACTGCCATGAGTCAGAAACAATGCAACATGACACAGCATATCCACAGTAAGGCAACTTCACTTAATCCGCGTCCACCCCTCTCCGTCACCTAAGGTAGAAAAAGAGAAGACGGGGAGAACTCCCTTCGGGCTGTGTCAAAATATAATTTACACATAATCACACTTTACCCGCACGTCCCTTCCTTGCATAACAGTATCATCTATACACACTTCCACTCATTCCTGTCTTCTCCCTCTTGCTCAACACCCCCTTCACCCCATCCATCCATCTCATCCTCGGTCGTCCCCTCAGATTCACTCCATCCACCTCTGCCTCCCACACCTCTTTTAATAATCTTTCATCACTCATTCTTTCTGTGTCCAAACCATCTCAATAATCAATCTTTCATCAACCCATTCGCAATCTCCTTTTCCACTACCACTGTCCTCCTCACCTCCTCGTTTCTCACTCTATTCAACCTAGTAACCCTTACCATACTTCTCAGACATATCATCTCAAACACTTTTGAATATTCACATACACACACACACACACACACACACACACACACACACACACACACACACACACACACACACGCATATTTTATATATATATATATATATATATATTTTTTTTCCAACCACAAATCACTTTTAATTCCATGCCATCGCAGTCGAGACTGAAGAATCGCTCGATGGAGGCATTCGTTGGAAATTGAAACGTGGGCGAGCCGAGGATTCGAACACAGCTAACCCGTAACAAAGTTACAGTGACTTAAACCAATGCGCTATCTTTCTTGATAGCGCATTGGTTTAAGTCACTGTAACTTTGTTACGGGTTAGCTGTGTTCGAATTCTCGGCTCGTCCACGTTTCAATTTCCAACGAATGCCTCCATCGAGCGATTCTTCAGTCTCGACTGCGATGGCATGGAATTAAAAGTGATTTGTGGTTAAAAAAAAGATAATTGATCACTGGGAACCATTCAGTGTAAATGTGTATATATATATATATATATATATATATGTATATATATATATATATATATATATATATATATACGCACACACACATATATATGTATATATATATATATATATATATATATATATATAGTGTGTGTGTGTGTGTGTGTGTGTGTGTGTGTTTGTGTGTGTGTGTGTGTGTGTGTGTGTGTGTTGGATCACGTGTTGGACTTGTGATTGACAGCTATCTCCCTCCAGGAAGAGAAGTGTGTGTGTGTGTGTGTGTGTGTGTGTGTGTGTGTGTGTGTGTGTGTGTGTGTGTGTGTGTGTGTGTGTGTGTGTGTGTGTGTGTGTAAGAATATGCAAGGTGTGATTGTGCCCGGGACACTATATAGGGCGGAGGCTTGGGACTTAAAGGATGCACAAAGAAAAAAGTCTAAACATGTTTGAAATAAAATGTTTAAGAAGTATCGTGGGGGTTGCAAGGATGATTATAACGAGAAATGAGGTGAGGTAGAGAGCAAGAGTGGAAGGAACTCTCAGATAAGGTTCACCAAAGAATACAGTTGAAGGTTTGGGCATATGAAAAGAATGAGTGAAGAAAGACCAGCAGAAAGTGTGTGGAAGGCAGAGGTGGATGGAGTGAACTTGAAAGGAGGACCGATAATGAAGGGGATAGACGGGGTGAAAGCGACCTCGGGTACAAGAGGAATGTCTGTCAAGCAGGGAAAGGAGAGGGCAAGCGATAGGCGTGAGCCGTGACTGAATGGACGAGGAAATAATGTTGGCCAAAGGGATTTTCCTCTTGTCTGCTCTGGAAATTCCCGATAGGATGAAGGGAGGGTCGTTATTTATCGAAGTGGGGGTATAAACCAGTTTCAGATGTTTTGTTGCATTGCCTCTTGACTTTTCATCTACAAGGAGCTAAATAAAAGGGACAATAAATAGCTGTTGGGTGGATGTGGGATGAGTGAAGGGTGGGTATGTACTTTGACTCGGACATCCCCCCTTATAAGGGGAAATGACCTCTTGCTTCATGCATGTTTTGTATGTTATGTATGTTTGTATTATCATAATTGTTATTATCGTACTGCATTGCGTTTGACCCTGGGCAGTTGGCGGATGCAGGGATGACCCGTCATCCATGAGGAGCTGAGATGGTAGGGGGAAAAAGCTCTCGATATATAGATAATCATCATCATTACTATTGTTATTATCATTGTTATATTATTATCACTATTACTATTATAGTTATTAATATATCTATCATCATTAGCTTTATTATTATCATTACTACTGTTGTTGTTATTATTATAATTGCTATTATTAAAGAAGGGACAACAAATGAATGCGGGATGGGTGAAGGTTGTATAAGATGCTTCGACTCAACCATCTCCCTTGTAAGTGGGGCAGGGTCTTAGTAGTAAAAATGATAACATTATTATTAGTAGTAACAACAGTGGCAGTTTTATAGTAGTAGAGCTGCCATTATTATATTCTTGCTCACATTATTATTGTTTCCATTATAATTATTATGATTATAATTCTATTATAATTAATAATAGTAATCATGTATTCAATAGTAATTGTCATTATAACTATAATTGCTTTTATAATTAGTAATAGTAATCTTAGTGCTGATAACATCATTACTGTTACTTTTGTAATTTATTGCCAATGTAGGATTATACATAGGCCCTATATCCCATTACACTGATCGTTGTAATGATTCTTAGACTAAGCCTTTTCTTTAAGATTCAAGTCACTCCTACTTCTCAGAAGTGGTAATTACCGTTCTGTGATTGTTGATTAACTCCTCGTCGACGTCCCTGTGGAGGATTGGCTCAGACGACGCTTGCCCGCGTCGGAATCCGTTGATGTCGCAGCAAATTCGAATGAAACTCTCAAGCCTCACCAACATGTCTTCTGTCTGTCTTCGAGTCATTGTCTGACGACTCGGGCTTCAAGTTCGTTCAGAAATTATCTCGAAGAAATGGTTTATGGTTTGTTGTTGGCGAATCTAACAATAAAGCACATTCATTTCAGGGACTGGTTTTCTGTTTGAGAAATTGGCATTTCACATCGCCACAGCTTCATTTCCAAGTCTCTTATTTCTTTTGTTTATTGATTAAAAATGAGTGTTCTGATCTCACGGAGATTTGTTTCTGGAAGAAGACGTTTAGAATAAAATGCTGGTAATTGCACACAGATTTTGTATGGGTATCGTAGGTCACAGTTTTCGCAAAACTGGAGTGGGTCCCAAACAGGGTCAGTGTATATGCGTGTGTGTGCGCGCGTGCGTTCTTACGTGCGCACGTGTATGTGTGAAATATATTTGGGACAGGTGGTGCTCATTCTATGCCATGAATATATAGGTTACTTAATATTAAGTGTCACCGAAGAAACAAAATGCCAGCAACAACAGACTCCTTAAGGGCCCTTTACACGGTCAAACGGTTTGTTAACTACGTGTTTGAAGTGATGTTTGATCATGTGAATGGGGTATTTGGTTTTCAAACGGTTCGAAATAAGTCTATCTGACCCAGAGTTTTGTGGGCGGCCTGCAAGCGACATGACGTCATCGACAAGCATTTTGATAGCGAGAACGACGGTTTAACATCAAACCTCAGTAACTATTCACACCTCGAAGTGGACATAATAATTAATTCTCCCGTTGAAGTATGGATATGGAAGAATATAATGGAAAGAGGCAGGAGAGTGATGTATCACTGGAATTTATCCACAAATGTGGAGAACATCCAGCTTTATGGAAGATGAAATGGAAGGAATATGCTAATAGAATAGTTAGGCACAACCATACTTAATGAACGGAGAGACACACCGCAACAGATTATAAATATGCTGTCTCGTTCAGTCTCATTACGCCAGTCATCTGGCACTAACTTTCAATCGACAAACAAGTTGATATGTGAATTTTGGTCTCTTTTCAACATCCTATTCTTTGTCCACTTTGAACTTTCCTTTTTCCTTAACGCCACCGGTACACCAATAGCAATTATATCTTAGTCGAGAGGCATCTTTGCTTGACAACTGCACGAGTCACACTGAGGTTGGATCGTTTGATTTGACCGTCTGACACCTCTTCAAACTTCTTGACAAATTAGGTTTGTCAAACCATTTGACCACGTAAATGGCACTATACACTGTCATAACACGAACAGGAACCGAATTATGATGCGTCAGTGACTGAGCAAGTGTAGAACGCCACCGGCTCGAATAGAACAGCACTGTGGTCCTGATGAGCGCCATGGAGGCTTTCAGGTTGAGCAGCCGTTTCCTTTGCAGACAGTTGAAGAAGGTAACGCGGTTGACGACACTCTCTGTGGTCGGTTGCAGGCCGACTAACACAACGCTTCTTATTATTATTTTTGAGCTCACGGTACTGCCCTCGGTTCCCTGGCCTCTCGTCGCCAACTCCACCGCCCCCCGTCCCCTCCCGTCTCCACACCTGCCTCCCCTGGACTGCTTCCTACTGTTTGATGGGGGTCACCTGAAAGACCTTGTATTTACCTAGTTGTAATGTACTGAATTAGAGCTGTGCTCATGGGGATCTGCATATGTGTTTCCACTCACCAAACTTTGCCTTTCATTCATTTATGTTGTGGGACTAGATTATATCTCGATACGACTTATTCAACAAATCTACGCGTCTATAAAAGTTGCACTTCCGTGTCTTTTAGGCAATATCGTTTTTTAACGCTCGTGGAAGCGTCTCTTACTCTCCAATTGATCATACCTCGCTTCAAATTCATGCATGTTTTTAACTTGGGCTGTATCCTTATTTTCCAATTATTATATATCTGAATTCGTGTATTGTTCAAGCTTGGTCTGTCACCTAAGCTATTCCGGGTATTTATGTATCTGTATGGAAAATTGTATTTCTTCACATCCTTTAAAGATTTGTTCTTTCTCAATTTGTCCTCACGACTTCTTAAATACATCCTATTCTTAATCAAGAGCTCTTTTCTGTCAATGTAGTGTTACCATATCACCTCATTCTCTTCGACCTTTCAACGTTGTTAGACCCAGTGCTTTTAGTCTCTTCTCATATAGTTTACCTGCCAGGTTTCAAACCAGTTTGGTTGTATTCTCTCGATCTTGTTTCTATCCTTCGCTCTGTGTGGATACAAGTGATACTAGTGTGTGTGTGAGTGATTCACCATGGTCTTGGATCACGTGTTGGATTCGTGATCGACAGCTATTTCTCTCTCGGAAGAGAGCCCAGAGCTCATATATGACCGATCTATGGGTAATGCTGTGACCTTACACGCACACACACCCAACTCCCCGCCCAAGAAAGTTGGAGTAACGACTCGCAGCGCAGCGATACTGAAATTATTTAAGCCCTGGGCGGGATTCGAACCAGGACCGCCGTGTGTGTGTTTGTGTGTGCGTACGTGTGTGTGTGTGCGCGCGGGCCTATGCGTTTTACATGTCGGTCACTTAAATGGTTTTCCTGCACCTGAACTGCAGCTGCTGTCACTGTTAACTGCATCATCTTTGTTACGTCGTTCTTTAGCCGTCAGATGTTTTTTCATGTTGTTTTGGGCGGTTCTGCATGGTACTCAACACCGTATAATTAAATTGTAATTGTAGAGATGGCATGGAAAGTCAAATGGATTTAATTACGAAAATAATATGTTATCAATCATAAAACATTGTTTCACTTTAATACACAAGTTTCTTTCCGTTTATTATATTCCACTCTTTTATCTATCTATATACCACGAGTTTTTTTCCTTTACAAGGGAGGTAGCAAAGTCACTCCCACCCATTCAACTCCCCTCCACCACCCCTTCCTCCCTCTCATCTTAGTTCCTCCTCACTAGTCACTATTCTAATTTTGTTTTAAACTTCATGTTAAATGTTCATTAACAGTGTGGAACGAATGAACTAGAGTCAATAATGACTAAGTCATTTTAATTCGAGTCGAAGCTTGGTGAATAACTGAACACGTCTTGGTGTATGCACAGTATAACTGGCGAAGATGGTCACAACTAACACTGCCAGCGTCTAAGACTAAACTGTGTTGAAGAGGAAACAATTAGCCTAGTGGCAGTCGACAGTTCGGCCCTGACCCAATCGTCAAACGACTCCGCCACCGCACACCATCTGTCTTCACCTACATGAAAACCAACCAACGAACAAACGCACAATTATAACAGCGTTGTTATTGTTGTTGTTGTTATGGGCTGCAGTTTACCAGCGGTTCTATCTAGGTGAATTGTCATTAGGAAATTAGGAGTAGATGAGAGAAATGACAGGCGAGATGCTAGATGTTTTGCGGACAACTACATGTGAGTATTAATCGCTTTCTTCCGAAAGTGTGTAGGTCATTTAAAGAAATCACATTCAGAGATAAGAACAACAGTATTGGTAGTATTACATTTATCTATTGAGTACATATAGGCAGACCTAGTGACCTAATGGTAGATCGCACAGCTAGATTTAATATCAGAGCTGAGAGAAATAAACTAGTCTTTAAGAAAAAAGATAAGATAAGAAAAACAAGGTTTGCGAAGGTAAAAGATGATAAAAAGGATAATTTGCAAAGTAGGGCGAGAGAAACATATGAGGTACAAAAGAAAAAAAAAGGAGGCATTAAGGAGAGTACATAAAATGGAAAGGAGTATGACATTTTTTAAGTAATAAAAATATTTTTTGGATGGAAGTTAAGAGAGGAAGGGGAGGTCAGTTAAGCAGAGAAGAAAAGGTAAAAGGCGCATATGGACGTCAATAGAAGGGGAGGCCGTCAGGGAAAAATGAACAGTATTTTAGAGTTATTGAATGTGGAGGAGGATAGGGAGGGATTGATGGTAGCAGTAGGTGCAAAGAAAATGACGGTGATGTGAGAGGAAAATGGAGGAGAAATAAGAAAAGATGAGGTACAAGTAGTTTTGAAGATGATGAGAGCAGGTAAGGCACCTGGGTTTGATGGGTATCATGCGGATTGTTTGAAGAAGGGAGCTACAGTAATAGTGGACTGGCTATAGTGTGGTTGTATATTCTGTGTTACCCTTAACAGGTAAAGGTCTTTTTGACAAACGATTCAGGTAAAGCGGGGTCTGACGGACCCCAAACACAAAAAATAAAAATAAAATACTTATACTCAATTTATTTACATAGAAATCAAAACATATGTACTTCAAATTATATTCTTCCATTTACATTCTTAAAAGTTACTATAATTGTTAGACATATTTTAATGAAAATTACAAAAAAAATTATGAAAAATAAGATATTGTTGACTTCAGAGGGTGCTTGACTGAAAGCATGAAATATGAAGCGGTTGGTCATCATTTTTTAGAGACAAATGTCCCAAATATCTTTAGGGAAAAGCAGAGCTACAACAAATGAATAATAAATGTGTTTCATAAACCATGAAATCTGAAGAAAAAAAACGAGGTGATTATTTTGACTGACCAATTTTACGCAAAAATTATGGACTGGTTTTAATGAAATTTTCAGGGAAGGTTGATACAAGGTCCAGCAAACAATCTATAAGTTTTTAATGGTATCTAAGTTTATTATTTATAAGTTTTTATGGCTCTAAGCACTCCTACCCTGACTCAGCAAAACCCCATCCTTCGTTGACGGAAGTTTGTGGTCTCAGAGGGTTTTGAGTTTTCTTGAGAGGACATGAGTCGAGCAATTCATACATAATGCTAGTGATAATGAAGAACATATTTTATTGGATATACTGAAAGTGGAATTTGTGATACTGAAGAATCTAATTGCAGTCATCGCAGATAGGGGTTGAATGGTCCTGACACACTGGTCTTTTGCAGTGTAGGCAGTAGTTCTTGGTCTTCCTGTCAGACTTCCGGTCACACAAGGCACATCGCTTTCTCATAGAAGAGGTATCCGCTTGCTGATGGGACATGTTCAAGCCAAAGACCGTTCTGATGGTCATCAAAGTACTTTTGTGCATCCCCTTGAAGTTCATCCTCTCCTCTGCCCATGGCCGTATCATCTCTTCTGCCAGCTCAATCAGATACTTCCAGCGTGATGAAAGTTCCGCCTGTCCATCACGTTTCCTCATTTCATTGCAGGTTATATAGGAGTTGACACCGGCGGCGTTGACCAGTCCGTACATTATGCACAAAGGCGACCGTTTGGTTTTTCGGCTGCACGTATATCGGGCACACATTTGATCAAACGCGTCAACCCCTCCTTTTGTGTTGTTATAATACAAGATGATTTCTGGCTTCCCACAGTCATCCATAACAGGTTGTTGGTGCATTGAGGAGATCAACTGCACAAATTTTTTCTTCTTCTTGTCAGGTAAATGTGACACAAGTGCCATGGTTGTGTCAAAGAGGAAAGCCGTGCACCCTTTTCTGATAACCGTCTTGTCTGTCATCAGAGCTGGTACTTGTGGCTTCTTGTCCCTCAGTGTGCCTACATATGTGAGCCCACAATTTTTCAAAAGATCTTGTACAAGGGGGATAGATGAGAACCAGATGCATGTGTGGGAATAGAGTGGCTGAGGTGTCCTAAAATGTGGCGAGATGTCACATCTTATGATGATATGAGAATAGTGTGAGAAGAAACATATTATCAACAGAACAGAAAATATCAAACATTTATATGTGATACAAAATATGTGATACAAATTAAATTTGAACTAAAAGAGGGGAAGGATGAAATAAATTACAGCTGTATGTGTGGGAATAGAGTGACTGAGGTGCCCTAAAATGTGGCGAGATGTCACATTTTATGATGATATGAGAATAGTGTGATCTTGTTGTGAGAAGAAACATATTAACAGAACAGAAAATATTAAGCATTCATATGTGATACAAAATATGTGATACAAATTAAATTTGAACAAAAGAGGGAAGGATAAATCAATCAAATAAAATGTGGCGGAATGTCATGCTTTATGATAATATGAGTATAGTGTGACCATGATATGAAAAGAAATTCGCATTACCAGAACAGAAATTAAACATTGTGATAAAAATTAATGTGATCAAAAGAGGGAAAATGGAATAAATTAAATAAATAAATAAAATAGATAAAATAAATAAATTAAATAAATAAATAAAATTAAACTCGGATGTATGTTTTTCTGTTGATAAAAAAGAAGAAATTATTATTTACCCATAAGTATAAATGATAAAACATTTATATGACATGAACAAACCTCAGGTAAAGTGGGGTCTGACAAACCCCACGCTACTCACACCTCAGGTAAAGTGGGGTCTGACTGACCCCACGGTACTCACACCTCAGGTAAAGTGGGGTCAGACGGACTCAAAAGCTCTATAAAGCTTATATAGAGCAAGATTCAGGAATGACCCTATCACCCCATTAAGCTACTCCACTGATCAAGAAGGTATATGGGAGTACATATCTGTATGTAATATATTAGTATATTAAAATTAAAAAACAAAAAAGTATGGGGTCTGTCTGACCCCACTTTACCTGTTAAGGGTTAAGGGATGGTAGAGTGCCTGAGGAATGGAAGAGTACATGTACAGTTCCACCCTACAAGGGGAAATGGGACAAATGTACTTCTGATTACAGCTTGTTGAGTGTAGTTGGGAAGGTATATGGTAGGGTTTTAATTATGAGAATTAGAAGAGGAACAGAGGGAGCTGGTGAGGAGCAGTGTGTTTACGAAGTATAGGGGTTACGTGGATCAGATTTTTGTAGTAAGACAGATATGTGAGAAAGTTTTAGTAAAAGGTGAGGATGTTTTTTGGCCTTTATGGATTTGAAAAAAAGGCTTATGACAGGGTAGACAGGAAAGTACTGTGGGAAATTTTGCAGATATATGGGATTGAGGGAAAACAGTTAAAGGCAGTCAAGTTTTTGAGAGTAGTAGAGCCTCGTGAGAATTGGAAATGGAGAGAGCAAGTAGTTTGAGGTAAAGGTGGGGCTGGAACAGGGATGTGTCATGTATAGATGTTCAATGTGTATATGGATGGGATGGTGCATGAGGTAAATGTGAGAGTAATTGGCAGGAGACTGGAGATGGTTAAAAAATGGAGATAAGTGTGAAGTGAGCCAGTTGCTGTTTGCTGACAACACTGTGCTTGTGGCAGAGTCAGAGGGGTGCTTAAGGGAATTAGTGATTGATTTTGGGAAGTATGTAACAGGAGAAAGTTGAAGGTAAATATGGGTAAAAGTAAGGTAATGAGATATACATGGGGAAAGAATGGCAGATTTTGAAGGAAGTCTTAACCACTTCAGTACGAGTCAAATTCTCGCGCGCAGCATCGGGTGCCATATGTACGATGCATCACACTACTAGCATTATAAAATATGTCACTGCTGTATTACTCGTGATCACACCAGTTCACAGAATCCGGGGGTAACTCATGCACAACTACAATATATATATATATATATATATATATATGTCTAAATAAAAATATTCTTCTAAAAAATGCTGTGGAAGTCGGGGACAGGTGGTATTACGGTGACACTTTGTCCTAAAAATATTCTTGAAAAAGCGCTTGGGTAAGTCGGGGTCAGGTGGTATTCTTCTTCGTGCTGGGGATCCCGTGTTGGGGTTCCGCCCCGAGGCCGAAGGGGAAAACGAGGGATTAGAGCGCAGAAAGCTGCGGCCGTAGGCCGCTGTTTGCGCAGCCAAGCCCCAGGCTTGTATATATATATATGTATGATCAAGACGCCGATGCCGGCATCCTCGTGTACACAATCGCGCCTAATGACGCCTACGTAGCCGCCATCATACCAAAGTAATTAAAGGAGAGAGGATGAAAGGGGATAGTTTTATGTATTTGGTGTCGCATGTGGCAGTAAAAGAAGTGGATAGAGGTAAATTGTAGACTGAGAGAAGCAAATAAATGGCTTCGGTGATTAAAAAGTGTAATGAGAAATAGGCATTTGGAAATGAATGCAAAGAGAAGATTATATGAATGAGTAATTGTGCTGATGCCACTGTATGGGGCAGAGACTTGGAATTTATGAGAGGTAGAGAGGAAAAGTTTAAATGTGTTTAAGATGAAATGCCTGAGAAGTATGGTAGTGGTTACAAGGTTGAATAGGGATTCGGGATGGAAAAGGAGATGGCAGATAGGGTTGATGAAAGAATATTGGGGTGGTTTGAACATACGGAAAAAATGAGTGAAGAATGATTAGTAAAAGAGGTGTGGAAGGCAGAGGTGGATGGAGTGAACTTAAGCGTTGACCAAGGATGAGATGAATGGATGGGGTAAAGGGAGCTCTGTGCAAGAGGGAAATGTCTGTTGAGCAAGGAAGTGAGAAGGCAGGAGATAGGGGTAAGTGGAGAATGGCTGTATATAGATGATACTGTGATGCAAGGAAGGGAGACGGTAGGGGATAGAGGGGGAGTGGTGAGTGGTTGTGTGTGAATGATATTTTGATGCAGCCTGAAGGGATTTCTCCCTCCCTTCTCTATTTTCCACATGAGGGGCTGGAGAAGGGGGGGTCACTGATTAAGTGAAGTGGCCTTGCTGTGGGTGTGCTGTGTCTTGCTGCATTGTGTCTGACCCTGGGCAGTGGGCAGGATGCAGGGATGGCCCTTCATCCACAAGAAGCTAAGATGAGAAGGAGGAAAGGATGGTTGATGGGAGTAAAATGGGTGGGAGTGAGTATGTGTCTTTTGACTTGGCAACCTCCCTTATAAGGGGGCCCATGGTATACAGATATAAATAAATCTGAAACATCAAGAAATAATGTGGACACCTTAGAGCAGATGTTCCTAAAGTAGTGCCTCAATACCCCATGGGGTATCAAAACCAGTTCCCGGGGGTATCGAAAAAGGCATCCTGATTTTTTTTTTTTTTTGGTGTATTAAAAGTTGCATTTCATTCATTTATTTACTCAATATAAAATAAAAGGAGTCCATACAATCTAGCTGTCTGTTTATAGCCATCCTGCTTGCTCTTTTGTACTGAAAATTAATAGCTAAAAGTTGAGAGCAACAGGCTGATATTGGAGAGAGGGCATCAGGTTGAATTGGAGTATCAGAATTGAATAATTTTAGGTATCTTTGCCTTAGAGGGTATGAATTTTGATTTAGGAAATATTATTAAAGAATCAACAGAAAAATTGGGGATTGCAAAAATTGGATAAAGCAAATACTCCAAAGTTATAAATGACCTAATAAAAAAGAAGACTGCAGATTAAAACCAGGGTGGATAAAATAGAGCTGAACTTAATAAGCTTATATATATATATATATAAAATACAGATCAGAAAAAAGAAAGGGAATCATGGACCACATAGAGGAAACTATTTGGAAAGGTAAAAGTATTAACCATGCCGAGCAGAAACTAGCATTAGGGAGACTGCAGATATCTTTGGAATATAGAAACAGAGAAATTATCAAATGTAGAGACAGGCTGGAAAAATTTTGCCAAGAGACTCATCAAATACTATAGTTGCTTAAGTAATTTCACATGTACGTGTTAATATTGCACTGGGTAGTTACAAATGAAGAGGTAACACTGGCTTTAAAAAGTATAGAATGAGGATAAACACCTGAACATGGCATATTAATAGACTTTCTGAAATATGTAGGGAAAGAAGTTCATTGTAGATTAGCTAAATTATATACCCAGTTTATACATGAGAAAAACATTCCTGAATCATGGTGAACATCTTTGAACCCAATCAACTTCCTCACCTCCACTTGGAGGTGCAGACCCAAAGGAGCTTCAGACTGGACCGAAGATAACTTTTTATCAACTTCATATTCCTTCCACCTTCAAACACAAGTACTGACAATCAATGACTGCTCTCTCCCTTCTACTACTTTTAGTTGGTGGTAATAATTCCCACACTAACACAATACAGACATCAGTACTAGGTTTCTTCCCAGAGAGATCTATGAGAAGGTGCAAGGATGATAGTCAACTACTGTGGGTCTGTAGGATTCCAGTCATTAAAACTCAAGGGAACAACTGACTGACTGAATCAAGTAAAATCACATGCCTCTTAAGTTTAAATCTATCTCAGTTAACCTTTTCCATACTTATTAACACTTACCCTTTTATTCTGTCTGTCAGGGACCCCTACAATTGGTGATCCCGCAAGATGGGCATCAGATAAATTTTCAGCTGCACATCTTCAGAACCCATTAATAACCTTACCTCCATCTGAAAGTGCAGCCCTAAAGGATCAACACTAATCTCCAGACCTGACCATATCTCTCTGCATCAATTTTGATTTCTTTTCACATAAGGCAAGCTGACAACTGGTGGTTGCTCTCCTTGAACTACTATAAGTTGATGATGTAGAGAGTCCCACACTACTGTAGTACAACACAAACAACAACCCAAAGTATCTTCCTAGAGAGAGCTATGGGAGGGCTTGAGGACCATTGCCAGCTGTGGGGTTGCATAATTGTGGTCAATGGAAATAGAAGCAACAGTTATCATCATTATTGCTCCCACCAGGCTATTTTATTCAGAATATCATGGCGACTTTGAAGCAGTAAGTTAATTACAGTACAATCATGACAATTTTCATCCTGAGGTGAAAAAATACCAGGATTATTTTTCATTATTCTATTACTTTCACAGCATATTTTGGTTTCAAATGTACATTTGCTTGAGGCACATGTAGCATAACTTAAATTTATTTTCATATCTACAGAAATACATAAATTCCTATGTGAAAATAAAAATGTGCTCATACATGTATTTTTTTTCTAAATATTCCAATTACATACGCATTGGCACTTCAAAATGGATTATTTGATCAAGAATTATGGCAACAATTAAGATTACTACTGAAACATTTTGTGGTAGTTCTTTATTGCATACAATCCAGATACAGCATAAAGCTGTCCCTAAAAATAATTATCATGTCATCATTCATTAACAAAATGCATATTTCATATTATGTGGGCATCTCATAATTCATATTTAGTATTTAGGCTAAGTTGAAAATTATGATGCTTTATTATTCACCTTTCATGTTCTTATGATAATGAATATTTATTTACATAGCATGACAGGAAAAGGCATCAGCTGGACTTATGGTAATAGTAGCTACAGCTGCTCAAAAGCTGGAAGTGTCAAAGCAAAGTTAATGTATACACAAAATATATATATTTCTTTTGGAAGAGTAGGAGCTACTATGAAGTTTAATATAAACTATGGTAACCATTTTTGGATCAGATTTTTCCAAATACAGTACTTGACTCATATATAGTAACTTTTCCATACCCTGGAACCTATTCACAACACAACATATATCACAACACTGCTGGAACGTTGAACATGTTTTGGCAAGGTTATGTATCCATGTGGCTTTGAAACAATGAGACAGTGTCTGATTCAGCTCCACCAGATTTACATGTTTTACCAGTGTGCTATGTGTATTTGTTTTGAGGTTACTTTAGGTGTTAGGTTAATAAAAAATCAACTGGAATCACACATGTAAAACAGCTACAAACCCAATTAAAAAAGAATATCTTAGTATATAAATTATCTTTATACAAGATTCAAATTGATATTTGAAACATCAAACTAATGAGTAGATACAGCTCAGGATCATATGCAATTACAATTCCATTTCAATTCTTTAACCCATGCTAAAGTACATCCACATTAACTGGTTCCCACTTCAACAAAGAAGATGCAGGAAGCCCACAGATATATGTAGTCATGACTATGTTCCTTTCTCCCCATTTTCATTAAGTTAGATTTTCCTCCATTGCAATAGTCTCCCTTACCAATGTTTGCAATTCCCCTCCCCCATCCTTTTCCTTTATTCAGCTTGGTCCCATTAGGCTCAACCATATGCTTAACCTGAAGAAAGAGAGGAACTAGGACTACTGGTATTCATCCCTAGCCTATGATGTCCATACTCCCTTCATCCCCCTCTTCGTTGTTCACTCCTCCCTGATGATGAGTGAACCAACTGTAGATATAGGAGGGAAAGCAGAGCTTCCTACCCTGCAGTTTTGCATGTGGAGAAGACTACTTTACTACAACAATCATGCAATCATTAAACTTATACACCCCTAAATGCAATGAAAAATACTGTATTCTTAGAATATATGTGTATTACAAAAAACAGTTAAAATGAATCATTTGTTGAGTTATCTATCCCTGATGAAGTTATAGGATGAAATCTGAATTTGAAGACTGTATATGCAGACACCAAAACTATTTACAGTTTGCCTGGAAGAAATTTTCAAAAGGTAAGTTGGGAAGAGAAAGGTTTGAAAATTAATGGTGAATATTTTAATCCCCTAAGATTTGCAGATGATATTCTTGTTTCAGATAGAGCAGAAGACTTGCAGGATATGCTGAGCAATCTGAACAAAGATAGTCTTAAAGTAGGTTTAAAGATGAATGAGAATAAAACCAAAGTAGTGTTCAACATGAAATTTCAAAGTAGAAAGATTAAAATCAATGGTGTCTTGAATATCTTGAAGAGTATAATTATTCAGGCTAGATGATAAAAGTGACGAAAGACCTTGATAATGAAATAAAAAGGTGCAAAGGTGCATTACACTTGGTTGGAAAATGTTTGGTAAGAATAAGATCATCCATCTCATCCTACCTCTATGTTTGAAACACAAGTTTACAATCAATGTACAATGCCAGCAATAATCTATGGATGCGAGACTAAGAAACTGATGAAGGCAATGGAAACAAAGCTAAGGAGTGCACAGAGGAGAATAGTGAGATCAGTGGTGGGAATAATGTTGAAAGACAGGAAAAGAGCAACTTGGGTGAGAGAGCAGACTGGAGCAAAAGATATTGTGGAGGCAGCAGTAAAAAAGAGAAAGTGGAATTGGACAGGCAAGTTAGCATGAGAGATTGATGGAGCAAATGTGTTATTGAGTTGATGCCAATAGATGGGAAATGTTTAAAAAGCCCTGACAAAAGGTAGAGGGATGAGAGAGACAAGTTTGCTTGAGTGGAGTGGCAGAAGCTGGCATAATTGTGCAAGTCATGGAATGGTATGAGAGAGGCCTTTGATCAGCAGTGGATTCAAGATGGCTGCTTAATTGATTAATATGCAGATATACATATATCTAATATACAATGAATTCACAAGTTCCACACAACTCAAATTGTGTGATTCATTAGTTTCATAATAAACCCTGTATTCCCTAATTCATGACATCTGTACTAGTTACTCACAACATGCTTAGATCTTTCTCCTCTTTTGCCATTGTAATTGACTCACTTCCCAATGAATAACTGAATGATGATCTTTCTGAAATAGTACCCATTTCCAATACTTTGCCTTTTCTGGCACTGAAATTCAATTTCCATTCCAGGCATACAGGATACATAATGTATTTTTGGGCATATGAGTGCGTAATCATATAAAATGAACCCCAATTTTGGCAGGCCTATTCTAGAAAAAATAGCAAACCACAGGCCCTTAGCACCATCAGACTGTAGAAAAAAGTGAGTCTATACTGTAATAAGAACTGAAATTCTACTCTATTTGTGAGAATTACAATGTTATTATAATGAACTGACTATCAAAATCTGTAAAAAGAACAGTGTTCATATATTGCCCTCACCAGATTTTCTTATGGTAATTGACTTTGTACAATATGAACATGAAAAATATATAAAAATAATAAATAAAACTATATGAATTTATAAACAAAATAATGGCACTGGATGCTGAAACAAATGTACTCTGTCAGTTGACCACTAGCCTCTCTCTAATATAAATAACAATACACAGCTGAACATGTACTTAGTGATAGATGCATTATCTTTGTGGTACACACGTGCAGTGATCCCGTCTAACAACGTGACTTACTCCCTCACCTCTCCCATCCTCAGCACTACAAAATCATATATCAACACTTCCTTGTGTATTCAAACTAAGGTAATTTAAACTTTTGTTATGCTTTCTTTAGTACAGGAGGGACAGAGGAAATCATGTTGCTGAGTAGATCCACTGCTTAAGTGTACAAGGATGACATACCCATTGCTAGACACATGTACAACACACCTGCTGTAAATACATGTATTTTTATCATTTACTGGTAAAATAGGAGTTAAAATTATATCTGTGTCTGTAATTTACAACATTTAATTGCTAGTGTCTGAAGAAGGGATCTACTGTAATTGTGGACTGGCTAGTGCGGTTGTATAATGTGTACTTAAGGGAAGGTAGAGTGCTTTACATGGGAAAAGGGGACAAATGTGAGTGCAGTAGTTTCAGAGGGATCAGTTTGTTGAGTATAGTTGGGAAGGCTTATGAGAGTGTTTTAATTGAGAGGATTAGGAGAGGAAGAGGGAGTGGTGAGGAAGTGTGGGTTTAGGGAAGGTGGGGGTTGTGTGGATCAGATTTTTGTGGTAAGGCAGATATGAGACAGCTTCAGCAAAAAATAAGGAATTTTTTTTTAAGTCTTTATGGATTTGGAAAAAAGGATTATGACAGGGTAAACTGGAAGGCACTGTGGGAGGTTTTGCATAAATTCACTAGAATCAGTACAGAGAAGAATGACCAAAATGATACATGGACTCGGAAATTTGCCTTACGAAGAGAGGCTTAGGCACCTAAACTTACACTCTCTGGAAAGACGCAGAGTGCGGGGTGATCTAATAGAAGTGTTCAAGTGGATCAAAGGCTATAACATGGGTGATGCAAACAAGGTCATCATAATAAAACAACAGGGCAGGACTCGCAGTAATGGGTATAAACTGGACAAATTTAGATTTAAGAAGGAAATAGGCAAGCTTTGGTTTACTAATAGGGTGGTCGATGAATGGAATAAACTTAGTAACCATGTAGTAAGCGCTGAAACTATCAGTTGTTTTAAAAAAATGATTAGACAACTTTATGGATGGGGATGACAGGTGGTGATGGATATGGAGCTGCCTAGTGTAGGCCTTATGGTCTCTTGCAGTCTCCTTTATTCTTATGTTCGGATATATGGGAATGGGGGAAGCTGTTCAGGGCAATCAAAAGTTTTTATGAGAGTAGTAGAGGCTGTATGTGAATTGGAAATGGAGTGGTTTGAGATAAAGGTGGAACTGCAACAGGGATGTGTCATGTTGCCATAGCTGTTCAATGTGTACATGGATGGGGGTGGTGTGGGAGGCAAATGTGAGGGTAATGGAAAAAAGTGGAAGGTGAGTCAGTTGTTGTTTGATAATGACACTGCACTTGTGGCAAGGTCAGAGGGGGATTAAGGGAGTTAGGGATGGAGTTTGGGAAGGTATACAATAGGAGAAAGTTGAAGGTAAATGTGGATAAAAGTAAGGTGATGAGGTGTGCAAGGGGAGAGGATGTCAAAGAGTTGGAAGTATCAAAGAAGAAAGGTTGGAGGAAGTGGATATCTTTAGGTATTTGGGGTCACATATGGCAGGAAAGGGAGGAGTCAAGGTGGAGGTAAATTGTAGATTGAGAAAAGCAAGTAAATGCTTTGGGGTATTAAAAAGTGTCATGAGAAATAGGCTCCTGGGAATGGATATAGAGATCATATGAAGGGGTGATTGTGCTGACAGCACTATATGGGGCAGAGACCTGGAATTTAAGAGAGGCAAAGAAAATTTTAAATGTTTGAGATGAAATGTCTTAGAAGTATGGTATGGGTTACAAGCTGGATAGAATGAGAAACATGGAGGTAAGGAGAGTGGGGGTGGAAAAGGCAATGGCAGATAGGGTGGATGAAAGAATAATGGAACAGTCTGGGCACATGGAATGAGAGAAGAAAGATTAGTAAAAGAGGTGCAGAAGGTAGAAGTGGATGGAGTGAACTTGTGGGGACAACCAATAATAAGATAGATGGATTGAGTGAAAGGGATGTTGAGCAAGAGGGGAATGTCTGTTAAGCAAGGAAGGGAGAAGGCATGAGAAAGGGTTAATTGGGGAGTGGCTGTATATAGATGATCTTGAGATACAAGGGAGGGGCAGGGGATGGGGGATAGAGAGTGGTTATGTGTGAATGATATTTTGACATGGCCTGAAGGGATTTCTCCACATCTCTTTTTCTGCATGATGGGACAGAGGGGGGGGGGGGCTTGTCTACTAAGTGAAGTGGCCTTGCTGTGGATCTGTTCTGTCTTACATCTAGGTATATCATATAGTATGCTTGTATTCAGGACACCCTTCAGTTCTGAGACAGTACAAACATAATAGGCCTTGCCACAGAATCAAATTGCCCTACATGCAACCACCACAAAGAAGACATTTAGCAACTCAACTCAGTCTATGCTGCCTCACACTAACATTCCCTGGCCAACAATACAATATTTCTTCCCTGAGTGATGTATGAGCCCACACAATGGCTGCTGCCAGTTACCTGGGATCTGTGTGTTTCTTCCAAGAGACATCTGGGGCACCAGATTGATTGCTATCTCAGTCTCCTTGCCAGCTCCAGACCTCCAAGAGGAGAGGGAAACAAATGGATGATGGAAGGGAGTGGAATAGGTGGGGGTGGGTGCATGCCTCAGGTGGCTACCTCCTTTATATGGGGGAAATAAGTCCTTCATAGATAGATAGGCTTGTGCTATGTTTAGAGCTACAGCAACTGCTGCTGTAAGGAGAGAGAGAGAGAGAAATCAGGAAAAGATCATACTCTATTTGATAGCATTAAAAAACAGGAAATGTATTCTGGGTCTTACATGCAAATTTGAGGTATCTGGTAAACATAAGTACTTGCACCTAACCTGATTTGGTTTTACTTCATAAATTCCCTTGTTCATACCAACAACACAATATACACTCTATAAAAGATTTGTGGGAAAATCTCATCCAGCTGTAGCATTCCTCAGAGAGATTGGACTGCTCAGCCAGACAATCAAGGGAATGACAACAATTTTTTTTTTGTGAGGTACCTTATCAAATGCTTTATCATAAATCCAAGTAAACAGAGTCCACTCACCTATTCCTCTCCTGCACTACACTTATTACTCACGAATACAAACTCAACAAATTTCAAACACAAATACTACATGTGTACTTCAGTTGGGTAACTACAATTAGCTAAATACATGATTTTCTTTTTCTAAAACTGAATTAGTTTTCCACAAGGGGTTTTCTTTTTCTAAATACTTTGTCCCTCTGTCTTTAACAATTTTTTCACACATTTTGGCTACAAGGAGTCAGCAATTCAAACCCTGCCACTGGCAGAGTTGAACCAAAGGAGGGGTTCATTAAATTACATGCTACAAAGTCCTCCCAATAGGGTGAGTTTATGACATTAAACCATATCATTACAAAGAAATAATTGAAAATGTAAAGAAGCAATCTTTCCTCACCTTGAGTTCATGTAAGGTTCCAGCTTGGGCTATATATATATTCTCAGCTCATATGTACAAGAGGCAAGGATGGCAGCAGATTGGAATTAAATTCAAAGGTTGTGAGGCAGTAGTAAGTGCTTAGGTTTAGTATTTTGGGTCATATGCAGCAGGGAATGGAGGTGTGAAGACAGAGGTGTATTATGTGATAAAGGAAGCAAGTAAATGTCTTAAGGAAGTGAAAAGTGTCATGAGAAATAAATAATTAGATTAATGCAAAGAGAAGACATATGAAGGGTGAGAAAATGAAGCCTTCTGCTTAAGTATGGCTGCACTTCAAAGTGCCCTAATCCTGAAGGGATCAGAGGAAATGGAGGAAAGAGTTAAACTATTGTATACTTTTGGAATATGAAAGCGCTACACTAATGTCCTATGAGTCCATGCAACAGCTGCACTGGTTTTGGGTGCAGTCTACCAACCAGTTGCATTTCACACAAGAATGGTACATTCAAGTATGGTGATCATGGTGGGGTGGCTGATATTCATTATGAACACATTCAATCTTTACTGGGTGGTTATGTACAGATGTTCTTTTTGTCCAAATACATACATACATATACCAAAGGCTTTTTCCCCCTTACAAGGGAGGTAACCAATTGTCCAAATGCATACTGTAATAATATTTAATGTTGCCTTCAGTTTCACAGACTGTTGAATCACAGCTCCACATCAGCAAGTAACAGTCCTTGGGCCATCCCACAGATCTCTCTAGGAAAACAGATTGACTTGTCTGTATTGAATTAGGGTAAGGCCATTTCTATGACAGCAGTTTTATAGTAGTCTGAGGGAAGCAGTCACTTGCTAGCTCTCCCTATAAGAAAAAGTGGAGGAAATACATTTGAAATTGAAAAATATCTTGGGCTCTGTCCAGAGACTGTGTTCCAGCCCTTCAGGAGGTGAGGGTGTTAACCACTTCAATACGACTCAAATTCTCGGGTGCAGTATCAGCTGCCAAATGTATGATTCATCACACTACTTGCATTATAAAACATAAAGTCACTGCTGTATTACTCATTCTCTTTTACTCCGAGTAATAATAAACACAGAAAATGTGATCAAACCAGTTCACAGAATCCAGGGGTAACTCATGTACATGCAAAATAATATATATAATTAAGATGCCGATGCTGGCCCAAAATCTATCTGTCAACTTCAACTGTACTTCCTCCACATTTCTAGATATGGAGAGCTGAGAACTTTCAAATACTCTCCTTCTTCCACTTGCAACTGGTGACACAGCAACAGTTCCACAGTAATACAACACAAACAACAGTCTAATGTTTCTTCCCTTGGGAGGGTCCAAGAGCTAATGCCAGCCACTGTGAGGCTGTGGAATTAAAATGCTTGAAGTGTAAAGTAAACAAAGACTATTATGTTTATGGAAGAGGTAGAGTACAAATACATTGGTTAATTTCATGGTATTTCATTCATGAATATCATTCTTTACTAAAAACTGAGTATTTCAACAGATATCACATTCCTTACCTTCTGTTTTGTACATTTTGTATTACACTACTAATATGAAAGAAAGAAAAAAAGGAAGAAATACAGAAAAGAAAGAAAATCTTCACTGAGTGATTTATGGGATGAACATGTACCCATAAGGGCTGTGGATCTCTTGTAAAAGAGAAAAGGGTGAACAGACTGATGGATGAAAAGTATCAAAATGATTCATAACCACTTCCTTCATCCATGTCAAGTACGGTAATAACATCACCAACACTTCTGGTATGTCCAGTGTGGGTTTGGCCATCCTTCATACTGCCTCTGCTTGAGTGATTTGTCTTATTTAAACTCTGATTATTATCATTTGTTTTCTCAATAACAGTACGATTCTTTTTGAAAGCTTTAAGTGAATTATTTTGAGACATTCTTAAATCAGATGGACTGTGTTTGGTATTTAGTTTTGTTACAAAACTAGTTTCTTCCATCCTATTATTTACAGACCTATTAGTGTTAAATAGGCTATTTTTACTACTAGCTGGGGACTGAGTGAACCTGTGACTTGCTCTTCTAAGTTGTGGTGATGAAACTTGCACAGACTTCTCAACTGTTTCAACATTCCTGGGAAAAATAGGTTCCAAGTATGTTTGAATGCCAACACTCACCATCTTAGTTTGGGTAGCTACTTCAGCACAAGCTAAATTTCTTCTTGTAATACCTGATTTAGAAAGGGCTAATGCTAAACCATCTTCCTGAGCTCTGCCAGACCTGACATAAGTCCCATCTTGCCGCTTTAGGTCTGTGCTCTTTAATACATTGTTCAAAACTGTGTGAGCAATGGAATCCTCTTCAATATAACCTCCATTACCAACACCTGCTTCATCTTCTGATTCCATATTTTGACCTGGGAGAGTAACATTCAAGTTTGAGTTCTTCGAAGGTGGACCAGCTGGACCTGCCCTTTCTGAGCGTGTTGGTTCATCTGAGCTGAGATTTAGTCGTTTCATCATGTTTGTAAAGAGAGTATCTTGGTTATTTACTGTGATGGCTGGTAGAATCTGAAAAGAGATTTTGAATATTTGTTGAGGAAACTGGCAATTAATATTTGGGGTGAAATTCAACATACAAAATAATAAGAATATCTCTGCACTGCAATCAGAATACCACTGCACTGTATGAAGATATATTAATAGATATTTCTAGTCTGTGATACTCATGGCGACAATTATCAATAATTTTCCCCCCTTTAATGTCCTTTTATTTAATTATTTTGTAATACTAACCAGAACAGCCTCTCATTCCTACTTTATAATCTGATTAATACATGCAAACATACATATGTGCAACTAGGGAAATACATACAAACATATATATATCAACAGTCCTTTTTCTCTTGGGGCTGAGTCAAGGTACCCATCCTTCAACCATCCCACACCCATCAGAAAACCTATATGTACTCAGAGTGTTTGCCATATGTCTGTACTTGAAAAAGCTGTAACAAGCGAAACGTCGTACCAATCAAGGTTTCGATCTCACACAGTGTTGATTCTCACACTATTTGATGTCCCATTTGGCTGCAGGTCTTCTGCAAAAGACCAGGGGCAATGGATTGATTGACTTATCTTAGTTCCATGTGGATGAAGGGTCATCCCTGTCCTCAACACAATGCAGCAAGATCCAGTCCCTCTGCAGCAGGCCCTAACAGCCAAAGCTGGTTTACCCCCACCACTTTATACATGGTGACCCTACCACCCCTTCCACTTGAGAAATTACAGAGCAGTCAAGAAGTCCCTTCAGGCAGCATCAATTTCTCATCCATTCACAATCACTCTCCCTTGCACCCTAGGCCTTCTTCATTCCATCTATCCACCCTAATCTCAGTCTTACCCAAGTAAACACTTGGCATACAACTATAAACTTTTTCTCCCCATACATAAGAGGTGGTTGAATCAAAGCATACACCCATCCAAAAATCCATTTGTTGTCCCTCCTCATAGATGAAGGGTTGTCCCAGTATCTCTGTCCCCCAGGCCCGTGCAGAGGGGGGTTGTTGGGGGTGCCCGAGTACCTGCCCCTTTGCCCTGTGCCCCAAAAGTGCCCTTCACAAAAATATATAAAAATGAATGAAAAATGATTTCTCACAGACTTTTTCCATTTTCTTACCATTCAGAAATTATAATGTGGAAAATGGTGTTGGACCCTACTGGATAGTTGCCAAATACGAATAATACAAAAGAGTGAAGTGCCCAATTTCCTGCCCAAAGCACCTACCCCTTTCAATGTCTGTGCACATTACTGCTGTCCCCTATCACACTGCTTGGGTCAGAGGCAATGGATCATGACATAAAAGCAGGAACTGGTTTACTCTCGCTGCTTCATTACACAATGATCCCTAACTTTATTTACTTAGGAAATATACAAAGCAAAAAAGAAATTCCTTTTGAGCACATTAGTTCAATCAAAACCACTCTCTAGCTACATCTATCCTTTGTCCTCTCATCCTTGCTCAACTGATATTCCTCTGGGTTCCATCTGCCTTCTTGGTTTTCCCCCCACATCTCCATCCACTTATGCTTTCCACCCTTTATTTGGTCATTTTTCCTCACCCATTCTTTCCATATCCCCAAACCAACACTGCATTCTTTGATCAACTGTCAGCTAGGTCTCTTTCCACTTCAGTTCTGTCTCACCTCCAATTCCTCATTTTATCCATCTTTGTTTTGGTTTTTCCTTTCTGTTACTTGCGGCGAAGGTCGAGGGGATGGTGGTTCGAATCCTGCCATCAGCAAAGTTGAACCAAGGGCATGGTTAATTAAATTCCATGCTACAAAGCCCTCTGTGAGGGGCACTGTCCTAGCCTTCCGATAGGGGGAGTTTGTGACGTTCAACCATATCACTAAGGACATTGTACTAAGTACTATTCCAAATAGTACTAAGTACTTCTGACCCAGGGCAGTGGGCGAGATGCAGGGATGACCCCTCATCCAGGAGGAGCCAAGATAAGAGTGAGGGAGTGGGTGAATGGGAGTTTAGTACGTGGGGATGAATTGGGTGGAAGTGGATTTTATGTCTTTGTTTTTTGGCTACCTCCCTTGCAAGGGGGAAAAAGCCTTTGGTATATGTATGTACTAAGGACATAATGATTAATACTAGCAGAATTTATATATACCTACCATGGAACCCATGTTACTGTCATCAGATGTATTTGAACCTCTTCTGTCATATGGGGTGATTCTCCTTGCTCTTTTCATACTAAACCAATCCCTTCTCTTGCGTCTTCCAAACCGTGCTGCTGTTTGCAAAGCTGCTAATCTTTCAGCATCAGATAGATGGAATGACATTTGTGAGTCCAAGGAATGTCTTCTGGAACCTCCTCGATTGCAGCCCGACTCAAAAGAAAACCTGAAATATTTATGAAACATTCACTTTTTATTTTACCTGTAACACCAATTACACACCCAAGCAATGACAGTCGGATGTCATCTACCCACCAGAAGGAGGGAAGCAGTAACTGGTTGTCAGCTCTACATGTGAAAAAGTGCAAGAAATACAGTTGAAATTGACAGAGTGAGACCTTGAGCCCAATCGAAGACCAAGTGTCAGCTCCATAAGGATGCAACTCTTGACAAAAGTGAGGGGGTCCATAGGTTTTGAAAATGGGCAGGTCTGCTGTCAGTCTTTCAGGACCACCACAAACAAGTAACCATCACTGATCCCTTGTGGAGCATCTACACTCTATCTATATACCAATAGGCCTCTTCCACTTTATAAAGGAGGTAGCCAGTCAAGACATGCACCTACCCCCAACTCATCCTAATCCCGCCTGTCACCCATTTCCCTTTAATCTTAGTTCCTTGTGGGTGAAAAGTCATCCCTGTCCCTTGCCTACTACCTGGGTCAGAAGCCCTGCAACGTGACAACACATCATCTACACTCAGAAACAAAAATCCTCCCTCATAAAACAACACATGAAAATAACTGGCACACAATTTTATACAAGAACCCTGAAACCCACTCCAGAATTACTCTTAACCCCTTCCATATGGGGCCGCACACGTAGGCGTCATGGGGAGCGAGTGTATTCGCGAGGCTGCCATATCGGCGTCTTGATTATATTTATTGTAGTCGCCCCTCCATAATGACATTCTTTCTAATTCTTTTGTAATCGCATTTTCTATGGTTATCAAAATTCACGGGTGAAGAGAGAACGATCGATATAAGCGGTGACTATATTTTATGATGCGAGTATTATTACGACACGTCGTACGGCTGGCATTGGTTGCTGCCACCGAGATCTAAGTCCATGACGCCTACGTGTGCGGCACCGTATGGAAGGGGTTAAGATAGCATGCAAACAAGCCCTCAAACTACTAGTTTGCAATCCAAAAGGAAATACTGATAAGTTCTAGTTATCAAAAAACTTTTCACAAAATTTATGCATGCACAACAAAGAATTTTAGTGCTTGACAAAGTAAATGTCTCACCTCCTACTAATGCTATAGTCAGAGTCGACTGAATTTCTCCGTAAGCCCAAGGCAGCTGATCCAACAAGTGCTCCTCTTCGAGTCATTAAGTGTGGAATTGCAGCTGCCCATGCTGATGATAAATCACCTGATGTCCCACTGTTCATGTCAAAATTTAATCCTGAGGATGAAGTTAATAGTTAATATTGAAAATTTACACTGCAAGGGGAATGTGCTGAAGGACAGGGGGAGTGCTTGTATAGTTCTACTTTACAAAGGGAAAGGGATCAAATATGACTAGTATCTTTAGAGGGATCAATATGTTAAGTATAGTTGGAAATACATATGGAGGGTGTTAATTAAGAGGATTAGGAGGGAAACAAAGGGAGTAATTGAAGAAGAGTGTGTGGTTTTAGGAAAGGTAGAGGATGTATAGATTAAATTTTTAGCAGATATACTGTACAAGTTTTGGACAATAGGTATTTTTTTTTTTTGTGGATCTAGAGATGGTTGACAGGAAGGTATGGTTTGAGGTGTTGCAGATGTATGGGACAAGGGAAAAGCTATCAAGGGCAGTCAATAGCTCTTATGTGAGTAGTAGTGCTTGTGTTTGGGTTGGAAATAGTGAAAGTGTGGGGTTTGAGGTAATGGCAAAATTGCACCAGGATTGTGTAATATCACCATGGTTATTCAACATGTCCATGGATGGGGTGGTACTGTACAGGAGGTAAATGTGAGGGTGTTAGGCAGGGGAATGGGAACTGAGAGTGGAGGGAAGTGAAAGGTGAGCCAGTTGTTGTTTATAGATAGCAATGCACTTGTGGCTGGATCAAAGGAGGTTATAAGGCAGTTAGTGACAGAATTTGGGAGGGTGCATGTGGGGAGAAAATAGGAAGTAAATGTATGTGAAAGTAAGGTGAAGAGATGCACAAAGGGTGTGGGTGGTAATAAGTTGGAGGTAAGTCTTAAAGAGAGCTGGAGGAAACAGACAGTTTTAAGTATTCAGGGGCAAATGTGTAGCAGGGAATGGAAGTGTATGGGTTGAGGTAAACTGTACAGTGATGGAAGCAAGTAAATGTCTTGGGGGAATAAGAAATAAGTATCAAGGATAGACACAAAGACAACACTAAATGGCACAGTACTGGGCAGAAAGAGGAAAATTTAAAAATATTTGAGATGAAGTGTTTGAGAAATATGGTGGTATTTATAAGAATGGATAGTAAGGAATGAGGAGGTGTGGAAGAGAGCAGGTGTGGAAGAAGAGCTGGCAGGAAGGGTTAATCAAAGAATATTGGGATGGTTTGGGCTTATGGAAAGAACAAGTGAAGAAAGACTAGTAAAAAGAGTGTGGAGGGTACATGTGAACGTGAGTGAAAGACTGAGAATGAGATGGGTGGAGGGGTTAATGGGTCTTTAGTGGTGGTGGTGGTGGTGATGATGATGATGATGTGGTTTAACACAAGAAAATCCCCCCTATCAGGAGACTAGGACAGTGCCCCTTACAGAGAATTTTGTAACATGGAATTTAACAAACCATACCCTTAGTTCAATTTTGCAGGTGGCAGGGTTCAAACTGCCATCCCCTCAACGTTCACCACAAGTTATAATGCCCTAACCTGCTCGGCTGGCGAGCTTCGAGAAAGAGTAGGAGATGGGACCCAATGAGCATTGCTCTTTAGTAAATGGAGAATGTTGAGCAGGAAAGGGAGAGGACAAGGATTAAGTGTGTGGAGAATGGTTATGAATATATGATAAACTGACACATCCCAAAGGGACTTCTTGTCTTCTTTTAAATCTTACTTCCTTCAGCAATATGGCAAAAAGTCATCAACCACTTGTCTTTCAATAATCTATAGTAGTCTAGAGGCTGTAGTGTCTTCTGATAAAGATTTTGAGTTTCTTACCCAGTGGGTCATCATGCAATGAGTGAAGGCTTATGGACAGCCGTCCAACAGTGTTTAGATCATTGCGCTTGGCATAAGCATGTGCAATAACCCTATGTTTGGCCAAACGGACAGGTTCATCACTTGAAATTCCAGCCACTCTGTCAGATATGATAAAATAAATAAAATCTCTTCATATTATTCCTCTATTACAATTGAATGAAGCATCTACTTAATTAATGCTTTGGAATTATTCTTAGATCATTTTGTATTTCACACTAAAAGGCATGTCAGCATCTATTTACCTCCTAATAAACCTTTTCCAGGCATCCACGGAATTTGGTGTCCAGCACCATGATGACATTATGATGCCAACACCAAAGAAGGCTAAAAAATGTAGTTTGTAAAGGTTGAGGCTGGGCCTAGTACTCAGACTACAGCTTGTCCTTCCATCACCAGCCCGTCCATCATGAACAGTGATATTGGATACACACCTGTAAATGACATGATAGATACATACATACATATACACCTACAAATGAATTAGCTATGTTATCTAATTCCAATTTCCCCCTTCCAACCAGCCAATACCCAAGAAACAAATTGTCTAGTCACCCCTTTCATTATCATCACATGTCACTTTCAGCCCTTTCTATTTAAACCATGTGAAGACTGTACTTCATCACTTTCTGAGACTGTTATTGAACCCTCCTGCCCTATTATGCATACACAGAATACTGAATGCAACATAAAAACAAGCATATCAGTATTTTACTCAAACATCTAGAATAGATTCTCAGTCCTCCACAATACATCCTCAAAGACAAGTACAAGGAGCTTGGCAGTATAGGATATGATGTCAGTATGGGGGAGAGTAACTAATGGAGTTCCACCATGGGTGGGTACTAGCAGCTAACATGTTCTTTATCTCTCTAAATGACACAGTAGTAGGTACAAGCTATACTATCATGTTTGCAGATGATGCAAAGATTATGAGAACAGTGAGAAATCAGAAATATATACATGAACTTACATAATATATGATCTCAGAGCTGCATCCCAGTGATGTTGATTGTTGTAGTTGTAAATGTGGCAGTATACAGTGACAGCCGTAAAAGTAACAAGTGCTATGGTAAAAATGCCCATTCTCACTATAGTTTCAACAATCTTGCTATTGGCCTTCTCTCCTATGATATTTGAGCATTCCATCTTGAACTTCACCAAAGTGATTAGGCCTAAAATACAAAACTTATTTTCTAATTCTGTTTTTACACAAATAAACAAATATTTCAACGTAGAATACTTGCCTCACTAAGAATGAACATAGTAACATTAGAAAAGTATGCCATCATTAGTGTACAAATCTTGAAAAAGAATCAAGTAAAACTACATGACATCTCAAATACTGCAAAAGATTACTTTGAATTAAGAAGTAGCCTGATGTGCAAATAATGAGAACCACTGGCACAATGAGAAATCCAACTCTGATATGCACTCCTGTTGAAAGAAAGCAAATGCCAGCCATGGAATCTGCCCGCACTTCCGCCAAAGCCATCAAGGTGATGGTCAAGACCAAGGGTAGTGACCATGCAATCAAATGGAAATATGCAGCTCGCCTTTCAAGCTCTTCATGACTCTCTCCTGCAGCTGCAAAACATAAGTATGGCTTTAAACAGGAACAAATATATTATTTTTGAAAGTAAGCTTTGTAATACAAATTTTAGTTATACTAAATGAAGATGAGGAGTCGGAAATATTAAGATAATGCACAAATAATCTTATTTAACATCACAAACTCCCCCCTATCAGGAGGTTAGGATGGTGACCATTACAGAGGACTTATAAATGCATAAAATAAATTAAATTAAAAGGAAAAAGAAAGAATACCAGGAGAAGCCAATAGAAATATGGGAAGTAATGAAGGATAAATGAGAAACAGAAGAGGAAATGATAAGGAGTGCAAAGATGATATGAAGGATAAGTTGGATGGAAGAGAACAGGATAGGTGGCAAGTGAATGGTGGAATAAAGAGGTACAAACAATGGTGAAAGAAAAAACAAGTTTATGAAGATTGGTTGCAAAGTAGAACTAGAGAAATATATGAGAGATACAAAAAGAGGAGAGGAGAAGCAAATTTTAAGATGAGGCAGGATAAAAGGAGAGCAGATGTAGTGTAGGAATTTGACAGATAGTTTTGAAAAGAATAAGATGTTTCAGGAGGAAGTGAAATGAAAGATGAATGTCTGTGTGTAATTCACCATGGTCTTAGGTCATGTGTTGGACTTATTATCAACAACTATTACTCTCCCAAATAAGAACCCAGAGCTCATATATTTACCTAGTTGTATTATACAGGAAGGGAGCTATGCTCGTGGTGACCTGTCTTTCTATCTCTCAGCATCAATTTTTTTCTTAAAATCTTGTATAGTGTTTGCACACACTGTTTCATTGTCTAATTTATTCCATCTATCTACCACTCTGTGTGGGAAGCTGTTCCTTTTTAAATTTCTTCTATAACTATCTTTTTTTAGTTTCTTTTCATGTCCTCTCGTTTTACCGTTGTCCCATATTAACAAGTCATCCCTATCTAAAACTTCCATTCCTTTCATTCTTCTGTAGATAGTCAGCAGGTCACCTTTCTCTTCTCTGTTCCAAAGTTGGTAGTTCTAATTTGGACAGTCTTTGCTCATACGTTAGTTCGGAAAGAGCTATGGCCTGAGCTGTGTGTATGTGTGTGTTTACCTAATTGTAATGTACTGGAAAGAAGTAATGCTTGTTGGGTCTCCTCCTCTACTCTCCAATTTATCATACCTAGTCTCAAATTCATGTACAGTTTGAACTTAGTCTATATCTTTGGTACCTCCCTTATACAGGAGAAGCCGCCCTTGGAATATAGATAGATTTGATTTCATGTATTGTTCCATCTTAGGCTATATCACCTAAGCTATTTCAAGTATTTATGTATCTATATAGAAAACTATATTTCTTCACATCCTTTAGACAAGTAGTCTTCCATAATTTGTTCTTATGGCCTCAAGCCTTCCTCTCCTTAATCAAGAGATCTCTTCTATCAATGTAATCTATCCCCATTAGTGACCTAAATACACCTACATCTCTTAATCCAACACTCATCAACTGCCACTTGTGCAGCTGTTTGGACCCAGGACAAAACACCACTAATTCCCAAAGTGGGTTTATGTCCTGGAACTAAATGTCTGCACAAGTGGCAGTTCATGAGTGTTGGAATAAGAGACCAAGGTGTACTGTAATGATATCACTTCTTTCTCTTTGCTTTGATCTTTCAAATCTGGCAGATCCACTGTCTTTAGTCTTTCGTCATATGGTTTATCTGCTAGGCAAGGGACCAATTTGGTTGCTGCCTTTTGTATTCTAATCTTAGTTACATCTTCACATGTCCATATGTGCACATGTGTGTGTGTATGTGTGCAATGAAGTACATTATCAACAATGGAAATGTAGAATTACTTCTTAGTGCACCATTCCACTTACCTAAGGATTTGAAGCTGGTATGCCAACAGTAGGTGAGGACAATAACCCACATGCCACATGCAATCATGAAGTAATAGATGCAAATGAACACTGCAACACATGACAAATTCTCACCAGAACTGTAAAGAAAATGAACTTAAGTTTTTGTCAATATAAATTGAATCTGTTATTACCATTTCATCAAAGGAAGATCCCAGAGCACCACACAATGCAATGAGTCAAATGCCCTGTTGAAACTCACATTGCAACTCCACTAGTGCTAGGATCTGATCAGTTGTTGACTTACTGGGCCTGACATTCCTTGTATTACAATGGCCTTCAACATGCTCAGTGATTCCCCTGATATGCCACTCCTTATTCATCCTTATTTGAAAATTACTTCAATACTGTAACACCTGTTTAAGAAGTCATGTCTGCCATGCATCAAGACATACCTTGGCTCTGCCTGCCGAAGAGTTCCATCTTTGCGGCATGTAATGTCCTCTCTTGCCCCTGCTTGGAACTGTACCATAAAGCCAATTGAAGCAACCAGCAAACAACCATTGATATAAAATATGATAAGTGCTGGATATTTACTAGCTGACTTCCAGTCAATGAGGTAGGTTATCTGAAAAAGAGAAATCATATGATATTAAATGTTATGTAATGTTATACATATCCATTATAATCATAACTCCAAGTTCTCATGAAATATATATACATGCACACACACAAATACACTATACATGATTTTAAGAATAATCTGGATGTGGAGAGATAAGAAAACAGGTCACTACGAGCATAGCTCTCATCCCGTAAAATACAACTAGGTAAATACTTCAAAAAGATCTAGGCAGTATATATGTCTGAAGTACAACTGGAAATAACGCAACACAACCATCATTGAATTCTTCAACAAAAAGTGAAGCAATTACAAAGGCAAATTGAGGAGAACATTTTTTTTGGAGTGATGAAAAAGAATAACCTGTCACCAGACAAACATATCAGCAAGATTGTGGGAGAGACAAATAGATTACTGAAGAACATAAAATTAGTTTCCAACTATATGGCAGAAGAAATGATAAAAAAAGAAAAGAAAGAAAGAAAGAAAGAAAAAGTCTATTCCAACCTAGATTGGAATATTCAGCAATAGCATGGTCCCCACACAAGGATATTAGCAAGCTCAAGAGAATGCAAATGGCAGTGACCAACATGGGTGAAACACCTTAAATGCAATCATCACAGAACTTATTGAAGTACAATAATTGCTGAAAATATTTGAATGATCAAACCATATCACACAAAAACATCCTTATTTAGGTAAATAAACCTAATCAACCCAAGCAGAATAAGAAACTAGGTGAACAATTAGCATTTGCTATCCCTGAAGAAGAGCAGGTAGTCTACCTGTGAAAACATCAATATCAAATCAATACCAAACATACCACAGTGAGAGCTACAAATGCCAAGCTGATGCCTCCAACTATTCCAATGTATCTACGCAGATCTTGATGTTCCTCTTCTGTAAACATTGGATTGCTACACTGAATACCACATCCTTTCACACCTTCATACCATGAATCTTCCTCTTCTGTTTCTACCAAGGGAGCTGCACATCTTCCAGATGTGTTGAATTTGAGTTCTCTCACACTGTTCTGAAAGTTGATTCAATATATTACATAAAAAGGACATCTTCAAAACAATGGCAATTATGACATAATAACACACACATCAGAAAATCACAAGAGCCAGTAAAGACAATAGAACTTACCCTACATAAATAGGTTGGTTGATAGATTTGTTTGCACTGAAGGAAGTCAGGCCATTTTCTTTCAAGCTCCACAAGTCGACAAGGAACTCTGGTAATGTTGCACATCTCCTGTTTCAATTAAACAAGATACATACTGTATTCATATACTAAAAGGCCCTCTTTCCCTTTATAAGGGGAATGGTCAGCTAACCCACCTTTCACCCATCCCCATCCAACACCCATTTGTCGTCCCTTTTATCTTACCTCCTTGGATAATGTGTTAGACCTCTGACTGACAGCTATTATCCTCCCAGATGAGAGCTCAGAATTTATATATGGCCTTACCTATGAGTAATGCTGTCACCTTATACAAACATACAAGTCCTTGCCCACCAACACTGGAGTGCCAGCTTGCAACATTGTGATGCTCTTCAGCCCTGGCCAGTGATTCAAACTCAGACAGCTGAATTAGAGTGTGAGTGTGTGTGTGTGGGGAGATATGTTCCATGTTTGTATTCACTCACACACACACAAACACCATACATGAATTTAAGAACTAGATGTTACAAGATACTAAGATGGGTCACCATGAGCATAGAGCTCTGAGCTCTCTTCTGGGAGGGAAATAGCTGTCAATCATGAGTCCAAACATGTGATCCAAGACCATGGTGAATCACACACATACACATTTTTCCCATAGTATGAATTATGTTTCTCCTCACCTGTGACGGGAGCTCAACAGAAGAATTGTGGCAGGGAGGAAAGAGAACTGAACATAGAAAGGGCTGAACTACTGCCCAACACCTTGGGATATTCTGTAGTGCCTTCCATACTTCCAACTGTTCCTGTAATTAGATATTAGCTTAGCATATTATAAAAGAATAACACAATAAAATCAATCATGAATTCAGGATAAGAATTATATGCACTCGAGATTAATAGATATAATACAAGAGAGATGTTTGGGCAGACGGTGCCTTTCTGGACCTACAAAAGGCATTTGATAAGGTACCACACAAGAAACTAATAAGGAAAATAGAGTCTGGGTGGCATCAGAGGAAAATTATTAAAATGGATGAAAGACTTCCTGACTGGGAGGAAAATGAGAGTAGTAATTAGAGATAAATTCTCAAATTGGGAAGAAATGATAAATGGTGTCATGCAGGGATCAGTACTGGTCCTGATCATGATTGCCATATACATAAATGACATGGATGAAGGAGTAGTGTTATATGAATTTCTTTGCAGACGACGCAAAAATACTAAAGAAAGTAAAAACAGAGGAGGATTGCAACTCATTACAACAAGACTTGGACAAGATCTGGAAATGGACTCAAAAGTGGGAAGTGAAATTCAATATCAAGAAATGTAGTATAATGGAATTTGGAAAAAGTAAGAACAGAATATCAAGAGATTATAAAATTGGTGAAGAAGAGGTCAAAAAGGTAAACTTGGAAAAAGACCTTGGAGTGATGATCAGCAAAGATATGACAGCGAACAAACATATTAATAAAATAGTCGGAGAAACCTACAATTTATTGAGGTCAATAAAAATGGCATTTGTCTATTTGGATGGGGGAAAAAGCCTTTGGTATATGTATGTATGTAATAAGACCAAAACTCAAGTACGCATCAACACTATGGACACCCAGCACTAAAAATAATATAAAAAAATTAGAAAGAATACAAAGAGCAACAACAAAACTGGCACCAGCTCTTTCCAAAATGACATATGAACAAAGATTGTCCAAATTAGTATTACCAACTCTGGAACAAAGAAGGGAAAGAGGAGACCTACTATCTATAGAATTATGAAAGGAATGGCAATCTTAGATAAGAATGATTTATTGAAATGGGACAATGGAAAAACAAGAGGACACGAAAAGAAACTCAAAAAAGATAATTACAGAAGAGATCTGGAGGAGAAAAAAAAAAAAAAAAAAAAAAAAAAAAAAAAAGAGCTTCCCACACAGTGTGACACATACCTGGAACAAATAAGACAAAGAAACAGTGTGTGCAAACACTATTCAAGATTTTAAGAAAAAAACTTAATGCCGAAAGATACAATGATTGGTCACCACGAGCAGAGCTCCCTTCCTGTATATTTTATATATATATATGTACATATGTGTGTATGTAAAGATTGACAACATATGGAGGTGTGGTGGCAAATAAAATGTTAAGGCTAAGTATGGAGTTTAAATCAGTACAAGAAATTTTGACCTCTTTTTCTGTCTGCTGAAGAAAGTCCAAGAGGTCAAAATGTCTGGTACTGTATAAAACTCCATACTCTAGCCTTCCATTTCATTTACCACCTCACCTCCAGACACACACACACACACACATATATATATGAATATGTATGTATGTGTGTGTGTGTATATATATATATATATATATATATATATATATATACATATATATATATATATATATATATATATATATATATGCAGAAAGATCACTATTAACAACACGTGATCCACAAATTTTGCTGGTAACCACTAAGGAAATCGGAAGAAAACAGTATATCCCAAGCGCTTTCGTGTAATTCACATCTTCAGGGGAATACGAAGATGTGAATTACACGAATACGAAGATGTGAATTACACGAAAGCGCTTGGGATATACTGTTTTCTTCCGATTTCCTTAGTGGTTACCAGCAAAATATATATATATATATATATATATATATATAGCCAAGAAAAGACAGAGGGAGGGGTGGTGAATAGGAGTGAAGTATGTGGGGATGAAATGGGTGGGAGCAGATTTATGCTTTTAACTTTGGCTACCTCCCTTGTAAGGGGGATAAAGCCACTGGTATATGTATGCGTGTACATATATATACTATACATACATCAAGTGAAAGCACATACATGTACATGCATGCACACACAAACTGATAAATGGAAAAACAACTTACCCTTGCTTTTGCTTGGCTTTTAAAACCTGTTAACACCAAAGATGTGTGAGTATAAGGAAGTTTCACTCCTAGACATGTTTGCTCCTCCAGTGGAACACATTCAGCTGATTGATGACAAGCACTGACCTGCTAGTAAAGAAAAGCCAATTATTAAAACTTCTTTTATTTCTAACAACTTGGTAAACTTTGTACAAGTTACAATACAGGTATTTCAAGTTTTATCCAGTATGCCTGTAAGGTACGCGTACCAATGAAGACGCACTTGCCCTATGCAGACGCATTGGACACAAAAAAAACTTCTATCTGCCGATGGTGAATAGATAGGAGCATAATTATGGGTTCAAAAAATCACTTAACTATCCCCTCACAATGTGACATAGTCTTACCTTCCTAATCCAAATAGGTATGTGACTACAGGAAATGAAATTAAAAAAAGTACTGTTTATGAAAGAATCTTTTCATCTCCTGCAGTCATGTACCTATTTGGATTAGGAAGGTAAGACTATGTCACATTATGAGGGGATAGTTAAGTGATTTTTTGAGCCTATAATTATGCTCCTATCTATTCACCATCGGCAGATAGAAGTTTTTTGTGTCAAATGCGTCTCCATTGGTACGAGTACCCTAATAAAAGGGCTTCTTCCCCTTAACAAGGGAGGTAGCCAGCCAGGCTTATGCACCCTCCCTCACCCATCCACCTTTATTGCCTAGGTCAGAGGCAATGCAGCAAGACACAGCACCTCCACAGCAAGGCCCAATGCCCAAAGCTCCCCACATCTATATCCTGCTCTCTCCCTTCCCTGCTCACCAAACATTCCCCTTTTATCTAATGGCCCCTTCACACAATCCATTCATCCCATTCTGTCTTCCCCTCAAGTCCTCTCCATTCATCTCTGCTTTCCACATTTTTTTACTCATTTATAAGTTGAATAATTTGTTTACCAATATCAAGATTGAATATCATGATCCAGTTCATAGATCAACCAAGATGCATTTTATTCAATTAAGTTTTGAAAGTGATGGATGGGAATGGAATGGGTGGGGATGAAATGGGTGTTAGTGGATATATGCCTTTTGACTTTGGCTACCTCCCTGGTAAGAGGGAAAAAGCCCTTGGTATATAGATGGAGTTTTGAGGGGATTTGCCTGACTTGAATACAATTTTATAATCACTACATAACATACATAAGACTACTCCTAAATAGGTCAACACAGTTCTCATCACTTCCATCTGGGAACACTCAATCTGACATCTTTCCCTTGGCTCTATCAACTAGTCTAGTCTTTATATTAGTAATCTATATAGTATTTTGTCAATACTTTAACTGAAATGCAAAGATACTGCACATTGATCCTTTCCTTTATAGTATGTAAGATGCCAATGACCATCAGAGAAGCTCCGCAAGTTCAAAATCAAACTAAATACATACATATACCAAGGCCTTTTCCCCTTACAAGGGAGGTAGCCAAAAAGGGAAAGGCATAAAATCATTCCCACCCATTCCATCCCTGAATACACTCCACACCCCTCCACCCTCCCTCTTATCTTAGCACCTCTTGGATGACGGGTCATCCCTGCACCTTGTCCACTGCCCTGGGTCAGAAGCAGTGTCTCAAGACACAGCACATCCACAGCAAGGCCGCTTCATTAAATCGGCGACCCCCCCTCTCTGTCCCCCCATGCATAAAAGGAGAAGACAGGGAGAAATCCCTTCGGGCTGCATCAAATTTTGCTCATACATACTACCTCACCCCCCATCCCCCTGCCCATTCCACCTCATGCATCACAACATCATCCATATACAACCATTCTCCATTCACCTCTGTCTTCTGTCCTCTCCCGTCCTTCCTCAACAGACATTCCCCTCTTCCCCAAAGCCCCCTTCACCCCATCCATCCACCTCATCCTAGGACGTCCCCTCATCTTCACTCCCTCCACATCTGCCTTCCATACTTCTTTTACTAGTCTTTCTTCACTCATTCTTTCCATGTGTCCAAACCATCCTAATACTCTTTCATCAATCCTATCTCCCAGCTCCCTTTCCACCCCTGTTCTCCTCCTCACCTCCTCATTTCTCACTCTATCTAGCCTAGTAACCCCTATCATACTTCTCAGACACCTCATCTCAAACACATTCAAACTCCTTCTCTCTTCCTCTCTTATGTTCCATGTTTCTGCCTCATACAGTGCTGTTGGCACAATCACTCCTTCATACAGTCTCCTCTTAGCATCCATTCCCAAATGTCTATTCCTCATTACACTCTTTAATCCACCAAGGCATTTACTCACTTCTCTCAATCTACATTCTACCTCCACCGTCACTCCACCTTTTCCTGCCACATTTGCACCCAAGTATCTAAAACTATCCACTTCCTCCAGTCGCTCTCCCTTAATGCTCACTTCCAGTCTACTGCCACTTTCACCCCTTGTACATCTCATCACCTTACTTTTACCCACATTTATCTTTAGCTTTCTTCTATCACATACTCTCCCAAACTCTGTCACCAACTTCCTCAGTCCCTCCTCCGATCCTGCCACAAGCACAGTGTCGTCAGCAAACAACAGCTGGCTCACCTCCCACTTTTCTCCATTTTCTTTAACCATCTCCAATCCCTGACCCACTACCCTTGCATTTACCTCTTGCACTACCCCATCCATGTATAAGTTGAACAGCCAGGGCGACATAACGTATCCTTGACGAAGTTCCACCTTTACCTCGAACCACTCACTCTCTTCATTTCTAATCCTGACACAAGCTCTACTACTCTCATACAAACTCTTGACAGCTCCTAGAAGCTTTCCTCCTATCCCATATATCTGCATAACCTCCCACAGTGCCTTTCTGTCTACCCTATCATAAGCCTTTTTCAGATCCATAAAAGCCCAAAAAACATCCTTCCCCTTTCCTATAGCTTTCTCACATATCTGTCTTACCACAAAGATCTGATCTACACAACCTCTACCCGTCCTAAATCCACACTGTTCCTCACCAATTACTCCCTCTGTTCCTCTCCTAATCCTCTCAATCAAGATCCTCCCATAAGCCTTCCCAACTACACTTAACAAGCTAATCCCTCTGAAACTACTACATTCACACTAGCCCCCTTTTCCCTTGTAAAGTGGAACTATACAGGCACTCCTCCAGTCCTCTGGCACTCTACCCTCTCTCCAGCAAACATTAAATAACCTCACCAGCCAGTCCACCATCACTGTACCTCCTTTTTTTTTAGACATTCTGCATGGCATCTATCCAGACCAGGTGTCTTACCTGCTTTCATCATCTTAACAACTGCCTTCACTTCATCCTTCCTTATTTCTCCTCCATTTTCCTCACTCATCACTCTCATTTTCTTAGCATTTCCCACTGCAACTATCTTTCCCTCCCTATCCTCCTTCACATTTAGCAACTCCCTAAAATATTCTGCCCATCTTCCCCTTACTGCCTTCTCTTCCATTATCATCTCTCCATCTGCACCTTTTACCTTTTCTTCTCTACTTGATTCGCCTCCTCTTCCTCTTTTAATTTCTTTCCAAAACATCTTTTTATTACTTTCAAAATTTTGTCATACTCTTATCCCATTTCACATCTGCTCTCCTCTTTGCCTTTTGCTTTACTTCTCTTTTCTTTTCTTTGTACCTCTCATATGACTCCCTCGTCCTATTTTGTAACCAATCTGTGAAAGTTCGCTTCTTCTTTTCTACAACCTTCTTTGTTTCCTCATCCCATCATTCACTACCCTTCCTTCTATTTCCTCCTGTCCTTCTTGTTCCACACACCATCTTTGCACACTTTGTGACTCCCTCCTTGAACCATCCCCATTCCTCCTCCACACCTAGCTCTACTCTATCCTTCACTCCCTCCCACTCCTCCTTCAGCTTCTTCTTGTACTCCTCCTTTTCCTTTTCATTTAAAGAGTTCACTCTTAGCACCTCCCTACTTTTTGTCCCTAGCATCCTAATAACTTCATTCACATCTATCCAATACTTTCTCATTGACACTAATGACTTATAAGTTAAATGTTTGTCCCCCTTTGGATAGGGATTTCCCTAAACTTGCCAATCTTAGTTTGAATTATGTGCACATTCATTCACTACACAACCCACCATCATTTTTAGTCCTGTATTTTTCTTCTCATCTAACTTTTGAAATTTCTCCTACTAAATTCAAAATAATATCTTTAATTTTCAAATCAGATCCAATTTAGGTTGTTAAAGTATGATCATTGTCAATTTTTGGCTCTACCCTAAAAACCAATGCACCTACACACGAGCTCAGAATAATCTATATATTTTTAATTTTATCAAAGTTAATATATCTGCATATACAAATTTAATTTCAGGTAAATACAAGGAGCAGTATTCAACATTGGAGACTATATTGGATATAAATATATATATATATATATATTACAAGCAATATGAAAAACTAACATGGTATAAAACCAATAAGGTTCTTCAGTATTAGAATCTTATTTGTCTTATCACAGTTTTAAGTGACCTCACCACAGCCAGTCTGGGGACCCACTGTTTCCACACCTCTGCTCGCACTTCAGGTATTGAAGCTGATCAGTGATAGAGCTTGATGCAGCTCCCTGTGAAGTCGGGCCGTGTGGTATTGGAAAATCAACTATAACACACCTGTAACTTCCCATGCTGTACCAAATACTCACCCTGTGCAAGTTATTCAAAACTGATGAATATTGACTGTTTGGAGCAAGAGTGATGTGATCAGGTGGCTTAACACTATGCAATGCTTCACCAGCATCCACCTTGAAGTTCTTTCCAAAAATGGACATGTCTGTAAAATCATTGTGAGCTGACTGATTCTGGCCTCCTGTTGGCTGCAAGGGTGAATCAATTGATCCATCTTGAATCACTTGGCACTCTACTTTTGACACGTAATTTATAATGATCATCCACACAGAGGTCTGGAAGACCACCATCACTACCTAGAATGAAAATGAAAATGTTGGTTCATTATCGACATACAGTTCCCTCTCTATACTTCAGACACGAGTTCTGCATATTATACATTGGAGCACAAACAGATACATAAATGCACGAGTCTTACCATACTAAGTGTTCTGCCATCCACCAAACTCAAAAGGCTATTTCCGCTTCATGACTTCTGATGAACGAGCGAGGACCACCAAAGAAGACAACCACTCTTATGACAAATATTAACTTTTCGTAGACATAGAGTAAAACACTACATTTCGCTACATTCCTAGCATCAATGTGTAGTTGGATATCAATGGTATACACAAGAAAACATCCATTTTCCTATATACCTCTCTTAATTTTGTTTATGTCTCAACGTCTGATTTAACTGAAAAGTGGACCACACACAGTCTTTGTTTTGTGTTCGAATTCATTAGTGTAGTTTCTGTTCATCTATCATATGTTTCTCTTGCCATTTCAGAATATATCGGTTATACCATTAGGTTATTTTCCCATAAATTATATTTCTTAAATGGCAAAGCAAGGTAATAATAACAGACTTTTAATAATCTATGAGAGAAAGTTTATTGCACCCACTGAGATGAGCACGTTCGGACTAAGGGTTAAAGGCTGCTGCTGCCACCAGCCAAAGGTTCGTTTTGGCGAGCGTCATTTCACCCTCCTGTGGTTACCTCCTGTCCCTTCTCCTCTTCCTCCTCCTCCCCCTCCTTCTACTCCCAGAGGCGACGCTTGGGCCTCCCTAAACAAAGGCGACGCAGTGACAGGTGTTGAGACTTTAAAAGTCCCACGACAACCATAAAAGGCTCGCACAAGACACAAATCCTTCAAACCTTTCTCTGCACAATGTGACAGTTGAGCTCAACATTACTCCGAGAAAAAATTGGACAATAAGACATGGGAGCGAGGAGATTTTTCATCGTGAAAATCCTAGCCTCGAGAGGAACTGCTACCCGCATCATCCACATTTCTTGAAAGGCAATACTCGAGAAAACGGGCCTCAAGTTCCACAGAAAACGGGACGTCTCATTACTCGGTATTACTGAGTCGTTAGTGACTCAACGCTTCAGGAGATATTTTGACCGTCTTGAACTTTGAATATCGCGCTGCCTCCGTCCGAATGGCACGAAATAGCCCCGGGTCGGTCGGCCATCAGGTGTGTGGCGGAAGATTGTACGCATGGATATGGATGTTTGTTCTGTAAATTCTGAACACGCTTGATTCTCTCAGAAATGTGGGCACATGCCTACTCAACTGGTTTACGCCTTGTTCGTCTGACCGACTCTATGCATAGAGCAGAATCTGAGAGGAGGAGGGGAACAAAAGGAAAAGGAAGAAAAAAAAATGAAAAAGAAGGCGAAGAAAAAGAATTAAAAAAAAATAAAGAAGGCGAAGAAGACCACCAACAACTACAATAACAACGGCTGATTCGCCACATCTCTATATTTGTATTTGCGGTTTCTGATTATCTTCAGAGTTAAATGAATAGATGTTGTGGTTGTGTTGCTTTTCATCCAAGTAAAATAAAAATCACACTACTGCAGATTAGTGATTTATAAGAAACGTGAATTGTTATCATCTTTCTTTTCTCGTGATGCCCTCTTCATTTTATTGAAATCTAACAGTGCGTACATGGAGTGGGGTTTAGGAGAGCAGTTGACCCCTCCCCCCCTTAGAAAACCAGGATGTGTTTGAAGCTTTACCTGTTGTCACTTACTATTTCGATTAAAAATCAATTTTATTGTGGACGCCCCTGAGTGCGAACAATTCATTACATGATCAACCGAGGGCGTTAGTCATTTGACTTTGTTAAGGTCACCCCTATCTTACTCATTTTCTTTTGCGTGTTACATTCGGCAACTGATGGATGTAAACAAACTGAAGTTGTTACCTTGGTTATCCAGAGAGGCAGGGGATCTCGGGGCTAGCCCCTAACAATATTTAGTAGGGTATTTTTTTTATAAGAATATGGCATCCTTTGCTAACCAGTCCTCAAATACACAGGAAAGACTCTATGTTATGCTGGAGAAGTTGCAGAAAATGGCAAGGGAAATTCCACCGTAAGTCACTAAGTGTGCAGAAGTGATAAGGTCAATTGGGATTGCAAGATAATTGATTGTGACAGTGTGACAACAAACCCAGATTTAATTGATCAACTTGATAAGTCCTACTTTGGTATTTATAGGATCTTGCACTAAGCAATGCTGGCATTGAAAATTTTTGAGCTAAAGGAAATTATTTTTTAAAATTATGGCCTATGGGTTTTGGAAACTGACAAAGTTGATAGGAAGGCATTTGAGAGGTGGAGAGGTATGTGAGAGGGTGAGGGAATTATTTTTCACTATGAGTAGAACTTGTGTTAGGATAGTGGTGTTGGGTTGTGCATTATCACCAAGAATATTCAATATGCACACCCAGAATATCTCTCAATTTCATCCACTTCATTGATTGATCTGAATATTTCAATCACCACTATCATGTCACTACAGTCTTTTTTTTCTTCTAATATTCCTTCATACTGGATTTAACATAAATGGATTTTTCTGTCATACGACACTGCTTCTGACCCAGGGCAGTGGACAAGGTGCAGGGATGACCCGTCATCTAGGAGGTGCTCAGATAAGAGGGAGGGTGGAGGGGTGTGGAGTGTATTCAGGGATGGAATGGGTGGAAAATATTTTATGCCTTTCCCTTTTTGGCTACCTCCCTTGTAAGGGGGAAAGCCTTGGTATATGTATGTATGTATTTATTTTCCTTCTTTATGGAACATTTATATGATGGTATCTTGATCATTACATTTGAAACATCATCATTTGATATATTTGCTTCTAGTAAATATAGTATAAATTAGAATAAAATTATAAGAGGACAGAAACACTCAAAATATATATATATAATGAAGCAAAGATAGCAGTGTTAAGCACATTTATCCCAGCCCTCTAAGATACACAGGTGAGATCAAATTATGCTGAAATATTTTTGTCCTTGCAGGAAATATCAGCAACGTCTTCCATATGATTTGTTGTCATCTTTAGCCCATGTCCTGCTGGATCAAACTGTCTTTGAGATTGTTCGGGAACTGGCTGAACTTCAGCATATGACAGAAAAGCATTTGCATCAGCAACGATCTCAACTTGTTAACAAACAAAAAGGTATATTCCCACTAAGGATTCAAATGTTTCCCATATATTGACCGAAAGATGATTGTTCATTGTGAATGGAACTAAGATAAGGATATTTTGATGCTCCATAAAAGAGAATTGGGGCAACAGATTGTTTGACATCTGTCCTTCTGGAAGTCCTTATGGTGGTATAATTAAGAAAAATTCTTGCCTTATATAAATCTTATATAAATCTTTGGAAGGGAAAGATTTATATAAGGAAAGATTTTTGTTAAGAATACCACTGTAAGATTCTTAGTGGTATTCTTAAAAAATACTTTCCTTATATAAATCTTTCCCTTCCAAGGATTTATATAAGGAAAGATTTTTTTTCTTTTTTAGGAATACCACTGTTAGTCCTTTCTAGTAGGCTTCATGTAAGTTCTTTAACATATTGTAATAGTTACTTTTCCTCCTCTTGTCATCCAAACTGAATTCAGTTTTGTTTGCAGCAGTATGCATATATATATATATTGTTATGCCATGTCTAGTTATCATAACTGTGTGCTTACAGAAAATTATTTATATATAGAGAAATAAAATTTGCTACTTGTATTCCAATAGTTGATAAAGAGAAAATTCTAAAGACACAAAAAGAAGATGTGTCTGCAGCAGCAAGACAAGGAAAGACCCATGTAGCAGTTCGTCTACCACATCAACATGAGGAGCAGTTAAAGCAAATGGACACTGAGCAGCAACAGCAGCTGGCAAAATGTGATGCTAGAATCCTACATATCCTTGATCAAAAGGTATTCATTTGGAGGTCTCCTGTATCCAACACTTAATTTTTAATGTTTTGGTGGACTGTTTCATTTTTTTTATAAGAGCTTAGCTTCCACTAAACACAAGTTATCAGGCTTATTTATCATCAAGTCATCATTTCTGACCTGACCATTAGTAAACCATCCACATGAATATAGGCTACTTTTAGTTTTTTCTATTGTTCCCTGTATTATATCACCCTCTTGTCTTCCTCAATATCATATCTTCATATGTGTATTTACCTAACTAGTATATAGGATAGGAGCAATACTCATTGGGTCATGTCTCCTATTTTCCAATTTATCATTAGTAGCCTTAAGTTCCTGTACAGTTCCAACTTAATCTATATCCTTGATCTATATTCAGATTTGAGTTCATGTATTTTTCCAGCTATTCCAAATATTTATGCATCTATATGGAAAACTGTATTTCTTATCATCCTTTAGAAATGTAGTCTTCCTTAATTTGTTCTCATAACCTCTTAAAGCCCTCATATCAAGAGATCTTTTCTGTCAGTGTAATCCATTCCCTTTAGCAACCCGAATACTGTAATAATTAAAGTGATGTACATTTGTGTTTATTTACTTAATTGTATTCACCAAATACTGTAATCATACTGTGTGTCTACCTTATTGTTGTACATACAGGAAAGGAGCAACATTCATTGGGTCCCATTTACACTCTAATTTATCATACCTAGCCTCAAGTTCATGTGCAGTTCCAACTTGGTTTATATAATTAATTTGAGAGAAGCGAGTAAATGCCTTGGGGGATTAAAAAGTGTAATGAGAAATAAACATTTGGGAATGGATGCTAAGAGGAGATTGTATGAAGGAGTGATTGTGCTGACAGCACTGTATGGGGCAGAAACATGGAACATAAGAGAGGAGGAGTTTGAATGTGTTTGAGATGAGGTACCTGAGAAGTATGATAGGGGTTAATAGGCTGGATAGAGTGAGAAATGAGGAGGTGAGGAGGAGAACAGGGGTGGAAAGGGAGTTGGGAGATAGGGTGGATGAAAGAGTATTGATATGGTTCGGACACATGGAAAGAATGAGTGAAGAAAGACTAGTAAAAGAGGTGTGGAAGGAAGAGGTGGAAGGAGTGAACATGAGGGGTCAACCTAGGATGAGATGGATGGATGGGGTAAAAGGGGCATTGGGAAAGAGGAGAATGTCTGTTGAGGAAGGACAGGAGAGGACAGAAGATAGGGGTTAGTGGAGAATGGTTGTATATGGATGATACTGTGATGCATGAGGGGGAGGGGAGGGGAGTATGTATGAGAAATAAATTGATGCAGCCCGAAGGGATTTCTCCCAATCTCCTTTTCTGCATGAGGGGATGGAGAGGGTGGGTCACTGATTTAATGAAGCGGCCTTGCTGTGAATGTGCTGTCTTGCGACACTGCTTCTGACCCAGGGCAGTGGGTGAGATGCAGCGATGACCCATCATCCAGGAGGTGCCAAGATAAGATAGAGGGAATGGGGTGGATGGGAGTGGAGTATGTTGGGGATGGAATGGGTGGGAGTGGATTTTATGCCTTTGTTTTTTGGCTACCTCCCTTATAAGGGGGAAAAATTTGGTATATGTATGTATGTATATCTAGATTTAAATTCATGTAATGATCTAGTTTGGCTATACCACCTAAGCTGTTCCAAATACTTATGCATCTACATACATACATACATATACCAAGGCTTTTTCCCACTTACAAGGGAGGTAGCCAAAAAGGAAAAGGCATAAAATCATTCCCACCCATTCCATCCCTGAATACACTCCACACCCCTCCACCCTCCCTCTTATCTTAGCACCTCCCGGATGACGGGTCATCCCTACACCTTGTCCACTGCCCTGGGTCAGAAGCAGTGTTGCAAGACACAGCACATCCACAGCAAGGCCGCTTCATTAAATAGCGACCCCCCTCTCCATCCCCCCATGCATAAAAGAAGACAGGGAGAAACCCCTTCGGGCTGCGTCAAAATTTTGCTCACACATACTACCTCACCCCCCATCCCCCTGCCCATTCCACCTCATGCATCACCACATCATCCATATACAACCATTCTCCATTCACCCCTGTCTTATGCATCTACAATGAAAATGTATCTTTTCACATCTTTTATACATGCAGTCTTTCTTAATTTGTTCTCATTACCTCTTAGATCCTTCCTATCCTGAATCAAGAGATCTTTTCTGTGAGAGTGTGTGTGTACCTAATTGTAGTATACAGGAAAGGAGCAATGGTCATTGGATAGGATTAAGAGTTCTTGTATAGAACTATGTACTTATCATTTTCATCTGATGTTCTGTGGGGAGAATCTTGGTTTGTGTGTGCAGATGTATTTGTTTTGGTTTTGATGGAGTTCTGTTATTATTCTCATTGTTCTGTATAGTTTGTTGGGTATGTGTTTTCTTGATTGTTGAAACTATGCTGTGTAGTTGAATGTGGTTCTGAAGAACTGTTTGTAGATTATGATTAGTTTCTTTCTGTTAACCATTAACATTTACAATATCATTACAGGTTAAGGAACAGCAGTCAACTTTGGAACAAGTGGGAGTTCCAGGATTTAAAGTGACAAGCAATCGTGTTGAAATTAAGATTCAAATGTACATTTTAGGATTCATTGTTAAGCTAGGAGGTTTCAAAGTACCACCTTGATGTTGGTGTTTTAACTGAAAGCACCATTCTGGATTATTTAAGGATTCAAATGTAATATATTTTGCTAGTAATTTTTATTTATTTTGTACGAGATGTATGACATGTTATTAAATATTTACTGTGTTTAAAGTGTTTATCATACATCCTTGTTATTATCAGGGTATTATAGAGCTGCACCTGCCCACAGGCACCACTCTGACAAGAGGATGGAACAATATCTTCATCACTTACACAGTCACAATTCACCAACCCACACCTTCACCCGGAGGTACAACCCTGAGGGGGTTTCAGAACAGCCCCAAAATTCACTCATCCTTCAGACCATACAAAACAAAGCCCTAAAGACAATTACAGGCTGCACAAATACAACACCTACAGACCATGTACACTATGAAACAAGAGTCCTCAAAGTCAAGGATCACTTTGACTTGAGAGGCACACAAACATTTGCCGCAGCCTCCACAAACACAGCACACCCATTATACTACATAGCAGAACACCCACACACACTAAAAAACATCAAAACAATACCCAAATACAGGTTTCCCTCACTATTCGAGGGTTTGATATCGGATATTTCATTTATATGATCCTTTTTGAAATGATACCACTCACTTGTTTTTCAATGTAGGCACTCAATTATATGATCACTAAACCATAAACAAACACACCACTATGGTGTTCCTCAGGGAGACAAAACTGCTCAGCCAGACAGTCTAGGGAATGACAACAGCTATAAAAATAGCAATCTGGTGCTACTCTTGTGCATCCTAGATCCATCTGATATGTGTCATGCTTGTTAGCACCAGTCAGAACACAGGAAACTGGACCTACACTCAAACATACACACCAAGATCCGCACCCACAAGCACACCAACACAAAACAAACCATCCCTGAACATGTTGCAAGTGAGCATAGATAAAGTCATGAACAAGTACAATGCTGGGGCAGTTCTTGCACAGATATACTGTGCACATTGCTCCTTTATAGGAGGCTAAGTTAATGCTGTAGACCATGCTGCATGAAGTCACAAAATGAGGTGCAGTTGGGAAGGATGGGGCATGGCAAAGTGGTGGACCTGTAACGCTGGAACACAAGGGTATACTTTTTTTCCAAAACAAGGGAAGCTGGGTAATTACTCATATACTACCATTATCCAAACTTTCCAAGAATTTTGTCATTTTGCCCAAACCAGTAGCAGTATGAACTGCTGCTGCTAGATATTAGGTGTGTATTTTGGCTGCCAGTCTGCCAAGCATCATCTTTGTGAGTGCACATTTTTGTCAGTTTTTTGTTTTGTTTTCATAATAACATGTTCTTCTTTGTAAATTCTTTTGAATGCCAATCAATGAAATCATTGGGATGAGGTGTGCACTGAGTTGCAAGCAACAGTTCTGGTTGACCCAAAATTCCTGTACATAGTCATGGGTGGTTATGACCCTGAAATAAAGCAACAATCTTCACAGTGGAAGACTCCATTCTCTCTATGCCCCCCCCCCCAAAAAAAAATGTGCCAAGTTTGCGACATCATATCAATAGCGATTTTTTTTTTTAACATATATGGAGACATAGGGAACTTGCTCAACATGGTCAGAGTGTTGTGGGGAACATTTTGAGAAAACTGAGGGAAAATGTTAGGTGCAGATGGCCTTGGCCTGAGATGTGGAAGAAATGAGACTGGTTGCTTCACCATGACAGTACACCTGTGCACATCTCACTGCAATTTCTACCTCTTCCCTAAAATGAAAGTCCAGTTGAAATGTGGCATTTTAGCACCACTAAAGAGGTCCAAGTGGAATTGCAGCTAATTGTGAATACACTATAGCCAGCATATTTCCAGCAGTGCTTCCAATAATGGGGAAATCACTGGAATTGTATAGAAGCCCGAGGTGACCACTTCGAAGATGACAGTGGAAATTAGGATTTTAAGCAATTTTTCTGATTTTTTAAATAAATTCTCAGAAGTTCTGGGTAGTGGTGGCTTACTATGTATGAAAAAAGCAACATGCATCTGCATACCACTGTAAGTACCATGCGGTTAGCTGGGCTCGCATTGTATTGACCACGTGGGCACGATCTGACACACACCCCCTATGAAAGAAATAGAAGTAACAAAGAATGAAATAATGAAACACTTGAGTAATCTTGATGTCAGAAAATTGCATGGACCAGATGAAATACCAAACTGGATTTTGAAAGAATGCAGGAATGAACTGGCAGACAAAATACAAAGCATAATAAACAGTTCCTTGAAAGAAGGAAAAGTTCCTAAAGATTGGAAAAGAGCAAATATAGTACCTATATACAAAGGAGGAAATAAAGAAGACCCTACTAACTATAGACCAGTCTCTCTAACAAGTACAATAGCAAAAAATCTGTGAAAGAATTATCAAAAGTAGATGGGTAAAGTACTTAGAAAAAACAACGTACTAAATCCAAGGCAGTTTGGATTCAGACAAGGACGATCATGCATCACCAATCTAATATGTTTCTATTCAAGGCTAATAGATATAATACAAGAAAGAGATGGATGGGCTGATTGTGCATTTCTAGACCTAAAAAAAGCTTTTGACAAAGTACCACATAAGAAGTTACTTAAAGGTCAGATATCAACAGATATACCATTCGCTAAAAATCATCGTATTGCTCGAAAAAGTACTTTTTAAAAGCATACAAATAAAGTTTTTACCTGTTACAGAAGAATTTATTCAGAAAATTCACTTTTAATTTCGCCTCACATACCACTTTTCCGAAGTCGAGATGTTCTAGTCGATTTGTAATTAGTACCAGTAATCGCCGCTAGATGAACCGGCGGTGACGTCACAGTTGCCAAACAATCGGACAAAGAGACACACGCTGTACTTCAGCTCAGTCATTCCAATCGAGTTATTCATCTTCATGTTCGTTTTTAATCCAAATTTGTTCGCAAAAATGGCTCATTGTGCATTCCAATTCGGAAGGATAGTATGTATGGTGGAAGAAGAAGAGGAAGAGGAGTTTGATATCGCCGAACATCGCATTGTAAAGCCTTACCAGTTCGAACCGATAATAGGACAGCCCGTTTCTTTGTCGGAATACAGTGCAAGTGAAGATGAAGAAAGTGGTGAACAAAATAGCGAAGAAGAAGGGGAAAGCGATTTGTCAGATTCAGAACCCGAGACCACGGGGGAGGAGACGGAATTCGACGGCGACGTTGATTTAGACGGTGCCGAGAATCAAGATGGGCCTACCACCCCTCCTAGACGCAAACGCAAAAGATCTGACCAGTCTCATAGGATTGGGAATACCAACTGGTAAGAAATTCAGTGCATTGTTCCTTATTTAGGCTATCATTGCAAGCATGGGATGGGGTCCTTTGTTTTTAAGTAGACGATTTAGGCCCCTATTTCGATTGTAGTCTAGGCCTACATGATGGTATAAGCCTACCAATAAATTTTTGCTCTTTTTTCCAAACTTTTAATTTCAGAAGATTGAGGACATAAGCCTGGGGCCAGCCTCTGCACCGAGGTCCTTCCAAGTCCAGCTCAACCTTTTATTTCATTTGTAGATAAATTAACTTTTTTATTTCCAGGTGTACATGCGGACACTGCCTACCCATGCAAACAGCGAAAGAAAGTGTTTGTTGCAATGAGATGCAGCAGGTCGCAGAGAAATTAGATGAAAAGGGTAACTGCATTATAGACCATGAAGGATTTCAAGTAAATTGCTTAAATGAGCATGTGCTGGAAACAAGTTTCTGGGAATTTCTGCAGAAGCATGGGCCCATAGGTGATGAAGAACCAATGCATGAGTAAGAATCATTTGTCAGTCTCTCTAAAATTCCAAGCATGGGGGGAAAAATAAATGATATGAATTGCCTTGTGGCCATTTCTTCCTGCAAGATCGAGATTATTCATTTAAAATACGACACACGACTGACAATGTAAAGGCGATACAATGCACTCTCAGAATAACAATATTGTTTGGCAACTGTGACGTCACGAACGCGGAATTCCCCGAACGTTCCCGAAGCGCACGGGCGGGTTGTTTCGAACAGCAGACGACGCAATGAGATGAAGACAAACAACTGTTTTTGCCAAATTTTGCATTGTCAGTCGTGTATACACCACTGGACCCAGCATCGACGCCACCTCGATAGGGAGACTATGGTAAAAAACACCGAAGTTGTGGCAAAAGAAGAGGACCCTCAGCGCTTGGCTATCTTGGAAGCCATATGGATAAAGGAGCTGCAACCTGCCATTAATAGGCAGGTAAATGATTTCGCCCTCCTCCCTAGCATGAAACCTGTTCGGAGGAGCCAGATGGACAATCCCAAGACATCGGGCTCTCCTTCCCAGAGGCTCCCCATTCCCCGCGAAAGGGAAGAACTTCCTACCATACGTCGTTCCCAAAGACTGAGAAGCAGATTGGCGCCAAACCCGGGAGTGACCTCCCCGAGTACCATTTCCGCCAACTTGTGATCTCTCCCAGTGTTTGTGGTCCTGCGTGTGACTTCCCCCAGTTGCAACACGGTGACTTCTCCCCGTGCTTCCCATTTCATTTAAAATATGCTCCCTTTCCCTTTCTTTTCACTTCAACTGAGGATGCAGAAAGATCTGCGAAACGTCTTGATAACTATTTTGTTGTGCTTGTATTTTGTTTTTTGCTGTATTTCTTGTATTAATTTCTTGTATTGTGTTTATTGTGTACTATACTTTTGTGTATATTATAACTTTTGTGTTTCCTATGAATTTTGGAAATCTGATTTACTCCCTTTCCCCCTACCAAAAATCTACTTTTCGCAAGCTTGAGAGCTCACGGAAAAAACTAATCAATAATTCTTTTGCTGTCGTTTTTAACAGAATATGCCTCAGAGAGAATCTCCTGCCACGCTTCACCAATATATATATATATATATATATATATATATATATATATATATATATATATATATATATATATATATAACATATATATATATATGGGAAAGGGGGTTGGGAGATAGGGCTGATGAAAGAGTATTAGGATGGTTTGGACACATGGAAAGAATGAGTGAAGAAAGACTAGTAAAAGAGGTATGGAAGGCAGATGTGGGGGGAGTGAACATGAAGGGACGTCCTAGGATGAGGTGGATGGATGGGGTGAAGGGGGCTTTGGGGAAGAGGGGAATGTCTGTTGAGGAAGGACGGGAGAGGACAGAAGACAGGGGTGAATGGAGAATGGTTGTATATGGATGATGTGATGCATGAGGTGGAATGGGTAGGGGGATGGGGGTGAGGTAGTATGTGTGAGAAAAATTTGACGCAGCCCGAAGGGATTTCTCCCCGTCTTCTCCTTTTTTGCATGGGGGGACAGAGAGGGGGGTCGCCGATTTAATGAAGCGGCCTTGCTGTGGATGATAGCGTAGTTGGTTAGTTACTGCGGCACTTGTCATGTGATCGCTGAGTTCGAGTCCTCGGCAGTACCGCATTTCAATTTCTGCATGTGGCCCCATTGGGTCTCCCGATGTTGATGGCTTAGAATTAAAGTGCATTGTGGTTGTTAAAATGTATCTCTAATCACTGGTATCCATTCAGTGTTGTACATACATACACACACACACACACACACACACACTTCAACGAACGGACGGCTTGGAGAACGTTCTGAAGAAAAGTGAAGTTTCGTGGATCCCAAAGCAAAGGAAGTGCCTATTGTATTTACAGGGTAGGGGGGAAATTGCTCGTGGGGTAGTGGGAAAGTAGGGAAAGAAGAGAAGGGGAGGGATTGCTGAGGGAAATGGAAGGAAATGAGGAAGGAGAAGACTTGGCCCAGGCAGACAAACGAAATGTAAACACCAAAAAACGGCCCCCCGACCAGCTGAGCGACGACGAAATGTCTAATAAAAATGTAAAGATTAGAAGTATAGATAAGAGCAATACAGTAGAAAGTGATGAGAATATTTTCCAGGGATTTAAAGAGGGTGTGGGGGGGGGGACACAAACCGAAAGCAGCCTCATGGGAGTAGAGTGAACATAAAAGTATGTTAGAGGACACAAAGATAACATTAAATAAAATAATGGAGGAAGAATAGTTATGATGGGCGACTCTAATTGCAAAGAAATCTGCTGGGAAGAAATGACAGTAAAGGGTGGAGACGGCTCATGGGGAAACGCTCTACTTGAGATGATTACTGACCATACAATGACACAATGGATACAGGAGAACACTAGGTATAGAAATGAAGAAGAACCATCGAGACTAGACTTAATAATTACATCTGAACCTAGAATAGTGGACAAGATTGAATATAAAACACCAATAAGTAAAAGTGACCACATATTGATTGAACTGGAACTTAATGAAGAAAAATATATGAAAAGAAATTAACAATATAGAAAAGGAAGTATGATGTATGAAAAAACAAACTTTGATAAAATAAGAGAATTCTTTCAACAAGAAAAATGGGAAGAAATATACAAAGAAGAAACAACAGTGGAAGAGAAATGGAATATTTTGAAAAAAAATTACAAAAAAAGAGTGGAAAAGTATGTCCCAAGACAAAAACAAGAAAAAGAATATGTAAAATGCTGGTACAACAAAAGTTGTAGGGAGTTAAAAGACAAAAGAGACAAAGCTTGGACCAGATGGAAAAAAGACAGACCTGAAAAATGGAAAATATATACCGGTTATAGAAATGAATATGTACAAGCATGCAGAGAGGAAAAGAGAAAATATGAAAAAGATGTCATAGAAAAGTGTAAAGATCAACCAAAACTATTCTACAGATTTGTAAACAATAAACTGAAAAACAAACAAGACTTGGAGAAATTAAGACAAGGGGGAGTTGAATACACTGAGGAAATGGAAATGGCGGAAATTATGAACAAACATTTTAAATCAGTGTTTACAAGGGAGAACATACAACCTGAAGAGATCGAATGGAAAGAGAAAGTCCCCCCTATGGAAGAAATAGAAGTAACAAAGAATGAAATATTGACACACTTGAGTAATCTTGATATCAGAAAATCGCATGGACCAGATGAAATAGCAAACTGGATTCTGAAAGAATGCAGGAATGAACTGGCAGACAAAATACATAGCATACTAAACAGTTCCTTGAAAGAAGGAAAATTTCCAGAAGATTGGAAAAAAAGCAAATATAGTACCTATATATAAAGGAGGAAATAAAGAAGAACCTACCAACTATAGACCAGTCTCTCTAACAAGTACAATAGCAAAAATTTGTGAAAGAATTATCAAAAGTAGATGGGTAAAATATTTAGAAAAAAACAAAGTGTTAAATCCAAGGCAATCTGGATTCAGACAAGGACGATCATGCGTCACCAATTTAATATGTTTTTATTCAAGGCTAATAGATATAATACAAGAAAGAGATGGATGGGCGGACTGTGCATTTCTAGACCTAAAGAAAGCTTTTGACAAAGTACCACATAAGAAGTTGCTTAAGAAATTAGAAACTGAAGGAGGAATACAGGGCAAACTGCTAAATTGGATGGAAGACTTTTTGCAAGAAAGAATAATGAGAGTAGTGATAAGAGACCAACACTCAAAATGGGATAAAGTAATAAGCGGTGTTCCGCAGGGAACAGTACTGGCCCCAATAATGTTTGCTATATATATTAATGATATGGATGAAGGAATTGAAAGCTATATGAGCTTCTTTGCAGATGATGCAAAACTACTGAAAAGAGTGAAAACAGAAGAAGATTGTGAATCACTACAGAGAGATCTATATAAAGTACAGGAATGGAGTAGGAAGTGGGAGATGGAGTTCAATACAAAAAAGTGTAGTATAATGGAATTTGGAAAAAGCAAAAACAGAATAACAGGATCATATAATTTGGGAGAAGAAGGAATAAAAAAAGTAGAAAATGAGAAGGACCTGGGAGTCATTGTTATGAATAATATGTCACCTGAGAAACATATAAGATTTTTGGAGAAACTTATAATTTAATAAGAACAATCAAAGTTGCATTTACATACCTGGATGAAGAAATGGTGAAGAAAATCCTAATCACCCTGATAAGACCAAGATTGGAATATGCAGCAACGATATGGTCACCAAGTACAAAAAAATGTATAAAAAAACTTGAAAGAATACAAAGAGCAATTACAAAATTGGCACCAACACTCTCAAAACTATCATATGAAGAGAGACTAGCAAAACTTGAACTACAGACACTAGAGCAAAGAAGAGAGAGAGGAGATTTGATAGCTATTTACAGAATCATGAAAGGCATGGAAATTACTGATAGAGAGAATCTGATAAAATGGGATGACAGAAATACAAGAGGACACGGAAAGAAAATAAAAAAAGACAGCTATAGAAGAGATTTGAAAAAGAACAGCTTTCCTCACAGAGTAATAGACATTTGGAACAAGTTAGATGAGAAAGTGGTGTGTGCAAAAACAATACATGAATTTAAAAATAGTTTAGATAAAATGAGATATGAAGACGGGATCCCACGAGCATAGCTCCCCTTCCCGTAAAATACAACTAGGTACAACTAGGTAAATACACACACACACGCACACACACACACACACGCACACACACACACACACACACACACACACACACATATATATATATATATATATATGTGTGTGTGTGTGTGTGTGTACGAAAAAAGCTGGAGTCCGGAAACCATAATGGTGGAAACGTAGAAAACATCAGACTCAGAAGTAGGTATTTCATTCCCAACGTTTCGAGTCCTGTCCGGGACTTGTCCTCAGGGGATGCAATGGGATACAGAAATCACATGGTCTTAATATACTAGTAGCTGCGCCCGCCGGGGGGACGCGGTAACCTGTCATAGGGGAGGGGGGAAGAGAAGGCAGGCGCTATGACCTGGGTCAAGCGAGAGTGTGTGGTGGTGGAGGGGGAGAAGGTAGGCGCTGTGACCTGGGTCAAGCGAGAGTGTGTGGTGGCGGAGGGACAGGGGGGGAGGAGGGGGAGGGGGAGGGAGAGAAGTGACACCTGTCAACATGCTTCTTGCTCCTGCGTATATAGAGTTGAGTGTAATGGACCTGTTAATGCTCGTAGAGGTCGGACGTCTCTTCAAACCAGCTCTCTCAACAAACTCCAAGGAATCTTCGCCGGCCGATGGTGGCTAGGAGATATATCTCCTTGCTGCTGCCGGTCTGGCATGGCAGACCTCTACGTTGACGTCGGCAGGCGGGTTTACACCAAGACAAATACACACATTTCCTAAGTCACGTAAATCTCTGTTTTCAGAGTAGTGCTTGGAAGAAAAGAGGCACACGCACACTTTCTCGCTGCAAAGCAGAGGCCCAAACCGTCTCACTCAGAACGCTCAATCTGATCGCAGGCTGGTCGACGGAGAGACTTGGGACACCTCTCTGTCCAACCGGCCCGCAACCTAACGCTGGCCTCTTCGCTGACGCTGGTGAGCGAGTTTACACTTCTGACATTTACACACAATTCCCAATCGCGTAATTCTCTGTTTTCAGAGTTGTGATTGGAAGGAAAGAGACCATACAACACCCGCCCGTCTGCCCCTCCCTCGCACCGCCACTGAATCAACTCTTCTGGAACCCAAACCCAACCTGGGGAAAAACAGGCAACGCTCGCCCCACCTGTGGCTCATCAGGAACGCGCTCGCCAGCGGTGGTGGCGAGGAGTTATCTCCTTTGCCGCTGCCGGTCTGGTTACGGACCGATCTCTTCGTTGACGTCGGCAGGCGGGTTTACACCGCCCGTCTGCCCCCCCCCCCCCTCGCACCGCCACTGGATCAGCTCTACAGGACTTCAAACCCAACCTGGGGAAAAACAGGCAACGCTCGCCCCATCTATGGCTTATCAGGACCGCCCTCTACACGCGGGAAGTGAACTCTACTCACTTCCCGTAAGATACACACATACACCTCTCACGAACAGTGCCACAACACACGCACAAACATCTACACTTACTTTTTCTTCGACTAAAATTCGCTTCCTTTCTAACTTTCTCTTCTACTACATCTTCTCATTTCAGTTTACCTCCCACTAAAGATTTTTCCGTTTTTCCACCTTTCTCTACTACTACGCCTCCTACCATTTTCTAAACTTTCGTTGGTGATCCTAATCCTAACCCCGGCGTCAGCGCTGCCCTCCAATCTCCCGGTCTATTTCTCCCGAGCCACGACCACCAATAAACCCCTAATCGCTCGCAATTCGCCCGGTGGCAATAGCCCTCTTTTATACGCAACTATCTTTTCATTTTCCTACAGACACTCTTCCCCTCCCACAAAAACCGATCCCGCGCAAGCGAGGTGGTCTTTCCTAGAGATTCAGATTCAGATTCAGATGCTGTCTTCGTTGGTGGCCCACGCTTCTAAGAACAATCTGCTTCCTTTCTTTTTGTCACTGTACAGAACCTTAGCGCCCTGCCAGTCGAACTCGTGCTGATGCAATTCCATGTGCTTGTACACTCCTACTCCTGAGTCTGGTGTTTTCTACGTTTCCACCATATATATATATATATATATATATATCTATATATATATGTGTGTGTGTGTGTGTGTGTGTGTGTGTGTGTGTGTGTGTGTGTGTGTGTGTGTGTGTGTGTATTGTATGGCTTCGGGCCGCATTTAAAACCAGTTCGAACCCATCCAAATAAAATTCAACTCACTAACCCTTTCCTTCTCTCCTTAACCCCCGCGCTACTTTGGTGACCTCGCGGAGCGACAATGGACCCCTCTAACGCTGCTATCCCCAACGCCACGCCGCCCACAACCAACTCCGTCTACGCCGTCTCACTGAAGCTGCCGCCCTTCTACACGCTCGACGCTCCCCCAAAGTTTTGCTAGGCGGAGATCCATTACCACCTTCGGAGAATCTGCGCTCCCTAATCGAAGGCAGACTGCATTCTCGAGGCAACCCCCGAGAACGTGTTCCCGCTTATCTCTCAATGGCTCGATCAACACGACGGCATCATCTAGTATGACGCCCTGAAGCAATACTTTGTTCAGAAATTCACGACCTCAGCGGCCTCCAGGGCCGTAATAATCCTCCTACTCTCCCAAGAGCCACTAGGGTACATTAAATTAAGAACACCATACTTCGAGATGCTGTTCATCGCCCACCTCCCACCTACACCCAACGGAACCAGGAGGAGCATTGACATGCTCCGTCAGATGTGCTCCTGCACCTCCCAGCGCCCGTCTGGTCCGTTCTTGGCAACGCCGAAGACATGGGCATCGACGAGGTTTCACAGAAGGCGGATCACCTCGATGACGCCCCCGCCGCCGCAGTAAGGAGCCAGAACGTCTGCGCCGCTGACAATGTCGTATACAAGGACAAGATCACCACTGCAACAGCAGTTCCAGCTAACAGGCGCCAACAAGGATGACGCCAGACCACCGCCTCTCCACACAACCTGTGCTAATACCACACGAAATACGGTGGCTTGGCCAGGAAATGTCAACCAAGATGTACCTGGAAAATTATATATATATAAGGACCAGCGTCCATCACGGTGGTCTCTACAGGTGCGACGGGCCTCTACATCAACGACAAGTCCTTCAAACGTCGTGTCCTTGTTGACGACGATGCTTGTATGTTCATATTTTCTGGGTACGCAGCAGAACGCCGGGTGTCCAAGGACGTCGGCGTGAGGCTCGACGCCGCCAACGGCACCATCATCGCCACATACGGGTGGAAACGCCTGCATCTCACCTACGTTAGTCGCCACTACTCCTAGAGTCTCATATTGGCAGACGTCAGGACGCCCCTCCTTGGTGGGTGCTGAATTTCTCGCTCATTACAAGTTACTGGTCGACGTCACTAACAACCGCCTGGTATGCGCAATAACACCCGATTCAACGCCACTGCAAACCGCACCACAACCAACCACGGTCGCCGTCATCGACGCTAGACAGCCCTACGCCCACCTGCTCACTCAATTCCCCGACGTCTTCAGACCTGGGCTGAGGCAGACGCCACAGACACCAGCTAAACATGGCGTTTACCACTACATGAAGACGTCTGGGGCCCCGATACTTGCCAAATACCATCGCCTACCGCCCGAGAAACTCACCGCCGCCAAGAAAAAATTCCAGTAGATGGAGAAGTTAGGTGTTTGCCAAAAGGTTCCTCCTCTCTCCACCTCGTCAAGAAAAACAACGATTCCTGACGCCCCTGTGGGGACAACCGGCGGCTAAATATGATGACAGAACTTGACCACCACCCACTTCCTAACATCGCCGACGTCACCATATACTTCAACGACGCCAAGATCTTTTCGACACTAGACCTGAAAGGCTACTACCAGGTTCTAATACATACAGGCGACATCCTGAAGAACGCCATCACCACCACCCTTCGGAACGTACACCTTACTTCTATTTTGGTTTACGAAACTGGTGCGACCATCCAGCGCATAATTAAAGACATCTTCGGCGATCTCGACTTCTGCGTCTGCTATGTTGACGACATCCTTGTGTTCTCCGAGTCGCCTGACCAGCATCTCCAACACCTGCGGGTCATCATCCAGCGTCTTCGGGACCAAGGTAAAACGAATACTACAAGGTAAGTTAGCGGGGTGGGGGAGGGGTGAGGGAGAGCCAGAAAACCTCTCCACTGCGCAGGTAGATGACGTCAACGGAAATATCGAGACCAGGGTTCCGCGGGTCGAGAGCTGTCAGTCACTCACACATCAGTGTGTGGAGCGAAGCTCCATCTTCTGATTAAAGGAGTAGAGCTAAGGCAGACAAATAACATATAAAAATGCCAACAGTTTGTATAGTGCAGAAGTGCAATGCCGTTAGACTGAAAGGTGATAAAATATACATTTCTTTTCACTACCCAAAAAAGAACTTAGAAATAAATGGATTGAATTATGTGGCACGCACAATACTCGGTCATCTGGACGTGTGTGCAGCCGTCATTTTGATAGTAACTATTTATTAGCAATATTTCCTGAAATTTTCATTCAATTGCAAATAAATAGACTAAAGAATCCGGTTAAAACATAACTGAGCTTGGTGGAGATAAAGGTCTACATATAAAATCCACGCTTGAGATATAGAAACCCTCGCAAATCCAAAATGTAATATAATAAAAACCATATGATGCTTTTATGTGTCATTACTACTGGGTTTATATTCAGCTAGTTGGTGTCTATCAACAGTATAATATCTTCCTCATCTACCTGATCAACATATAAATTGACATGTCATCCCATCTAATAAATCATCATATTAATATAATCCACCTAATGTGAAAGCATGGAAAACATTTTTATAACTTTTTTGGCGGTCATATCCCAGATACTGATGATTTGAGGATAAGAAAGTGATACTGAGTAATTTCAGTATTATGTGAACATCATAGTGTAATTTTAAACTTTACCATGCATACAGATGGTTTTCTTTAAAGTTTACATTTTCTTTCACCTCTCACTCTCTCCACCTCTGCATTTCCTATGATGTCACGGTGGAGGTGCGCGGAGGGGGGGGGGGGTGCTCAACGTACCTTATAGTATTCATTTTACCTTGTTCGGGACAACGGTTTTGTCATCCGGTTCGACAAATGCAGCTTTGGGGGAAAAAGTCTGTCCCATTTCTTGGACACCTAATCTCTCCTGACGGCGTTCGTTCCCTTCAGGATAAAGGCGTCGAAGTCGACAAGTTTCCCAGAATCACTATCATCAAAGCTTTGCAGGAATTTATCGGGATGGTCAACTTCTACCACTTAAAGGCCTGTTCAGACGAGCGGGCCTGATCGGCGGGCATGCCCATTAACGGGCACATTTCACGGGCAAACGGTCGAATTGCCCGAGTGCTCGCCGAGGGAAATCACTAAAGCGGTGTCCAGTAGCTGGAGCTTCGACCCTGCCGGACGCAAGTTAGCATCATGAACACATAGCAGGCTTCCCTGCCACATCCCATGTTTCTTTGTCTTTAGACACAAAGTAATTATCATGGTGTACAATATCTTCTTCTTGACAATGCTAGGCGCCATGCTTGTCGTGCCGCACTCCACACGCTATTGACATCGTCGGGCACGACCAGCTATTCATCAACTCGGTCGTGTGGACAACATTCACAGGCAGGGCCGGCGCAATTTGCCCACCAACCGCGCTGCCCGATCATCTGGACACGGCTTAACATCGCTCAGACGTTGCACCCAATCTATAATATTCTTCACGGAAGACCGTAGGACCTCCAGTGGAACTTCGTCATGCAAGCTGCCTTCGTCAACGTCAAAAAGGCCCTCGACCGTGTCACCACCCTCTCCTTCCCCGTACCAGGTGCCCAGCTACAACTGTCAACGGACGCCAGCAATGTAGCAATGTCGCCATGGAGGTTGTGCTTGAACAACTCGTCCATGGCATATCTACAACCCCCGCCCCCGGTTTCTTCAGCATGGAACTCTCTAAGGCCGAGCTCAACTACAGCACCCACCTTTAATTCAAGGCATCTCTTATGACATGTTACATCAACGACTTCGGGCTGCCCCAACTACCAAAGATATTTCTTGGCCTCCGGACAGCCATTTAGGATGACCTCAACGTGTCTCAAGCAGAGATGGTCCTCGGACAGTCCCTCGTTGTGCAGAATTCTTCTCTCCACAGGAGTCTCCTAAGAGCCTGCAGCAACCATAGGTAAATTCGCCCTATACGTGCCGACACATCACCGGGAAGTCAAGGAAGATTTCCTAAAAGACCTCCACACCTAGACGCAGGTCATCCCCAGGACCGACGCGCACACGCCACAGCTCACGCGACCCTAGACTGGCCCCCACCTTGTTCTCCAACAGAAGGACAAGACTTTCCGTCTCAATATTATCGGCAAGCCAAAATGGATCTCCATCGACCGCCTGATACCGGCCTACCTCGACGCCAGCGACACTCCACCCATCCAATTTTCACGTGCGGGTCGATCTCTGAAATCAAGGCATCTTTGAGGAGAGAGTATCGTAGGTACCGCGCGGCGCGCATATCATTGACCACGTGGCCGCGATCTGACGCGCACACCTGCCTTCTCTGTATGACCCAAGGCTAACCTAATCCAGTGCAATTATGGATAATTAAGCGCCACGGGAGCTTGAGTACGCGGTATATATATATATATATATATATATATATATATATATATATATATATATATATATATATATATATATATATATACATACGGCTTTGGTCTGCATTTAAAACCAGTTCGGACCCATCCAAATAAAGGACAACTCACTAACTCTCTTTCCTTCTCCCTGTATCCCCCCTCCCTCCCGCGTTACACGACCCATTGCATCAATACTCCAGGATCTAAGCTCCAACCATTCAGTGGCTTGGCAAACTGCATAGTGGCAGGTGACCTGGGCATGCACCACATGTGGTTGCATACAGGGGCAACAGACTGGAAACGAAATTCTGGACCAGGTCCTTAACCTAAACATATTGGGTTCCAGCCGACTCCCCAGTAGGCTGGCTCCCACAATATTCCAGTGTCCTTGCCTTTGTTCTGCCCACAGTGTGGGAAGCCATTCATCACCTCTTCTTGGATTGCTTCTCCATGGAAATCATCACAGGGCTTGTAGAAGGGCTTAAACTCACCCTCAGAGATGTGTATGGGCTGCAAGAAGGTAATCATTCGATCAATTAATTGGTCCAGGTCTTTCTTGCAGGAGACCCACATCTCCCACGTAACTGATAATGGCCACTGGGTGGGCCCATATGTCATTCAAGGAAGAAATACATGTACTGTATTGTCTGTGGATAGTGTAGGATGCGATGTTCAGTACCCTCGGTGCATCAAGGGCGGCTTGATTCTGTGACTAAATTCTTGAGAATTACCTTCAGCTGTGTTTCTACAGCATGGTTCCCAGCAATAATAATAATAAAATAATAATAATAAAATAATAATAATACAAATTATTAAAAAAAAAAAATGAAAAGTAATAGCAGGGTGCACCAAAACCACTTCAGCAGAACACCTGCATGCACAAACCAAAATCCAACCCACTTGCAAATATAATCTCAAGTAGGTTCACTTATGAAAATTTCACATTGTGCTGTACATTACCAGCATGTGACCATTTCTTTCTTAGGCAGGTGGTTTAAACTATGTAAGCATTGCCTCTTTCTAGTATAGATCATTTATGAAAAGGTTGGAATAAAACTTGCTGTACAGTGACAAAATATATTATTAAACTTGTGTCTTTTACCAGTTTACACTGATTAGCTACCACTGCATTTGTGCTGTTGTCATTTACATGACTTTCATGCATAAATTACACTAACATACATATAATGGAGGGACATAAACACAATAGAAATTTCAAATACATTCTTGCCAAGAAAATACTACATAAATCATTAAACATATTTTCAAATAAATATTTCTACTATAATTCATGTATTATGTAATTATATATATATTATATATTTCATATATTATGATTCATATAAAATGTAAAGTGTAATAATTATTCAACATTGTCAATAAAAGCTCTAACTTTGAATTATTTTTATATTATAAACAAGTTCGAAGGTTCTTAACGTATTACCTTTCTTATGACGAGAGACCAATGATGGGCACCTGCTTGTAGTGGTCCTGCAAGATATACAGTGGAGCCAACCACTCTAAAAACCTATCAAACCCTTCATCCCCATCAGGAGGTGCACTCCTACGGGGCTGACACTTCGTCTCTGGGCTGCACCCAAGATCTCTATCAACTTCTGTATTTCCTACATCTTTTCACACCTGGAGAGCTGACAACCAGTGAATGCTAACCTCTTCCTACTACTTTCTGCCAGTGACATGAAGTGGTCCCACACCAATACAACACAGACACCAGTCTGATGTTTCTTCTCTGAGATCCATGGGAAAGCCTGAGGACTATTGTCAGCCACTCATTGAAACTCACGGCAACAATCATTAGAATTATTATTATAATTCTGAAGATGAACTGGAATCAGCTGAAAACACTATCAAAGTAGAATTAAACAACAAATCATTGGTACTATGGTAACAACAGTAAATTAATACTAAGGCAATAATGGCAATGTTATAGTGTGTGTGAGCACTCAACTATTACTTGCCAAAGAAATGTTCTTGATGCAGATGTTCAGAGCACACTAACTGCCTTAAATTTAAGGCCTGAGGAATGAGTTCTGGCCTGTCAAGCAACCAATGTATTTGTGGGGGAGTCCCATGTCTGATATACAGTGTGGTGTTAATGGTGAATATTGTAACATTAATTTTGGTGTTAGAACATGTTGTGAATGTTTGTAACAGTAGTGATGTTTCGTTTGCACATTGTGTAATATGTACTGCATCCGTATGAGAAAATGTTGAATAAAATCTGAGTTTAGTCTCATCAGCCTGGCTATATAAGTTTCATGACAATTCATTCAACATTTTCATGCACAATATACATTGATAAGCTACTCAAACCAGACCACTTTAATGCCAATTAGCCTAGTGACTCAGGAGCCACAAAACACTGTTACACAGGCTCAGAACCTTCATTAACCACTTCAGTATGAGTCAAGTTCTCGTGTGCAGCACTGGCTGCCATATGTATGCTTTATCACACTACTCGCTTTATAAGATATAAAGTCACTGCCGTATTACTCATTCTCTTTTACTCTGAGTAATGATAAACACAGAAAACATGATCAAACCAGTTCCCAGAATCCAGGGTTAACTCACATAAAACTACAAAAAAAAAATATATAATCAAGACACTGACGCTGGCATCCTAGTGTACTCACTTGTGCCTCATGATGCCTATATAGGCATCACCATACTGAAGTGGTTAACTTCCTGTCAGCCATCCCAGTTGCTCAATGTAGAACTGTGAACAAACTCAACCTCTTTATCAACTATGTAATTCCCTGTGTATATGAACACACTGCTCAATCTAACACCCATGACAAAGCCATTCTGCTGTTAGAATCTACATACAACTAAAGAATGGAATGTATGCTAGACATGTTCTGCCTACTCAATGTCAGGCTCCAAATGAAAACCTAGAATGGTAAATGCATGCAATGAAGATTTTAGCCAAAGACTGGATTCCAAGCTGTATCTGCTGATGACCAGTGTGATGAGTGAATACAAGATGCAACTATCAACAAGTTGTCCTCTGCTCACTTTTGTTGGTATTAACTTGAAAATAAAAAACTGGACTTAAGGACTGCACATGAATGGGCCAGAATTCTGCATGATGTTTTATTCTCATCTAGGTCACCTTTAGTGCTGCTGTAGCTGAACCAAAGTTGTTGTCTTCACCTACTATTGATCCACTTCAAGTGGTTGTTGCTTAAGTTAGCAACATGCAAGGTAAATGCTCTTTCTGCAGACTTGGTTGGTGGCACCCTTGCACTGCAAAACCAGCAAAAGACTCCACATGCCACCCTTGCATGAAAAAAGGGCACTACTGTACTCCAAGGCTGGGGAGTCCACTTGCCTGCCTGCCTAGTTCAATAACAACCACCAATCTACCTGCAATTTTAGTTGCTGTACCTGGAAGTTTGCCAAAATCTATTGTAAATGTCATTGCTGAAGGACTCAAAATAAAAACTCATAGGCACATGGAACTCCAAGAGTGTTGTTCATGCTGATGTTAGCTTGTCTTTTAAGTCATACAAGGGCACCAAAATCCGAGTGATCGAAGACCTGAGTTGTGATGTTATATTATGCCATACACTTCTGAACCTATATTCATAACCATAAACATGTCTGAAGGAAAAGCTTTGCTGCTGCTACCATTCCTCCACTACTGCTGTTTGATAATTTGATTTAAGATTGTAAATCAATCATTACTAAACCCAGAAAGTATTTGAGCTCTGGACAGTGCTTCATCAACACTGAAGTTGGCAAATATGGGACCAATGACAGCCTTGCTGCTACTACCATTCCTCCACTACTGCTGTTTGATCATTTTATTTAAGATTATAAATCAATCATTACTAAACCCAGCAAGTATTTGAACTCTGGACAGTGCTTCATCAGCACTGATGTTGGCAAGTATGGGACCAATGACAGGTACCTGCATGTGGTGGTTCTGGTTCTGTAAGATGAACAGCAAAGCTCCCCATTTTCAAAACCCATCAATTCCCTCACCTCCATCAAAAGGTGCAGTCTCTGGACTGGGCTCAAGATTTATCATCTTTAACTGTATTTCTTACACCTTTTCACACTTGGAGAGCTGACAATCAGTAACTACTCACCTAAGACTAATCAACTTCATCTTTATTTCTTACACTTTTTCACAAACAGAGAGATGACAATCAGCAACTGCTCCATTTTCCCTATCACTTTCATCTGGTGACAAAGAAACAGTCCTACAACCATCCAAAGTTTCTTCCCAGAGAGATCTGTGAGAGATTCCAAGGACCATTGCCTGGCACTGTGGGGCTGTAGTTTTTCCATTTTGTGAAACTCAAGCCAACAATTAACTGAGGAAATACTGAAGGAAAGGATCACTCAATCCAGTAAATTTCTTTGGAGAACCTAAGTTCTAGTCACATCTGATAAAAACCATTAAAGGCACATGGCTGTTAATCATCCTGCAACAAATAGATACATGGAGTTGGATACCTACCCTCTTTAAGACATCAAAGAAATTGTAAAAGAGATTGCAAATTACCATGTGCACAGGACTTTGGACCTTTGTAGTCTTATCACCAGAAAACCATCAATAAAGAAGACAGACCATATACTGTCTCGAGCTGACCATCAATTGTTTCAGTTCTGTTGGGTGCCTTTTGGGATTATAAACAGTCTCATGCTTCCAGAGTATCAACAGTATTATGAGATATGAAAAGCTCAATGGTATCTTTGCATACATCAACAACATAACGGTCTGTGGTTGGACCCATGAAGAATATGAAATCAATCTGAAGAAAGTATGAGAGGCTTTCTCAAAGCCCCTGTTCACCCTTAATGAGGACAAACATGTATATTCATTAACTCTGTTGAAGCTACTGAACTATCTGGTTCAGCATGGGACCATAAAATTAGATCCAGGGTTTTTGAGACCATTGGCACAGCTACCAACTTTTACTAATACAAAACCCTTAAAGAGACTCCAGGGCATGTTTGCCCACTATGCCCAGTGGGTATTTTGTTTTTTCCAAATAAATTAGAGAATTGAACTGTGCCCAAAGCTTCCTGCTTGTCCAGCCCCTGCTGGGTGCATTTGGGCAATTTATCAATATTCTAACCACTAGTGTCAAAACAGGGTATCCACCTTCTACCTTGGTCATGTAGACTGAGGCCTCTAACTCCACAATTGTGGCCACACTAAGTCAAGAAGGAAAACCAAAAGCCCTCTCCTCAAGGGCCCTGAATACCAGTAAATTGCATCATTCACCTTTTGAGAAAGAAGGATATGTAATAGTTGATTCTTTGAGGGCAAAGTTGATTGGAAGGCAATTCCAGCCCATTGTCAATAAACAGTCAGTGTCATTCATGTTCAGAGCTTAAATCCAGGTATAAGAATGACAAAACTGCCAGAAAAAGGATGGAGTTGTCTCTTTGCAAATACATCATCTACTATCCAGTGAGATAATGCAACTGCAAAGGTTCCTGGAATAGCTCAGAAGTTTATAAAGTTTAGGCTAAAGAAAACTAGGTATGATTGTTGGAGAAGAGACAGGACCCTGTAAGTGTAGCTCCTTTCCTATATATTACAGTTAGATAAACAGAAATCATAGGAGGCAATGCAGGAGATGGCCTAGTCAAAACTAGACAGAGCAATAAAAAGGACATCAAAACAATAATGAGTGACAGTGATAAAAGTAAAGGGAGCAGTGGTGATAAGAATTTATCTTATGTAATGTTGTATTATGATGCTGTGATGCATGGAAGGGAGTGGGTGGGGGATTGGGGGTTAGGAAGTGGTTATGTGTGAATTATATTTTGGTGCAGCCTGAAGGGATTTCTCCCTGTCTTCTTTTTCTGCATGAGGGGATGGAGAGGGGGAATCGCCAATTAAATGAAGCAACCTTGCTGTGGATGTGCTGTGTCTTGCTGCATTGCTTCTAATCCAGGGCAATGGGTGAGATGCAGGTGTAGTATGTGCTTTAGTATAGGGTTCCATAGCATTGTGGCATGCCCCAACCAGCAGTGACGCTTCCTGTACAAGTACCCCCTTGTTACGGCCGACAAGGCCCTTTTTCATACGTGTACTAGGCGTGGCAACGTCTCTTCGCCCTGTGTAGCGAAGGACACTGCCCCCACGCCAGTCGATACCCGTCTGTCTTACCGTGCGCACCTAGCGCTCCCATGTACGCATAACCCACTGATTAATTAACGCGTGAATCACCCAACCTGTTTCACTGCTGCCTCCCTGCAACATTGCTTGCAAACATGGCACAATGAGTATGATTGCTTGCAATTGCCTGCAATTGCTTGCAACTTGCAATAATGAAACATGGGACAATATGCGAATCTGTGGCACGTAAGTGAACGAAGTACTGACGGAACTAGGAGCCTTTCATCCCACTGCCCTGGATACTGAGCCTCTCGATCGAGCACTAACCGCTGCGGCTGCAACCCATGCACGGAACCCAGCTGACCCACACAGGCCACGGCCACCCAGCCGAGGAACTCCTTGGGGAGACGGGACTGCTCGGACAGACAGTCTAGGGAACGACAACAACAACAACTCCTCAGCTCCCTCGCTGCAATACGTCACTACAAGAGATAGTGACCAACTACCGCTTATACGAGGCACTGAGGGTGACAATCTCGGTTGTCAAAGAGGAGCCGCATCCATGCGCCGTGTAGGCATGCCAAAGGGCTCCACGCCAGGCGCACGCACCCCCGCCTCAGGGGCCCCCCTCCCCCGCACCTTTCCCCTGCAAGGCTGGTACCTGCCGCCCTACACTCGGTACCTAGGCATGTTGGAGATATCCAGAGCCACCTTACAGCCGCCGCTCTTGGCGCCGACGTACGTGACCGACATCTCTCTCATAATACCCCCACCCCCCAGCAATGGGACGCTTCCGGGCTACCTTGACGGCTAGAGACAGGGACTGCACCGCCGCCATACGGGTTCACGACGGGGTTCAAATACCCCTCCTCTCTTTCGGCTTGGCCATAGTCCCTTCTGACTTCCCGGAGCCTATCCTGGCAGTGACATACGCGAATAGGTGCGCCGAACTAACACTACCCATTGGCAGCTCACCGGCCGCCGCTCGCAACTACTTCCTACGGGAATTTAGTGACGTGCTGGTCTCCAAGGTTGACCCCCGCACCGCCCCCTTAGGAAAGATGATGGGTCACCCCATGAGAATCCACCTGGAGGCCAACGCGACGCCCCTCGCCGCTCACACACCCAGGCCGATACCGTTCGCACTTCAGGATCAAGTGAAGAAAGAACTTGACAAAATGGTGCAGCAAGATATCATCACGCCTGTCGGTGAGGCGAGTTCTGTCGTCGCCGCCCATGCTGGCGCCCTTCGATCCCGCCCTGCCAGTGGTACTGCAAAAGGATGCGTCGCGCCTCTACAGCATCGGGTACGCCCTCTCCTCCAAGACCACGGTCAGGGGTACTTACATCTCGTCCAGTATGGCTCACTGTTTCTGACGGACGCCAAAACCCGATAAATGCCACTATCACTGAAGATGTTTGCTGTCACCTGGCCCGCATCCAAATGCAAACCATATATGTTTGGATTCCCCCACTTCTCGTTGATGACGGACCATCGTCTGCTCATCCCCATCTTTATGTCAGGAGCGTTGCCGAGGCTTCGCGGGGACGACCCGTCGCCCGCCGCCGACGCCCGACAGGACACTCTAAAGACTCCGGGACGCGGCACAGATAAACCCCGTCTACGGCCCCTTGCTTACCTGTGTGTCCTCCGGGTTCCCGTCCAACCCCTTGGCCCTATCCAACTCCGTCCCCCCCCCGTATTGGAAGCTCCGGGACATCCTCTCCGCCGACGGGAAACTGGTACTGTACGGCCAGCGCACCGTCGTCCCCGCCGCCCTAAGGAAGCGCCCACCAGCCACCAAAAACGCCGCCCCCGTCGCGTCCCATCCCTCGGTGGAGGACCTGCGGTCCTCGTGCGCGGATTCCCCCGCTCGCAAATAGGCATACCTCTCACGATGGTCCTGCGAGCGCGGTGGGGGGTGGGGGAGAGGTGTGGTAAGTGCTTTGGCATAGGGTACTAGGATAGAGCAGAGTACCATAGTATTGTAGCATGCCCCAACCAGCAGTGATACTTCGCATACAAGGACCCCCTTGTTACGGCCGACAAGGCCCTTTTCATACATATACTAGGCGTGGCAATGTCTCTTTGCCCTGTGTAGCAAAAGACACTGCCCCCACACTACTCGATACCCATCTGTATTCCCGTGCGTATCTAGTGCTCCCATGTACGCATTACCCACTGACTAATAAATGTGTGAATCGCCCAACCTGTTTCACTGCTCCCCCCTGCAACATTGCTTGCAAACAGCAGGGATGACCTGTCATCCAGAGGAGGAGCCAAGAGGGAGGGAAGGAGGGGTGGTGAATGGGAGTGGAGTGTGTGGGGATGAAATGGGTGGGAGTGGAATTATGCCATTTGACTTGGCTATCTCCCTTGTAAGGAGGAAAAAGCCCTTAGTATATGTATGTAATGTGTTGTTGACATGTCCTGATAATGAAGTACTACTTTACAGAACCCCATAAATAGGCTGACTTTCACAGAGTCTCAGTACCTAACCCTTTATTACCAAAGTTGTCCATTTTTAAAACCTTTCAACCCCCTTATCTCCTTCAGGAAGTAGAGCCCTTAGGGGCAGACATTCAGTTTCTGGATTGAGCCTAAGATCTCTTTCCATCAACCTCAACTGGATTTCTAACATTCATTCAGACATGGAAAGCTGACAACCAGCAACTGCTCTCCTCCCCTATAATTTTCTGCTGGTGACATAGACATAGTCCCACACTAATACAATACAGACAACAGTTCAAAGTTTCATACCTTGAGATGATCTGTGGAAAGGCTTGAGGACCACTACTGGCCAATGTGTGGCTGTGGGTTTTCCACTCAGTGAAACTTGAGGCAACAAATGATTACCGTAATTAATTATGATCCACTTACATGAATTTCATTTAAGGGAGGTCTCCGGGGACATAACTCTTGCATAAATAGTGAGTTACTTCCCATCCACACACACACACACACTCGCACATATATGTACATGTAAAGACAGAGTAAAGAGGAAGCACGTCACTAACTACCAAATTTGAAAAGTTACATACTGTCAATCCTCCCTTTCATAGATAGAGGAAACACCAGTCTGTAAAATGCCAAAGCTGGGATTTCACTCGTATATAAACAAATAACCCCATATTTTATCAAAGCATACACACAATGGCTATATAGTACATAATACAACAGTGTAAGAACAATATATAAACATAATATTTTCTTGAAAAATGTGAAATAATCTGTGAAATAAAGGGTGGACAGTACTCTGTATTAGTACCAAATGTACAAAACAGTACACAAATTCTATAGCCATAAGAGACAGGAACACATAAGCATAACTTCTTTTTTGTATACCACAATTAGGTGAATACATGTTCAGAAAAAATCTGCAAACCTCCAGATGCACTCCATAACTGGTACAAATATCAAAGAATAACTCTTAATCACTTAAATATTTTGGTCCACTTGTCATTCTTAATCTTGAATACCCAGAAACAAGTCCACCAAATTTACTGCGAATATCAACTTTCCATGTAATATAACTGATGGTATAAAATATTAATATCAGAAGTCATGCAATCTGCAGTTTAGGCTGTAATTACAATTAAGAATTATAAGCAAAAATAAACTGGATGAAGTAATAATTAGCTGAACTGACAGCATGCTAATTCTTTCAGTTACAGTGTAAAAAGAAATATCATATATTTCAGTGTATAAGTGGACACTTGAAGCATCCAAATGCACCCAAAAATAAAGGGTATTATCCTATTGACCAGATATAATTGTGACCTTACAATTTTATTCAAAATACAACCTATATGGTGTGTATAGAAATCAATTATTGGCCTTCATTAAACTACAGATGATAGTCTGCTGTACATATGATTATCCTATACATCACTGATATCATTCCTACAATTCAAAAGATTTACAGGTAATACATCTAAGTATTACTCAAGTAGTGGCTTTACATTCAAGGTCAATCATTACGAGTACATCTGCTGTTTGGTACTTGATTACTTACATATCACAACATATGGTTTAGTAATTTGGGGAGTATCTTGTATCAAAGCCGAAATCATAAAATTTAGACTGAAAATTGGATCTTAGTCTTGTGCAAAGATCATCTTATACAGTGAAATACACAATAACAAAGTCTATTGAAAATAACCACTAGCACAGGAAAAAATGGCACAGGAAAAAATGGCACAGTAAATATGGCACTGGAAAATACGACACAGGTAAATATGGCACAATTGAAAAGCAGGAAAAAGTGGCACAGGTACATTTATGTCTGAGATCATCACAGAAATATCTACATGAGATATGAATGTTTATATTCACAATACCTTGAGTTGTGACCTTACAAGGTGTCAGTGCTACTCAGTATGTAAACACCTGTCAGATACTAGATTAGTCATTATATGACCAATTCATCATGGAAGTTATAAGGAACAACAAGGGCAGAGTGAAGGTTTGCTTTCAAGGACACATGTATAACAAAAAAGTCACTATGACTACAAACCTGGATATGGGAGATCCACAACCTTCCGCTTCACAACTGTGAGGTGGATCAGAATGCTGTCTGTGCAACAAAGTGTGTGGAAGAGATGGAGCAAAGGGCAAGGACAACACAGGATAAGCCTTTACTCATTTTATCAAAGAGTATTCAAGACATCACCGATGGGATCAAGATGAATCTGGGTGACCATGACTACATCAAGAAGACCCTACGTGACCAACGAACTAAGCTACTTCCTAAGGAACCAACTAGTCTTCGTGAACTACAGTTGAAAGGACAACAACTGGAGGCCCTGAATCACAACCCTTCCTATTCAATGACAATGGGCTGACACCGATGTGAGGATCATCACCTTTGGAACTAACACTTCTCTGCACATCCTCTCAGTTGCTGACAAATGGATGATGGATGGGAATTTCTTAATGGCAACCTCTGGCTTCCTTCAGTTCCATGTGATCAGAGTTCTCCTTAGAGAAACTGCAGTGTCTTCTGTCTATGCCCTTCTACAAATGAAAACCCAGGACACATATAAAGAGCTTCTACAGACCATTGTAAACCATTGTCATGATCTCAACCAGTTTCCAGACCCTACTACAGTCATTGTGGACTTTGAATAAGCAGTTATCTAAGCCATCAGTATTATACTTGGTTCAGACACTCCACAAGGAGTTTCTAGCACCTCACCCAGAGCACTTGGAGAAAAGTTCAAGACCATGGCCTTATCAATCTCTACAAGAATAACACCAAGTTCCAACAGTGTTGTGGGGAATTAAATGCCTTAGCTCTATTACCAGTCAACAATGCGGAAAATGGTCTTTGCTACCTTCGAGATTCCTATCCACCTGATGCTATTCGTCTTCTTTACTACTTTGACAATGCCTATGTGTCAGGTACGTATCTTCCAAAATGCAAAAACAATCAGCAACCAGTAGCTCCTGTCCTCAATCTTCACTACATACCACCTAGCTTCCCTCCAAAACTGCAGAATGTCCGTAATGTCACCATGAACAAATCATTGAGAAACATCAACCTGTGTGAAGGCTGGAACTGTCACTTCTTCCATCTTGCAGGACATCATCATCCAGCAATCTGGAAGAGTATTACTGCACTATGCCAAGAGAAAGCCACAGTTGCTGGTCGAGTAGCCTGCGATGCAGTTGGTGAACCACCCAAGAGGAAAAAGAAGTGAGGCTATGTTCAGCAATGTCTGAAGAACCTCTGCACAGACTATGTGGAAGGCAACAAGACTAGCAGTTTCTTAAAGGTGCAGGCCATAACATCAGATTATAAGATTATAAATTGTATGATGATCATCTCATACTACATATAGCCTCTGTTTCATCAAAAGTTGTATATTGTGGTATATCTATTGAATTAAGTAAACACGAACAATATCTTCATGCATTTCATTTGAAATCTGATGATGTTTTCATAAAAGAGAAGCCAAATTTTAAACGAATGTGCCATTTCCCCTCTAATTTTCAATTGTGCCATATCTACCTGTGCCATATTTGCCATGCCATTTATTCTTGTGCCATTTTTCCCTAAGATCTGTAACTTCAAAACCTACCAAAATAAATCTAAACTGATGCACTCTCTAATAATGCTATATGTCCCTTATCACTGCAACTGACTTCCTCAACATTATCTCAACCATTACAAACTTTCAAAGATACAACCTTGATCAAGTTTCCATATACTGCTACATAAAGCAGTCTCAACCAATTCCTTTTCAATATTATGATAGCCACTTCTCAGAGCATTAACCACTATCTTTACTATTCCTCAGAACTGAATATTTCTTTCACTTCAGATTCTTTTTTTTTTCCAAATATTCAACTGTTACCTGCTCCCACTATTCTAACCCATACAGGGTAGTAACCACAAAACTTAAATGCCATCAATATCTTAGGGACTTTAGTAACATCCCTATGGACCAGAATTAAAGAGTATTCTTTTAAAAGTGGAGGCTTCTCACTACACAAAATAGAATGCTGATGACTTTTAACTATCCTTCCTTTCCATTACCATCCTTAAATCTCTCCTTCACCACTTTTATGATTCCACCTCTTTAGCGCAACACTGTCCCCCAGGATTGCTGGTTATGGCCAACAAAATATTAATCTTACTATTCTAATATCTTTTATGGGCATACAACCCACTAAGTCTTTTCCCATCTGCTACTATTGACTTTCCTTATAAAAATCAATAGGTAAATAATGAGATAAACAAAATTATTAATGAAAAACTAGTTACCACACTAAAAAAAAAAAAAAAAAAAGTGTATTGTGCGTTTGGCCCCCATCCCAAAATATAAACAGCTAGAAGATGAAAGCTTATGAAACTACATGTATAATCAGTATGATCTTATGTGATGCTTCAAGATGACAATTTGAAAATGATATCATTTAACCTAGTATTAATGATAAGAATATTCTATAAAGTATGTGAAAAGAGAAAATTTAGCCTACCAACTGTACAGAATTTAAGAAAAAATATGTGTGCATATATAATATATATATATACACATATATAGATATATGCAAAGATTGACAAAATATGGAGGTGAGGTGGCAAATGAAAATTAGGCTAGAGTATAGATTTTTTTTTATCAGCACCACACATCAACTTAGGCTTTCTTTAGTGGACTCCTGAGAGTCCACTGAAGAAGGTCCAAGAACTCAAAACATCTGATACTGAATAAAATGCCATATTCTAGCCTAAGCATTTCATTTAATATATATATATATATATATATATATATATATATATATATATATATATATATATATATATATATATATACATACCATATATCCTTGAGTAATAGTCAACTATGTGTAAGAGAACCCACTATTTTTAGTCAAAAAATACAAAAATTTTCATATACCTTTGTTAAAACTCGGCCTTAGTTTTTTAGGTCTACTATAATGGATCAACAGTGATGCACTAGAACCTCTATGAACCCATAAATAGCCACCCTTACTTCTTTATCAGCTGTTTTACCATATACACAGCCTCACATTATAATTTAGTGTATCATTACATTTCTCAGTGGTTTTGCTGAATGAAAAGTTATAACCTTGGTTATAATTAAGGTAACATATGTGTATTTCATGTTAATGTATTTTCTAAAATAGAACACCATCAGTACCGTATATTTTTCTTTTGTTTTTACTGCCCTTCTTTTTTCATGAATAGTGTGATGCTGTACCAATAGATGGCATTGGTGAGAAAAAACAATAGTTGTTTACAAATGTACCATGACATGCTGATGATGATCATTTAACCACTTCAGTACAACCCAAATTTTTGCACACAGCATTGGCTGCTATATGTAATTTGCATCACACTACTTGTATTATAAAATATAAAGGCATTGCTGTATTACTTGTTCTCTTTTACTCTAAGTAATAATAACAATAAATAAATAAATAAAATAAAAAACATATAATCAAGACACCGATGCCGGCATCCTCATGTACCCACTCACACCTCATAATGCCTATATAGGCATCATTGTACTGAAGTGGTTAAACTTTCAGGTACTGGTTATTTATGGATAAACAACAAAAAATGGTTGTGTATATGGTAAGAATGTTAATAAAACAAGTCTTCATAGCTCTGAGAATGGAGGCTTGAGCTATAGTGGTCTGGGGTGAGCTCAACCCAGACGTCCAACTCAAACCTGGTGATTTTGATGCTATGGAGACTTGTTCTTAGACAAATAATCAATTTTTTTCTTTTGTTCTTCATAATTTTATATAGCAATCTGGCTCTTAATTGTTAATTTTTTACTTAATCCAATCATGAATTTCAACCCTTAAAAAAGAGCGTGTACGTATTATTTGACCCCTTAATTTCAACTTCAAAAAAGAAATATAAAGACTTGGCTATTACCCAAGGATATATGCTATATATGTATATATGAATATATATATATATACACATACAACTAGGTAAATACATACACACACACACACCCATATATATATATATCATGTATCCTCCAAATGTATGTATATATATATATTATATATATATATATATATATATATATATATATATATATATATATATATATATATATATATATATATATATATATATATATATATATAATTACTATAAGAAGAAGAAACTTGAAGACAGTAAATTCTTTACTATACAACAGCCTTAGACAAGATTAGAATTAGGAACATCTAGACCAGACCATCCACTTTCATGGGATTGGTTTTCTGGGGGAGGTAGAAAAGTCTCTCGGAAAATTAAGGTATTGTTGTGTGTAAAAGGGACTCCTGCTATTGAGTACATATGAAGGAGTTCTCTATTTATTCATCATAGCTGAGGAAGCAAGTGGAGGAGGAGGGGGGCTTCAGCCGACTGATACCAAGACAGAGTAACAAAGACATGTGTTGCAGTTATACACACACACATACACACAAGAAAGGTACAAGGACAAATAAGAAATGATGTCCATAGGAAAGGAGTGTGGGCTGATGCACTAACCCTAACTGTCCTTAATTAACCTGATCTCAACTAGGCTGATTTGGTAGAAATTTCTTGACAATTAACTCGATCAATTGTTTATCATATCTAAAATACGTCTAACTCACATAATATTATATACATACATACATATACCAAGGCTTTTTCCCCCTTCCAAGGGAGGTAGCCAAAAAGGGAAAGGCATAAAAACACTCCCACCCATTTCATCCCTAAATACACTCCACACCCCTCCCACCCTCCCTCTCATCTGAGCACCTCCTGGATGACGGGTCATCCCTGCACCCTGCCCACTGCCCTGGGTCAGAAGCAGTGTCGCAAGACACAGCACATCCACAGCAAGGCCGCTTCATTTAATCGGCGACCCCCCTCTCCGTCCCCCCTTGCATATAAGGAGAGGACGGGGAGATGGACATTCTAAATGTGACAAATTGTAGTCTAAAAAAATCACCATGAAATTTTCATTAAATAAATAGCTGTGGCCATGTTAAGTGAGGGTGAGTAGGGTCAGTACACCTACCCATATCTTTTTTCCTATGGACATATCCCCCCATTTGTCCTTGTGCTTTACTTGAGTGTGTATATATATCCACAAAACTTGTGTTTTTGTTACTCTGAGGATGTGACACAAAAATATCTAATGTCAAGTTTCTTCCTCTCGTGGTAATTGTTCATACATGGTCATGTGCATATATATATATATCTATATATATATATATATATATATATATATATATATATATATATACACACACACACACAAGAACCCTGAAACTACAGACACTGAAGCAACGGATTTTGGTAACTATGGAAAAATTCTGGAGAATAAGGATTTCAACTAAAATATGAAAATTCATGCAGAAATGTTGCAACACCGGATCGAAATTAGTGATGATTGTACTGGTATATGGTTCTGTTCTCTTATATATGCACTCTGAGCTACATTACTGAACATTCTTTTAAAAAATAATAATACCTGTATCTTATTAATACTGCGCTAAGGTATAGGGCATGTTTGTGTGATTATATGTTTATTTACAGTCGTACTAATTACTGACAACTGCTGACAACTCTGATTATATTGTTTTTAGTTAATATTGGCATAAATAATTTTCCTGTGCCATAATTTATCATTTCTGTAATTTCTAAAACATTTGGCCACATCAATATTGATATAATCAAGATGTGATACAATACTGACAACTCAGAGCTTAACACACACTTTGAGATGATACAATACTGACAACTCAGAGCTTAACACACCCTTTGAGATGTCATGAACTGTAATAACTAAAAACAATGGATATCGCCAGAGTTGATAGTAGCTGCTGGCAATTAGTATGACCTTGTACAATACACATTATGCTCAACATTCTGAACCTATGGATAATGGCTTTAATGGATCAGTAGTTCCCCCCTTTAGTCTGTAGTTTCAGGGTTCTTCTGTGTATATATATATATATATATATCTAAATAGAAATGTAGTAGCACATTTGTAGATAACACACAGGAACCCACAGTCGGAGAAAGAATAAACTTCGAATAAAGAATAATCCTATATTTCGGCTATCAACTGTAGCCCTCTTCAGGAAAGTACTTTCCTGAAGAGGGCTACAGTTGATAGCCGAAATATAGGATTATTCTTTATTCGAAGTTTATTCTTTCTCCGACTGTGGGTTCCTGTGTGATATATATATATATATATATATATATATATATATATATATATATATATATATGTATATATATATATTCACACACACACACACACACACGTACATACATACATATAAAGTAGTGGTGAGCTTTGTCTGCTCAGCAGACCAAGCCATGAATAATGATTTTGATGTAATGCATATTACCTACCTATTAATGTATTAATGTACAATATAGAATATCTGAAGTACAAACATCCATATGATAGAAAAATTAATCAATACATCCATTATTCTTGGATAAAAATGGAGGCTCTTTTTCATCTTGAGAATTGTACATAAAGTCTATCAAACAGCAATGCTGACTGATGAAGCTTTCAACATTACCTGCACAAGACTGATTAAAAAAAGTCCATATATTTACCATCTACTATACCTTCCAGCATGCATGTTTCAGTTCAGGATTTTTTCAAACACTTGATGAATGATAATATAATGTCCCATGTGATATGGAATCATAGCAGCATTTCATACAAACGAGTTCTTTTGTAAGCAATATGTATGTACAAGTAACTCGCATCTTGTGAGTGAAAAAGTTGCTTTATAAAGTGAATGTGGTAAAGAAAATAAATTTAAATTAAAGAATCTCCTTACCATAAATCACAAATTAGATAGAGATTTCCAGAATTATTCATAAGCTTGAACTTGTTCAATTGTGCTTTCATTAAAAAAGATGCTTGCATGACACATGCACTATAAAACATTCTTCACAACCAATATGCAAGTGCCACTTAGTGCCATAAATGCTTTGGATTTTGTATAAATCATAATATCTTATATACCAAATGAAAACAATCAGAAGTGTTTCAAGTTGCCACTGCAACACTGATCAAATGTCACAAAATAAATTCTGAAATTATCAGTGGAAAAATGTCTACTGATGGACTGCTGAATAGGAACAACAACAACTTACCTGTTATATGTATTCAAGTGACAATCCTCCTGTTCACTTTACCACTAGTTACTCTATTTTCTGTAAGAAGGCTATCTTATTAAGAAATATTGTACCTGTAGTTCATTGGCAAAGCTGAGATCCCAACATTTAACTCATTAAGGCATTTTATGTTCCTTCATGTAGTTCTTCCCACACATGGGGGTATTGACTATATAAATCCTATACAGTCAATATTTCAGTGATTTTAGTGACATCCTTACGGATCTGAGTCACACAGCATTCTTATATGATCGGAGACTAATTTCCTCTCAAAACAGGATGCTGATCACTTTTATCTTCTACTATCCCTCCTTTCTATTGCCCTCCTTAACCATTTCTATAACTTGACCCTTTCAGCATGATATTGTCCCCAAGGATAGGGATGCTGGTTATAACAGACAAAATACTCATGAAGTTCTTTCTTCAAAACAATCATTTAACCAGTTAGTTACATGCTGAAGATTGTGGTCCTGCCACTGAATGTGAAGACGAATAGTTTCTAAAGCTTGCTCGAGGGCACGCTCACCTGGACCAACATCCACTCCACTAAAGAAAGATTCCACCTGAAAAATAAATTAATATAAAAATAATTATAATAATAATAATTGTTACCTCAGGTTAGCCTGCTCTACTCTTTCTCCCTAACCTAATGATAAGAATTGATTAACAAACTTCTTGGCAGGGAGATAATGCAGTGTAATCTAAACAAAATCTCTGGAATGAAAAGACTGTACAATAGAGTACCATGAGGACCAATACCCATGCTTTTCAATCTCTTCACAAGCAACCTCCTAACCCCAGAGCAAGAGCTTTACACCGATGCACTCACTCACACAATGGATGGATTGATATTTGTACTGAAGTTCCTTTTGCACACTTGGATTTTGTCATATATTCTGGATGTTCACTGGCCAAGCAGATTAGAGCATCGCTACTTGCGGGAGAGGTCAAGGTGACATCAGTTCAAATCCTGCAGCCAGGAAGTTCATCAATGGCATAGTTCATTGACCCCTTCCATACGATGATGCCTTCATAGGTGTCATGAGGCACGAGTGGGTATATGAGGATGCCGGTGTTGGCATCTTGATTATATTTATTTTGTATTTGTAGCTGAGTGACCCACATATTCTGTGAACTGGCTTGATCATATTTTCTGTGGTTATTAATATTTCGGAATAAAAAGTCATCTGTAAGGGGCACCATCCTAGCCTTCCGACGGAGGGAGTTTGTGATGTTAAACCATATCACATCACATTAATATTTCGAGTGAAAGAATGAGTAACATAGGTGTAACTTTATTCTATAACACGAGTATTGTGATGCATCATCGAATCATTATACATCAGGCAGCCAATGCTGCCCATGAGAATTTGACTCGTATTGAAGAGGTTATATTCCATACTAAAAAGTCCTCTGTGAGGAGTATCATCTTAGCCTCCTCATAGGGGAAGTTCCCAATATTAAACTGAATCATCAATCATATATTCTGGCTAGGTCTTTTTGTGACAGTTTGCACTCTTCCTCATCCTTTATTCTCCTTATAATATTTAGGTGGGAGTGGATTTATGCCTTTGACTTTGGCTACCTCCCTTGTATGGGAGGAAAAACCCCTGGTATGTGTATGTATGTATAATATTTGCATTATCTCCAAATATATTAGTGTAGCTTGTCATTCCTTTCATATCTTTTACATAAATCAAGACTATTATGTGTGCCAGTGCAGACTTGTGCAACCATGCTTGTTACTTCTCTTCATCCTGACATCTCACCCTTAACTATTATTCTCACATGTTGGAACCCTCCAGCAAATCTCATCCATTCCATGAGGCTTTTACATCCTTTAGTGCAGCATGTTCCTATTTCCATACAAGTCATTTATGAGGTACCTTATCAAAGACTTTCTCTGGATCCAACCACATAATCTACACAGTGCTCTCTTGTACCACACCACTCAGGTAAAAACTTAAAAAGTTCTATACACATTTACCTAGTTGTATTATACGGGAAGGGAGCTATGCTCGTGGTGACCCGTCTTTGTATCTCTCAGCATCAAGTTTTTTCTTAAAATCTTGAATAGTGTTTGCACACACTGTTTCTTTGTCCAATTTGTTCCAAGTATCTATCACTCTGTGTGGGAAGCTATTTTTTTTTCAGATCTCTTCTGTAATTATAATTTTTTAGTTTTTTTTTTGTGTCCTCTTGTTTTTCCATTGTCCCATTTCAATAAGTCATTCTTATCTAAGATTTCCATTCCCTTCATAATTCTATAGATAGTAAGTCTCCTCTTTCCCTTCTTTGTTCCAGAGTTGGTAATTCTAATTTGGACAGTCTTTGTTCATATGTCATTTTGGAAAGAGTTGGTGCCAGTTTTGTTGTTGGTATTTGTATTCTTTCAAACTTCTTTATATTTTTTTTGGTACTGGGTGCCCATAGTGTTGCTGCATACTCAAGTTTTGGTCTTATAGACAAATGCCACTTTTATTGACCTCAATAAATTATAGGTTTCTCCAACTATTTTATCAATATGCTTATCATGTCTTTGCTGATCATCACTCCAAGGTCTTTTTCCAAGTTTACTTTTTTGACCTCTTCACCAATTTTATAATCTCTCAATATTCTGTTTTTACTTTTTCCAAATTCCATTATACTACATTTCTTGATATTGAATTTCACTTCCCACTTTTGAGTCCATTTCCAGATCTTGTCCAAGTCTTGTTGTAATGAGTTGCAATCCTCCTCCGTTTTTACTTTCTTTAGTATTTTGCATCGTTTGCACAGAAATTCATATAACCCTCTACTCCTTCGTCCATATCATTTATATATATATAGCAAACATGATCGGGGCCAGTACTGATCCCTGCGGGACACCATTTATCATTTCTTCCCAATTTGAGAATTTGTCTCTAATTACTACTCTCATATTTCTCCTAGTCAGGAAGTCTTTCATCCATTCCAATAATTTTCCTCTGATGCCACCTATTGATTCTATCTTCCACAAAACTGATTCCAAATATCAAAAATAAATCATACAAAAATCGACTAAAACATATGAATCTGTTTTCCCTAAAAAAGTGTAGACTCAGAGGTGACTTGATACAGGTCTTTAAGATTCTAAAGGGAATTGACAACATCAAAAGTGACAAAATTTTCACATTGAATGAGAATCAGACAAGAAACAATGGTCTCAAACTGTCCGGAAATAGATTCAATTTGGAAGTAGGTAGAAACAACTTTGCCAACCGTGTAGTTAATGAATGGAATAAACTTCCTGCACAGGTAGTGCAATGTAGTTCAGTTCGAAGCTTTAAGAATCATTTAGATAAACACCTAAGCAAGATGCTGTAATGATTATAATTTATTTTATATTATTTGTTTTTGTTATCATTTGTCTGTTTGATTTTCATTTATTATTAGTTATATGTCAATTTATTATTATTTACTATTTACCTGTTTGTTTATTATTTAACTATACCTATGCATTTATTTATGTATTTTATTTGTTTTTTACATTATTATAGTTTTTATTTATGATTTTTTTTCCGCATCCGACCTAGATATGGACCAAAAGGTCTCCTGTCGGCATGCTCCGCCTTTGTAATCCTTTGTGTGGTACCTTATCAAATGCCTTTTGTAGGTCCAGAAAGGCACAGTCTGCCCAACCATCTCTCTCTTGTATGTCTATTAATCTTGAGTAAAAGCAGATCAAGTTTTTTGTACATGATCTTCCTTGTCTGAATCCAAATTAATTTGGATTCAGTATAGTTTTTTCTTCCAAATGCTTAACCCATCTATTTTTGATGACCTTTTCGCAAATTTTTGCTACTGTGCTTGTCAGGGAAACCGGTCTGTAATTTGATGGGTCTTCCTTGTTTCCTCCCTTATAAATTGGTATAATGTTTGCCTTTTTCCAGTCCTGTGGCACTTTTCCTTCTTTTAAGTGAGAATTTAATTATATTGTATATTTTGTCTGTTAATTCTTCCATGCATTCTTTCAGTATCCAATTTGCAATTCCATCTAGACCATGTGATTTTCTGACGTCAAGGGTTTTGATTTGGTCGCTGATTTCCTTTTTTGAAAGCGAGTTGTTTGCTATAATGTTCCTCATTTCCAGATATTCAATCCATTTCTCTTTCACAGTCTTTTCACATAGTTATGATGGTGGTTGGCTACCTTCCTTATAAGGGGGAAGAAGCCCTTTTGGTATATAAAGATGATGATGGTCAGACAGAAGTCTGCAATTCAGGGGTTTCTCTTTACTTCAACTGATGCTACATCAGCACTTTTCCTATCACAGGGCACTATCTCTGCCAGACCACTGGGGCTGCAATACCCGATGTATAAAGATGTTAATGTTTTGAAGATGTACTGTAGGGAGATGATTCTTCTGATATCCATTTTTGAGAACCACCACTATGGGGTTCCTATTTTTGTTCCCAAGAATTGTCATAAACTGAAATATTACTTTACCATATCAGTTATCCATGCTTAAAATTACATGAAAACAAATAACAATTAAGTCACAAGCTGCCAAAAATGTCTTCCTTTAATATTATGAATTTGTTATTATGGGATGAACTCAAGCTCTGCCATATAAGAATAGAAAAAGTTTCTGTGAAGATATCATACAGATAAATATGATCAATAATGAGTAAGGAACATGACCTATTCTAACCTCCTTTATTGTACACAACTCTCTTATGCAAACAAACAAATGATTAATGAAAAATATGAACATAATTTCTGGCTACCTCCTTCATGAGGGGGGAGAAATCCTTGGTATATAGATAGGTAATTCTTGGTCAATTAAATATTCCTACTGGAAATCTTATTGTTCCTGATGGTGGAAATAACTCCCAATAAAATAAATTTCAAAGCATTTTGCAAACCATCTTATGTACATACCTCATTTAAATCAAAGGAAGATGAAAATGGTGAGGTCACTGCTTTAATAATTGCACCAATGGTAAAGGAGCCATGACCAAAGAGCTGGGAGATTCGATCCCAGTATTGTCTCACCATCCGCCATGCAGATAGCCTCCCACCAGGATTTCTACTAACTTCTGCTAACACCGTCAGTACATCTTGAGGACGAATCTTTGTACTGTCAAGGGTGTACTCTAAATATCTGTTGAAATGTGATAAAATTCATTTGAGGGATGCAATATGGGAAATGAAAACCCATACATACATACATACACACACATATATAACAAGGGCTTTTTCCCCCTTACAAGGGAGGAGCCAAATTCAATGGCATAAATTCACTCCCACCCATTTCATCCCCACATACTCCACTCCCATTCACCACCCCTCCCTCCCTCACTCTTTTCTTAGCTCCTCCTGGATGATGGGTCGTCCCTGCATTTTGCCCACTGCTCTGGGTCAGACGCAATGTAGCAAGACACAGCACATCCACACCAAAACTGCTTCATCTAATTGGTGACCCCCCTCTCCATCCCCTCATGCAGAAAAAGAAAAGATGGGGAGAAATCCCTTTAGGCTGCATTAGAATATCATTCACACATACTCGTAACACCCCAATTCCCTACCCACTCCCTTCCATGCATCACAGCATCATCCATACATAACCATTCTTCACTCACTCCTATCTTTTGTCTTCTCCCTTCCTTCCTCAACAGACATTCCCCTCTTTCCCAACACCCCTTTTATCCCATAAAAATTCAAATGAATGAAATAGCAGAGGGAAAAAATTAGTGAGCAGAAACGCCCATTCATCCATAAGGAGCTCAGATAAAAAGGGAAAACAGATGGGTATTGGATGGGTGAAGGGTGAGTGCATGCCTTCATTGGCCATCTCTCTTATAAGGGGTAAAAGGTCTTTTGGTGTATCTATGTAACACTAATACCCTGAAAATTTCTGTGTGTTATCGAAAACATCAGCAGTCTGATTATAAATCTGCACCATAAAGGTTACCCTTTATATCAATGACTATCACATACATAGCACAATAACATAAAAGGTATTACAATAACTTACTGCTGCAAAACCCAAGGATCCCTAGTCTGGGCTAAAGCTTTGAGCATGAGTCGCTTTTCACTTGGTACTGATGATGACATGTACACCTTCCAGCAAAAATGCCAGTCCTTCTCTGTTCCATGCCTGAAACAAAGCAAAATAATTATATTAGCCTTTTTAATCCTATTCATACACAAAATTCTTTTCCATATTATTCCAATAATGAATGTAACTTTTGTATTAAAATGGATTTACATTCGGCACAACAGGACTAAGAGGACACTCATTGAAACTAAATGAGAACACTGGAGAGCCACATTTAAAGGAAATTTGTTTAGAATAAGGGTCATAAATGGGTGGAAAGGGCTACCAGAACATGTTGTGACAGTGCCTACCATAGCTAACTTTAAGGCAAGACAAGACAGGCACAATATAATGTAGGACTCTTGTACTATTCTCAGAGATGGGGAAGGAAAAGAAGTTTATTTCTTTATTCCCCACTAGTTATTCCTAGGTAAGCATTACTAGAGTAAGTGGCTTGAGGTAAAGGTGAGACTTCGTCAGGGTTGTGTTATGTCATCCTGGCTGTTCAATTTATACATGGATGGGGTGGTGCAAGAGGTAAATGCAAGGGTGGTGGGTCAGGGATTCGAGATGGTTAAAGAAATGGAGAAAAGTGGGAGATAAGCCAGTTGTTGTTTGCTGATGACACTGCGCTTGTGGCAGGATCAGAGGAGGGATTGAGGAAGTTAGTGACAGAGTTTGGGAAGGCATGCAAAAGAAAGAAGTTGAAGATAAATGTGGGTAAAAGTAAGGTGATGAGATGTACAAGGGGAGAAAGTGGCAGCAAACTGGAAGTGAGTATTAAGGGAGAGAGACTGGAGGAAGTGGATAGTTTTAGATACTTGGGTGTGAATGTGGCGGGAAAGGGAGGAGTGGAGGTGGAGGTAGAATGTAGATTGAGAGAAGCAAGTAAATGTCTGGTGGATTAAAATGTGTAATGAGAAATAGACATTTGGGGATAGATGCTAAGAGGAGATTGTATGAAGTAGTGTTTGTGCCAACAGCACTGTATGGGGCAGAAACATGGAACATAAGAGAGGAAGAGAAAAGGAGTTTGAATGTGTTTGGGATGAAATGCCTGAGAAGAATGATAGGGGTTACCAAGCTGGATAGAGTCAGAAATGAGGAGGTGAGGAGAACAGGGGTGTGCTGTGTCTTGCGACACTGCTTCTGGCCCAGGGCAGTGGACAAGATGCCGGGATGACCCATCATTCAGAAGGTGCCAAGATAAGAGGGAGGGAAGAGGTTAGAGGGGATGGAATGGGTGGGAGTGGTTTCTATGCCTTTGTCTTTTGGCTACCTCCCATGTAAGAGGGAAAAAAGCCTTTGGTATATACATGTATGTAGTATTACTTACTTGACTCCTGCAGCATATACAACTGAGCGAAGGTTAGGAGGAATTGTGACATTCTCTTTACGCCACATGGTAAACAATTTCTTTGCTTCCCGGATGGCATCTTCATCTCCACACTCAATAGCTGCGTTCAAAAGCTTAGTACGAAGTAATCTGGAAAGAGTTAATCATACTGCAGTTAACCACTGTCTTCTGCCTGCTTTATAAATATTGGAGTGCACATCACCAATACACATGGAAAATTTGTGCTAACTTAATTGGCTTTCAATCAACCAATCACCTGGTGCCTTGAGTTTTACTAAGTGGAAAACCCACAGCCCCAAAGTAGCTGACAATGAGCACTGGAACTTCCCACATGTTTCTCTGGAAAGAAACTTAGGACTGTTTTCTGTATTGTATTTACCTAACTGTAGGATACAGGAAAGGAACAACATTCATTGGGTCCTGTCTCCTACTCTTCAATTTATAATATCTAGCTTCAGATTCATGTACAGTTCCAACTTAGTCTATATCCTTGATTTCCAGGGCAGTGGACAAGATGCAGGGACGACCCGTCATCCAGGAGGTGCTAAGATGAGAGGGAAGGTAGAGGGTGGAGGGGAGTGGAGCGTATTAGGGATGGAATGGGTGGGAATGGTTTTTATGTCTTCTTCTTTTTGGCTACCTCCCTTGTAAGGGGGAAAAAAGCCTTGGTATATGGGCAGTGGACAGGATGCAGGAATGACCCGTCATCCAGGAGGTGCCAAGATAGGAGGGAGGGAGGAGGGTGGAGGGGAGTGGAATATATGGGAAATGAAATGGATGGGAGTGATTTCTATGCCTTTTTCTTTTTGGCTACCCCCCCGTGTAAGGGGGAAAAAGCCTTTGGTATATGTATGTATGTATTGTTCTAGCTTGGACTATATCACTTTCTAAGCTATTCCATGTATTTATGCATCTATGTGGAGAGCTGTATTTCTTCACATCTTTAAGACATGTAGTCTTCCTTGATTTGTTCTCATGACCTCTTAAAGCCCTCCTATCTTTAATCAAGAGATCTCCTCTGTAGGTATAATCTATCCCCTTTAAATGATCTGAATACTGTCATCATATCACCTCTTTCTCTTCAATCTTTAAAAGTTAGCAGACCCAGCACTTTTAGTCTTTTCTCATACGACTTGTCTGCCCAGCTGGGGAGTTTGGCTGTTGTCCTTTGTATTCTCTCAATTTTACTTATATTCTTCACTCTGTGTGGGGGCCATACCACTGATGTATATTTCAATCTTGAATGGATCAGGGTTCTTATGAGTTTTTTCATTGGTAGTATCTCAAGAGGATGTGGGGGAAGGGTTTTCATGTAATGAAAAGGCAAGAGTAAATCTGATCTGGCTGTCGAGCCCTGCTCTAGAGGTTCTGTATTTTTCTGCACTGCCTCTGACAAAAGCTGTGGGGTGGGAGACAGGGATGACACTTCATCCACAAGGAGCTATAACAAAAGGGACAACAAATAGGTTTCTGGATGGGTGTGGGAAGGTTAAAGGATGGGTTTATGATCCAACTAGGCCAAACTCCCTTTATATGGGGGAAAGGGTCTTTTGGTATATGCCCAAAGTCTCTCCTGCAGGAGACTTACAAGTTGGTGTGCTGCTGAAAGGCTAGTATTTACCTAGTTGTATTTTACGAGATTCGAGCTATGCTCATAGTGACCCGCTTTTGTATCTCTCCGCATCCAGTTTGTTCTTAAAATCTTGTATAGTTTTGGCACTCACTGTTTCCCCGTTTAGTTTGTTCCAAACATCATTCACTCTGTGTAAGAAGCTAATCTTTTTCGAATCTCTTCTGTAAATGTCCTTCTTTAGCTTGGTATATGTGTGTATGCATGTATTATTTTTACTATTAAGATATTTTCTTTTTAAAAGAAGATCTATCTACATACCAAATAGATAGACACAAGAAGCAATAACTTACTTGTCAAGATGAGACCCCTTGTCTTGCCACCCAATCCGCTGGTACTGTGGTTGCACTATGGAGAGGATATAGCGCAGCATAAGCCTGTGGGCTGGATAGTTGAACAGCAGCCGTGCCCAGGACAGAAGATGCATTAGGGCCGTGCTCCACGGAACATATTCGGTCTCTTGCTTAAGGTACAAAGTGAGGTCTAATGCCACGGAGGCATTAATCCTTCCAGCCCTGTAGTGATTGCATCAGTATTACAGCCTCAGACACTACACTATTAGCTTTAACAAATTAATTTAAAAAAGAAAAAAGAAAATCAATGGTATACAGTGATATTCCCATCAGATGTTGCAATAACAGAGATGTCTGAAGGGGTGTGGTATGAAAATTTGTGGGAACAGCTCAGGTTATGTGTAAATAGCATATTCATCAAGAAAAAAGTTTGAACAAAACTTTTGATAAAGATATCCCTTGAATATGATCAAGTTATGTCATATAAAAAATGGGACACACAGCAATACAACACCAATGGTTTTAAAACACATAGAAGAATATGTATGGTACTAAATACTTATTGAAATTATTCTGAAGTATAAAGTAAAGTAATTTTGAAACAACTTAAACAAACTTTCCATTAAAATGACAATCTACTGAATTTCAGTTCTGGCAACTTCTTAAAAATATTTTTCTTTGCCATTGTAAAACTGTAGAAGGAAAAATGCACAAATTCAGTCCTGCAGCTTTGGTTCTATACATGCACAAAGAAATACAGTATGAATTGACCAAAGCAATATTAAACACTTTTGGTGCACTTGACAGGTAAAAACATGAAAGTATTTTCAGTGAAACAAAAACCAGAATTGCAGAAGAACGTCCCCATGCTTGTAACCCTTGAAGCCAAATGTCAATTGATATTGTGTTTAGCTACATATTGTATTTCTTGTGAGGCAGACAAGTAGATATGAGTTGAAGAGTCAAGAGGATGAAGAACCAATGGGTCTTGTACCTTTAAAGAGAAATATATAAGGGTGGATGGAGGAAGGTTAGGAAGTGAAGAGTAAAGAAGAAAAAAGAGGAGAGAACAGGTTTGGCATCATGACAGACATAGGAAGACCAGTTTTGTGTGGTAATTCTGATATGTATGGTACAGAGATGTGGAACACAATTCATTAATGGTTCACTAAAGCAAAGCAGGCAAAACCTTGGCGGTACAGTAACCAAATTAGGCATAATAAATAATGTGCAAAGAACAAGAACAAAAGGTGCCCAGATGTTCCTACATCTTTAAATATTTACTCCAAAATTACTCAAAAATCAAACATTGCTATTGTCATTAGAAATATTGTTATAAATATATTTTGATACATACATACATATGTATGTATGATAGATTTCAATTTGATACATAGCAGCTATGAAAGAAATTGGTAAAGGCTAGATATCAGCTGGGCACCTATGTTTGCTTCTAAAGTGAAAAAAGAGGGTGGAGGGGGGGTTCTTACTGGACCAGGGTGGAACTATCAATTACGCGGCCCCTAGGGGATAGATAAGACCCACATGTACTTGCTGGGGTAAACAGAATCCATGAGGTTAGTACTGAATGTGACGCTGCTTCCTGCCCAGCTTTGCCAACCCACATTAACTTGTGCACAACAGTGGCTTAATGTACACAAATTGTTTTCAGGTCAATATAATCAAATTTAATAAATTTCTTAAGAATTACTTCTTCATACTTTCATATAGCTTTTGCTATGAAATATGTTGAATTAATTATTCCTTAAAAGTAGAGTAATGTCATATCAATTATAACGTTTTAGTTATCTAACAAACTATGGCTTAATATTAAGAAATGTGAATGAGCTTGATATTAATACAAACATAATAATCAATAAGGTGGTTTAGCTTTGTAAACTGTTATGAGTATAAAAGCCTATAAATAATAAATGAAAAGGTGAGGTGATCCAACAAAAACAAAAGGAGAGTTGGGGAAGATAAACACACAACCATTTTAAAGGAGAGAGAGTTGGAAAATGGGAGAAGGTAGGTAGAGAGCTTGATTATGATTACTTAACTCCTATATTACACAGGTATAATTACATAAAACACCTACAGTGAAGAAAGTAAAGAACAGCTAATTTGATTACAGTATTCAACACCTACTGTAACCAAATACAACAAATGTTGTAAGAAACCATGAAAACATGGCCAAGTATCATGTTACCTGTGATTTGGAGGGCAACAAAATAATATTCTCACAACATGAAAAAACAACAAAAAGAGAACATCCAAAGATTGCAGAAATATATTTCAAGCAGTTAGTGAAACACCCAATGAAATTAGCGAGAAAACACCTATCAAAGCCATCCATTCAATTTGAAGTGTTTTCCTATGAATGTAAAAAAAAAGGAAAAAGTATCAACAAATGAGGCTGATATTTACCCAGTTAAAACAAAAGAAGGTTCCCCTTTACTATCATAATGAAAAATAATATATCTAGGCCTAAAGTCTAAGTGTGTGCAATATACAACTTATCAATGAGCTATTGTCTAACTTTGGCACCTAACATTTACTAACATCTGGTTTCCATTGACCTTGTATCATAATTTCAATACTTACTTTACAAGTGTAAATACATCATCTATAAGAGAAGCTCTGTCAGCAGAAGATAGTTCTTCAAAGTTGTTGAGGAGAACATTAGTCAGAGTTTGCCATCCTTGTGCATCATATGAAACTCTGTAGAAACCTCGCTGACCAACATTAAATTTTATCCACTCAACATCTTGTCCAACTTCAAACTCAACTGCAAAGAAATATCAAAATATTACTATGCATACAAATGGCAATGTAAAAGCCATCAGCTCTTAATTCAAGAGTTAAGATGAAATATAATTTAAGAATTAATGATATTCTGTGCCTGTATTGTTAGTTGGAGGGTGACATGAACATAGATATGCTAGTATGGTTCTTGCTTGTCATGGGAGGGAGTATTCTGTAGAGATGATGTCTGGAGGAATTTGGTGGATAGGGAATAGGTTGTTGGTCTTGGGGTGCTTGTTTTGTGATCCATGTATGTTCATGTCCTTGTATGGTTGCATAGCATGGTGTATGAGGAAGGCTGATGTAAACATTTGAGTAGTATGCTGTCTGTGATTTTTTTTCTCCATTTAATTCTGTTTGTGTTCTGTAAAAGGATGGATGGATAAGGATGAGGGCTTTTGCACAGAATTGTGTGCCAATAATCTTCATGTGTCCTTCTCTCTATATATAAAAGGCTTCTTTCCTCTTATGAAGGAGGTAATCAGCTAAGACATGTACACACCACCATCCATCACCCATTTGTTTCCCTTTCATCTTAGCTCCTCATAGATGAAGGGTCACCAATGTCTCTTGCCCATTGCCTGGGTGAGAAACACTGCAGCACGACACAGTATGTCTGCAGCAGGGTCCCACCATTTCATTAATAAGTCAACCCTTTCTCCTTATCCCCTCATGCAAAAACTGAGAAGATGAGGAGAAATTCCTTTGGGCTACATCAATTCGTCATCCATTCACAACCATTCTCCACTCACACTTATTTCTTGCCTTCTCCCTTCCTTGCTCAACAGACAGTCCCCTTTTACTCAAGCCCCCCTTCATCTCATCCATCCATCTCATTCTTGGTCTTACCCTTAAGTTCACTCCACCCACCTCTGCCTTCCACACTCGTTTTGCTAGTCTTTCCTCATTCACTCTTTCCATGAGCCCAAACCATTCCACTATTCTTTCATCAGCTCTATCTACCAGCACCCTTTCCATCCCATTCTCTTTCTCACCGTGTTCTACCTTGTAACCCCATCATACTTCTCAAACACTTCATCTCAAATACATTTAAATTCTTTCCTCTCTGGCTCCCTTAAATTCTAAGTCTCCAACCCATACAGTGTTATGAGCACAATCATCCCTTCAAATAATCTTCTCTTTGCATCCATCCCCAGATACAGTAAGTCCTCTTTATATGGTACATATGCATTCCTGAAAACCTTACTGCAAATTGAAATTACCACATACTGAACCCCTTATAACATGTATTAATAGGATATGGCAGACGTACCTTCTCCCTGCTCTTTCCTCTTCAAAATATCTAGCGGATACCGTATCTGTGAATTTTTCTTACCGTAAATAGAATCAAGGGTAGTAATTACCAAATTCCGTAACTGTGAATTTACCGGATAAAGAATTACCATATAAGGAGGACTCACTGTACATGACATTTTTCAATCCTCTAAGACATTCCCTTGTGCCCTTCTATGGGGAGAATTTTGGTCTCTTTGTGTTGTTGTTGTTGTCGTTCCCTAGACTGTCTGTCCAAGCAGTCCCGTCCCCCCAAGGAATGCCATAGCCGAAACTGGGTTTTCCCACAAATCCTTTATAGAACATATGTTGTGTTATTTGCGTGCATGATTGTGTATAATGCAGTCTTCCATTATGTGTTGTATGGTATGGGGTGAAGTGTTACATCCTGGGCAGCTGTTCACAATGCGGTCTCTTTGTGTAGATGTTCTATACTGGGGTGGTTTTAGTGCATCCCATAACTGTGAATAACTTGTAGGGAGTTCATATCTATTTTCTTGATAGTAGGAATACTGGGGAGGTGTAGTAGTCAAACACAGCCCTTATGAGTAATTTGTAGACAGTGATTAGTTTCTGCTCAGCAAAGGCCGTGACTGCAATCCATTTTAATGTATCTATTTTCAATGACAGGACCATTCTTTGGATGTTGTTCCTTTGTTTCAGCCAATTTCTCTCCTGTCATCATAATATATAATTCTAAACATCTAAACTATAACAGTTACTACAAAAGTTTATAACACTCAAGTCATCCACCTATATTATAACTTCCTGCACCATAACTTACCATCTGTAAGATTCATCCATACCATTGTTTGGTTTTCTCGATCAGCACTTGTAATATATGTAAGTGGTATGTGCCACCTATACCCCAACGTGGAATTGATGGGTTCATTAGGGTCTGTCATATTTTCTTCACATACTAAAAATCTTGCCTGTGAAGCAACAACATGTCCATCTGTGAAGTTTATAGAAATGAGTGGGAAGCCAGCCTGGAGTGTCCAAGTATCCATTATAGCCTTGAAAGAACAAGACACAAAATTAATTGCAAACAATATTTATACATATCAAAACTCATCACTAATATCATGAAATCATATAAGGAATCACGGCAAATATCTTTATACAAGCACACTCCTATAAGTCATCCACACCCACTTACACACATAAAACATATACATACATACATATACCAACGGCTTTTTCACCCTTACAAGGGATGAAGCCAGAATCAAAGGCGTAAATCCAATCACTCATTTCATCCCCACCCACTCCACTCCTCCTGGATGATGGGTCATCCCTGCATCTCACCCACTCCCCTGGGTTAGAGGCAATGCAGCAAGACACAGTACATCCATGGCAAAGTTGCTTCATTTAATTGGTGACCCCACATGTCTGTCCCCTCATGCAGTAAAAGAAAAGAAGAGGAGAAATCCCTTCATGTTGCATCAAAATATCACTTACACATACTCCCTCACCCCCCCCATCCCCCACCCACTACCTTCCATGTATCAGAGCATCATCTATACACAACCATTCTCCACTCACCCCTATCTTCTGTCTTCTCCCTTCCTTCCTCAATAGATATTCCCCTCTTTCCCAATGCCCCTTTTACCCTATCCATCCACCTCATCCTTGATTGCCCCCTCATATTCACTCTCTCCACCTCTGCCTTTCACACCTTTTTTACTAATCTTTCTTCACTCATTCTTTCTGTGTCCAAACCATCCCAATACTCTTTCATCAACCCTATCTCCCAACCTCATTTTCCAATCCCCATTCTCCTCCTCACCTCCTCATTTCTCACTCTATCAAGCCTATTAACCCCTATCATACTTCTTAGGCACCTCATATCAAACACATTCAAACTCCTCCTCTCTCATGTTCCATATTTCTGCCCCATATAGTGCTGTTGGTACAATCACTCCTTCATACAATCTCCTTTTAGCATCCATTCCCAAATGTCTATTACTCATTACACTTTTTAATCCCCCAAGACATTTACTCGCTCCTTTCACTATACATTCAACCTCCATTCCTCCCTTTCCTGCCACATTCGCACCCAAGTATCTAAAACTATCCATTTCCTTTAGCCTCTCTCCCATAATACTCACTTTTGGTCTCTTGCCACTTTTTCCCCTTGTACATCTCATCACCCTACTTTTACCCACATTTATCTTCAACTTCTTTTTTTGCACACCTTCCCAAATTCTGTCACTAACTTCCTCAATCCCTCCTCTGATCCTGCTACAAGTGCAGTGTTGTCAGCAAACAACAACTAGCTTATCTCCCACTTTTCTCCATTTTCTTTAACCACATCCAATCCCCAACTCATTACCTTAAGAACACATAAGAACATAAGAAGAGAGACTACAAGAGACCATAAGGCCTACACTAGGCAGTTCGATGTCTATTACCACATGTCATCCCCATCCATAAAGTTGTCTAACAGTTTCTTAAAACAACTGATAGTTTTAGTGCTCACCACATGGTTACTAAGTCTATTCCATTCGTTGACCACTCTATTAGTAAACCAATACTGAGAGTACTGCCCTGTTTTCTCAATATGATGACCTTGTTTGTGTCATCCTTGTTAAAGCCTTTGATCCACTCAAACACCTCTATTAGATCATCCTGCACTCTGCATCTTTCCAGAGAGTGTGAGTTAAGGTGCCTAAGCCTCTCTTCGTAAGGTAAATTTCTGAGCCCATGTATCATTTTGGTCATTCTCCTCTGTACTGATTCTAGTGAATCGATGTCCATTCTATATGACAGAGACCAAAAATGTACCACATAGTCAAGGATGGGTCTAACTAATGCTAGATAGAGTTTGATAATTACCTCTGCACTTCTATTCATAACTGTCCTAGCAATGGAACCTAATGCTCTGTTAGCTTTATTCCTGGTGCTAATGGACTGTTTCCTGGTTTTAAGGTCAGGAGTCACTGGAACTCCCAAGTCTCACTTAAGCAGTTTACTTTTAGCACCTCCCTACCTTTTGTCCTTTTCCTCTTTCTCCATCTATCCTCCACTCTCAACTTACCTTCCACCAAAAAATTATTATATTCCTCCACTCTCTCCCCTTAGAACATGTACATCCTTAACACTTCCTACTATTTTCCTGGTTGCCACTATATAGTCCATTAATGCTCTACCACCCTTCCATCCACCACCCTCTCCCATGTGTACTTATGCTTGACTTTCTTCTTAAACACTGTATTTGCTATCATCAACACTCTTTCTAGACAATCTCCACCATCAACTCTCCACAATGATTATTTCCTGGAACTCCACACTTCCCAACCACACATATACACACACACACACATTAGATGAGGCAACAGTGTGTGCAAAAACTATGCAAGAATTTAAGAACAAACTAGATGCTGAAAGATACAAAAATGGGTCACTACAAGCATAGCTCTCTTCCTATATAATACAACTAGGTGAATACAGAAAAGTATATCTAACCCCAAAAATCAGGATTCTCACAATAATAGAAGTAGGCACGTATGGTATTCCACACTGATTTCAAGGAAGTGCTCTTAATTTCCTGATAAGATGTATGGTATTCTTCACTGTCATAAATCCAGATCTCCTTTCTTTATATCCAATGTTTTTTCCTTACCTTCACATCCACAGGGTTGTTCATTTGTGCAGCAGTTTTTGCAAGAGCTCCCCACAAATTATCAGTGTCTGCTGAAGAATACTGATAAGTCTCAAGGTACAGTTTGAGGCCCTCCTGTAGAACCTGTCTCCCGATGAAGGACTCCAGCATACCAATAATGGAGGCTCCCTGTAATTACAGATTATTTAATGATAAAATATTGATAAAGAAAGTAACTTCATGCAAGTATATCAAACTGCTATTTACATCACACATATTTTTTCAACTTACTATCACCTACAAAGCAAGAGGGCTAGGCATCTTCACTCTTTTCACTCCCATCATAGTCATTATTTAATTATAAAATATTGATAAAGAAAGCAAATTCATGCAAGCCTATCAAACTGCTATTTACATCACACATATTTTTTCAACTTACATACTATCACCTACAAAGCAAGAGGGCTAGGCATCTTCACTCTTTTCACTCCCATCATAGTCATTATTTAATGATAAAATATTGATAAAGAAAGCAAATTCATGCAAGCCTATCAAACTGCTATTTACATCACACATATTTTTTCAACTTACATACTATCACCTACAAAGCAAGAGGGCTAGGCATCTTCACTCTTTTCACTCCCATCATAGTCATTATTTAATGATAAAATATTGATAAAGAAAGCAAATTCATGCAAGCCTATCAAACTGCTATTTACATCACACATATTTTTTCAACTTACATACTATCACCTACAAAGCAAGAGGGCTAGGCATCTTCACTCTTTTCACTCCCATCATAGTCATTCCCTTTCATTCCTGACTGTCTCAAACATATGAAATATGCACCTCATTTCTTCATCAGGGATACTGCCAGTTTATCTCTTGTACATCCCTCTCATGAAATAGATCACTGCCTTAGTTTATGTCTTTTGATGATATCTACATCCATCCATTCTTGTAACACAAAGTACCATCTTTTTCTTGCTGGGGATATACTTTGTATTGTAGCAGTCCAGAAGACCCTCTATTGTTAATTTTTTTTCACTTACTTTTTTATATGATATGGTATCAAATATGGCTTCAATTTGTGCTGGATCATGGACAGGTGTAGATATTGGATGGGATGCAAGCAGCGAGTCCAACCCAAGAGCGGGCTGAATTTTTGCCAAAACAAACTGTTCTTGCATAGCCCAGCCCTCTTCTGCTTCTCCAGCACCTAAGTGTTCCATATAGCTTGCAAATCCTTCATTTAACCATAGATCACTCCACCTGTTTACAAAAGAATCATATATGATCAAGAAAGCATAATCCAAAATGTGTATCTTAATATTATTTTAGTATACTGTCCCTATTCACTTTATCTTCTAATCTATATGCCATTTCCTTTTGACATGATACAATTCTTTATAGATTTTGTTCTGTTGATGCCAGGTTTTTCTAATCTAGACTGAAGGGTTCAAACTATCTTGATTAACCTCTTCAGTACAGTGGTCTTACAAAAGTTCTACTACAACTCTCATGTTTCCTTGTGGGGAATTACATACCATACTGGCCCCATATGGGATATTGACTACTATGCAGCTAATACAGTTGGGTCTTTAGTGATACCCTTGTGGACCACAGTTGCACAACTTTCTTTTATGAAGACTAATCTCTACTCAAATAAGAATGGTCATCATGTTTAACTTCTTTGAAAAAAAGAAATTAGAAAAAATGGGATTGTTGACATTAGAAGAGCAAAAAGAAAGAAGTGATATGATAACTATCCTCAGACAGGAGATAGAAGAAAATTGACAATGGATCAGCTAGTGTGGATTGAAAGAACCTTGTGATACATTAGTGTTTTCATTAGAGAATGTCATTTGTTTTCTTGCTTACATTTTTGTGGTTTCCTAATGCCTTTGCAGGATTTGATTCTGTCCTGCGAAGGTTCTGTGTTTGCTTTGATCATATACACTTGGTCTTTGGATCACGTGTTGGACTCGTGATCGACAGCTATTTCCCTCCTGGAAGAGAGCTCAGAGCTCGTAGGTCCGATCTATGGGTAATGCTATGACCTTGCACACACACACACCCCCAACTCCCCGCCCACGAGAGTTGGAGTAACACCCCTCAGCGCTGAGATACTGATATTATTTCAGCCCCGGGCGAGGATCGAACCCGGACCTCCGTAGTGGCAGGCCAGAGCTCTAACCACAGCGCCATGATTGAATGGTATTGTTATTGTTTGTGTCACTGTAGTGCCAAGTAATCTGCCACTCTAACAAAACTTGAACTTTTATTACAAGCATGAGAACATAGGAAGAAAGTGAAGAAGAAAGACTGCTTGGGGGATGTAAGGAAGAATAGCTTTCCACACAATCCTTAATTAGTGAAACAAACTGGAAAAAGAAATAATTCAAGCAAACATCATGAATAAATTCAAGTTTAAATTTGACAAATGGAGATATGGAGATGGGACCCCATGAGCTTAGTTCTAACCCTGTATATTACAATTAAGTTAATGTACAAAATAAATCTGTTCACTAATAAACCCTCTTCTTAATGCCTGATCAGTAGCCACAACTGATATTACAACTATATAAAAAAAAAAAAAAGTACCTTACCATGACATAGTTACCAAGTTCCCAAACCACTGATGGGCCAGCTCATGTGCCACAACAACAGCAACAAGTTGTTTAGATTGAGCTGACGTTTCCACAGGATCATACATAAGTGTTGTCTCTCTGTATGTGATCAGACCCCAGTTCTCCATAGCTCCTGCTCCAAAGTCAGGAATAGCGATTAAATCTGTAAAATGAAACAACAGCTATGATACAATAATTGTTACCTTGAGCTTCATGAATTGCAAGCTCACAGCTTGGTTCTTGGGCTCTCCCCAGATCTCTCACTTGGAGGGGACAGACAGAGAGAAGGAAAGGAGGAAGGGAGGAAGGAAGAGAGAAGGGGAGAGGCAGAGAGAGAAAGGGAGGGAGAGAGAGAGAGAGAGAGAGAGGCACAAATAATCACATCACAATATATTAAAGCTTCAGTACAAGATGTAGTTTTCCTGAGCCAGTTCTTTATTTTAGGGTATGTAATTCATACTTGTTATCAGTTTGCATATTTTCACATAAATCATAAATAAAACTAATATCCTCCAAAGCACAAAAGAGTCACTTGCCTTGTTTGGGTAAAGGATAAGGAACTCTGAAGAATTTCTGATAGTATTCAAGGATGTGGGTTGCAACTTCCAAAGCATAGTCAGCTTGATCTATCATGCCCGGCGGTGCATACACAGAAACATTCACATTGTTGTGTGTGACGTTAGACTTGTGTGTATAATCACATATGACAAAGGCTACTAAATATGTACTCATTTCCAAACTTTCCATAAATTCATCACGCATCTATAATTAGAAGAAAGAATACATTAAAAATGCAGTGTTTATAGTCAAGTATATTGTAAATCTATAGTGATAGGCAACTTTGTATGTGTATGGATATACATGTGTGTGTATATATACATTGTGTGTATGTGTGTATTTACCAAGTTGTATTATACAGGAAGGGAGCTATGCTTGTAGTGACCCGTCTTTGTATCTTTCAACATCTAGTTTGTTCTTCAATTCTTGTATGGTTTTAGCACATACTACTGTTTTGTCCAATTTGTGTGTGTGTGTGTATGCGTCATTATGACAAATTAATTAATAAGCTCTGCTGCGGAGACTTGAATCCTTGTATGAGGGACTGTTTCTTACTAAGCATGAATGATATCATTATGCCACACCTGACTATATAAAATGGAACCTAGATCATGACCTGGTTGTTCCACCTGTGGTTAAAAAATTAAATCCCACCACTGTATATATGTATATGTATATATACATATATCTTTTATTGATATATGTGTGTATTTACCTATTTACCTAGTTGTAGTGTGTGTGTGTAATTATTGTTGCCTTGATTTTTAGTCATGGGAAACCGACAACCTCAAAGTAGCTAGCAACAGTCCTTGGGCCCTCTCCCAACGGACCTAAGAAGATGCACTGGACTTTGTGTTGTACTAGTGTGTATTTGTTTATGTCACCAGCTAACAGGAGGGGGAAGAGGAGGAAGAGGAGGAGGAAAAGGTGGACAAGAAAGCAAGGAGCAGTTGCTAGTCATCAGTTCTAGAGAAGACTTTTGATAAAGTACCTCAATCATCTTACGTATTGGGGCATATTGGAGGACTAAGAGACAGACTACTTGAATGGTTGAATTATTATTATTATTTTTATTTTTTTTATTTTTTTATTTATTATCTTTTTTATTATTTCTTTCAAGGAAAGGCACACGAGATTAATAGTAAAGGATAAGATGTCAGGATGGACAGCAGTGACCAGCAGAGTTCTACAAGGTTCAATGCTAGGACATACAGACGCTCCTCAACTTACATTTTAGTTACGAACCGAAAGGCCAAACGTAAGTTGTTACTGTACTATACATCTGTAAATTCTATTACTGTATCTTATAAAACACCCCTAAATAATTAATTATACACATAACATTGTAAAATAATAACATTAATTTCAATTAAATTAAATTCAAGCAACATAAATTGAGATGGTGAAGGAGGAGGGGGAGGAGGATGAGGCTAGGCATTATCAGTTTATCGTTTGTGAAATGTAAACAATGGACGCAGCATCATGCGCAAGTATCGTTTGAACTACGGAGAGCGCGCTAAACTAAAAAATTCACTAAATTTTTTTTTTACAGTTAGTTCAAACGTAAAATCGAAAAAACGTAAAACGAATGAACGTAAGTAGAGGAGCGTATGTATAATGATTTTTTCCTGTCACTGACATGATGGGAGGTACAAAAAGCTATGCAGACATGCTTGCAGATAATGCAAAAATCACAAGAAGAGTGAAAAACGAGGACTGTAGGCTCCTGCAAAATGATTGATTGATTGATTTATGGAATTTTTGGCTTGAAGGCCAAGCGCCAGAGCCAGTAGGCCATTCAGCGCATTCCTGCAAAATGATTTAGATGCTATTTTTGCATGGACCCAAGAATGAAAAATGCATTTCAATGCCAAAAAATGTAGAGCACTGGTAATGGGGAATAGATGCAAAAGACTATCTTTAAAGTATTCATTGGGAACTAAATCAATTTCAAAAGGAAAAGAGGAAAGATTTGGGAAGGTGTGGATAATAGACATCCTTCATAGTGGCTTTTCACAATATGGATGAAAAGATGATAAAAAAAACTCATAGAAACCCATCCAAGAATAGAATATGCCCCCTGAAGTAAGTGGATTTTTTCCTTAGTCCAAGAAAGTAACCTACCAACTACTATTGTTTTTTTTTTTTTAAACATGTTTGAAATACACCATTTTCAGATACATGATGGGTGAACATATACATATATAAATATAAATATACATACAAACATGCATCATACATACATATACTCAAATACACATATATCATCAATCAATTGGTTAATTGTTGCTTTGAGTTTCAGTGAGTGGTAAACCTGCAGCCTCACTTAAATGGTGACCCTCCCTCATGTAGAAAATAGGAAAGATGCATATATATATATATACATATATACACACATACATATAACACATGGCAACTTTCGCCCCTCATCCACTTGTGAAATTAGTGTAGACAAGAAAATATCCCTTCAGGGAGGATCAAATTTTCATCTACTGAAACCATACTTCACCCTAACCTATTTCTTGCCATCTTCCTTCCCTGCTCAACAGACATTCCCCTTATACACAAAGCCCCTTCCAACCACCCCATTATAGGTCTTCCCTTAATGGTCAACTGAGGTTTTGGGTTTATTTTTTTTATTTCATGTATGAAAATATAACTTAAAAGTTAGAACACTAAAATACACATTTCTAGCATTTTACAGTCTTAATTTTATCCAAATAGCATGATCTTAAAAGTGCCTGATAGCAGATGAATTTTTCAATGCTGTAGTTACATTTTCCACTGCTAGGGTAACAGATGACATTGGTAAAGTTGTTTACATTCTCAGACATGGCCACAAACATGATGGGGATTTCACATCGAGTGAAGAAGATCTATCGGATTTGGATGTCCTCTTGTGTTCCAATGTGGGTACGGTACAAGGACACATGTACGAACCAATTCGGATATCCAAACAAGACTCAACTGACAAAGAACATGTTGAGAGTAAGGAACCTTAAGAGGATGAACGCCCACAATGAGCAGGGAATAAGGATTGGTGAGTTCATCGGAATGTATTACTGTATGCACACTTCACATACATAAATGCACATCACACCAGACCAGACACATAATTTCGTTGGTTTGTCATCAAACGTGCGTATGAAACTTTAAAGGTTTGAAATGGTAGGCTTTATTCCCTGCTTGTTCTGGGTGTTCATACTCTGAAGATTCCTCACTCTTGACATGTTCTTCATCAGTTGAGTCTTGTTTGGATATCCGAATTGGTTCATACATGTATCCTTGTATCGTACCCATATTGGAACACAAGGTATCCAAATCCAATAAATTTTCTTCACTCGATGTGAAATCTCTATCACATTCGTGGCCATGTCCAAGAATGTAAACAACTCTACTGACATCATCAGTTACCCTAATGGTGGAAAATGTAACTATGACATTAACAAATTCGTCTGCTATCAGGCACTTTAAGATCATGCTATTTGGTTAAAATCAAGACTATAAAATACTAGAAACATGCATTTTAGTGTTCTAACTTCTTCTAAGTTATATTTTCATACATGAAATAACAAAAAATAAAGAAACCCAAAACCCTCTCAGCTGACCTTTAAGATTACTCTATCCACCTCTTCCTTCCTCATTTCTTTTTCATGTCTTTCTTCACTTATTCTTTTCATATACCCAAACCTTCCCTACACTCAGCCTACTTAGACAACAGCACAATATTTCTTCTGAACAATTTATGGACTAAACTGGTAGTCATGACTGCTTGCCTAGAGGCTGCAGGTTTCCTGCAAAATCAAGCTGGAGTAAAAGAATGATTGAATAAGTCCTTTAATCATTCTAGTCAACATGTTTTCCACACCTGTTTTCTGATCATTTCCTAGTTTTAAAAAGTACCTAGGTTTCTTAAATATTGTAACAATGGCAAAATGTTACTCAAAATACTACCAAAAATTCATTGTACTTGGGTAAAAGTAAAAGTGCTCTTTGGTCATAGGGCACTCATGTAATAAAAGTAAATAGTGACTTATTTTGTAGTGTATATTTTATAAAGGTTTCATACATGCAAGTATGTATTCACTAAATATTTTCATTTAGCTTAACAAAAACCTGATTTTCAAAACTCAGGCAATCCAACAAAAGTTCACAAACTTCACTTAGTGATGAAAAAAAAAAAAAAATAAGATGTTCATTCCATTCTCTGGGCAAGGTCAGTATTCATCTATCTCTTGCAGCACAGAGAAATGGAGAATTTTCCTGGGTGGAAAAAATAAATAATTTGTCCTGCTGTCAAATACTCTTTTTGTGTTACTGGAATTCTTCTCCAAGTATAATTTGATGTCCTTCATCCACCTGAAATGGTAGGCATTTTATTAGGAACAACATTCTTGTAACTGCCCCGGATATTTAAAGAACAATCTATTTATATAACAAGGATCTCTTCCTCCTTATATGGGAGGTTGCCAAGTCGAGGCACACACAAATTCCCACACATTTCACTCCCATCCACCATCCTTGTTTTCCTATCTTAAGCTTCTCATGGATGATGGGTCATCCCTGTTTCCTGCCCACTGCCCAGGTCAGAAACAATATAGCAAAACACTGTACATGTACATCTACAGCAGGGCCACTTCACTTTACATGTCGACCCTCCCTCTTCATCTCATCATGCAAAAAACAGAGAAGACAGGGAGAATCCCTTAAAACTGCATTAAAATATCATCCATATACAACCATCCTCCACTCATCCCTGTCCCCTGCCTTCTCCCTTCCTTCTTCAACAGACATTCCCCTCTTGCTCAAACCCCCTTTCATCCCATCCATCCATCTCATCCTTGGTCATCCCCTCAAGTTCATGCCATCCACCTTTGGTTTCTACACCTCTTTTACTAATCTTTCTTCACTCATCCTTTCCATGTGTCCAAACCATCCCAATAATATTTCATTAGCTCTATTCACAGCTCCCTTTCTACCTCCACTCTCTTCCTCATTTCTCACTCTATCACCCCTACCATATTTATCACACATTTCATCTCACATTTAAACTTCCTCTTTCTGCCTCTCTTAAATTCCAAACCTCCACCCCATACAATGTTGTAGACACAAGCAACCCTTTATATAATCTTCTCTATGCATCCATTACATGATGCCTATTTCTCATGACACTTTTCAATCCCCTAAGGTATTTACTTGCTTCATTTTATCTACAATTACCTCCATCCTAATTCCTCCATTTCCTGCCACATGCTACCCCAAACACTTACAACTATCCACTTCCTCTAGCCTCTCTCCTTTAAGACTTCTAACTCACTGCCATCCTCTTTCCATGTACATCTCATCACATTTTACTGACATTTACCTTCAACTTTCTTCTATCACGTATCTTCCTAAATTCCATTACTAAATGCCTTAATCCCACCCTTTATACAATCTCCTCTTAGCATCCATTCCTAAATGTATATTTCTCATTATACTTTTTAATTCCCCAAGGCATTTACTTGCTTCTCTCAATCTACATTCTAACTCTATCTCCATTCCTCCCTTTCTTGCCACATATGCCCCCAAGTATCTAAAATTATACATCTCCAGCCTCTCTCCCTTAATAATCACTTCCAGTTTGCTGTTATCTTCTCCCCTTGTACATCTCATCACCTTACTTCTGCCCACATTTATTTTCAAGTTCCTCCTACCACACCCCTTCCCAAACTCTGTCACTATCTTAATCCCTCCTCTGATCTTGCTACAAGTGCAGTGTCGTCAGCAAACAACAACTGGCTTATCTCCCATTTTTCTCCATTTTCTTTAACCATCTCCAATTCCCTGCCCATTGGCCTTGCATTTAACTCCCACACCACCCCATCCATGTACACATTGAACAGCCGTGGCGACATGACATCTCTGGTGAAGTCTCACCTTTACCTTAAACCACTCACTCTCTCCATTTCTAATTCTAAAACATTTCTAATTCTAGATATAAGCAATGCATTTTATAAAGTTCTCTGATGTATACACATACACACATATAATACCAAGGGGTTTTTCCTCCTTACAAGGGAGGTAGCCAAAATCAAAAGGCACAAATACACTGTCACCCATTTCATTCCCACACACTCCACTTCTATTCACCAACCTTCCCTCCCTCTTTTCTTGGCTCCTCCTGGATGACAGGTCATCAGCATCATCCATACACAACCATTCTTCACTCACCCCAATCTCCTGTCTTCTCCCTTCCTCAACAGACATCCCCCTCTTTCTCAATGACCCTTTTACCCTATCCATCCATCTCATCCTTTGTCGCCCCCTCCTGTTCACTCCATCCACCTCTGCCTTCCACACTTTTTACTAATCTTTTTTCACTCATTCTTTCCATGTGTCCAAACTATCCCAATACTCTTTTATCAACACTATCTCCCAGTTCCTTTTCCACCCCACTTCCTGTTTCTCACTCTATCCAGCCTAGTAACCCCCACCATACTTCTCAGACATTTCATCACAAACACATTTAAACTCTTCCTCTCTTATGTTCCATGTTTCTGCCTCATACAGTGTTATCAGCACAATCACCCCTTCATACAATCTCCTCTTAGCATCCATTCCTAAATGTTTATTTCTCATTACACTTTTTCATTCCCCAAGGCATCTACTTGCTTCTTTCAACTTAACTTCTACCTCCACCTCCACTCCTCCCTTTCCTGCTACATGCACCCCCAAGTATCTGAAGCTATCCATTTCCTCCAGCCTCTCTCCCTTAATACTCACTTTCAATTTGCTGCTATCCTCTCCTCTTGTACACCTCATCACCTTACTTTTGCCTGTATTTATTTTAAACTTCCTTTTTTCACACACCTTCCCAAACTCCATTATTAACTCCCTGAATCCCTACTCTGATCCTACCACAAGCAGTGTTGTCAGTAAACAACAACTGGCTTATCTCTCATTTATTCATTTTCTTTAACTATCTCCAATCCCCTGCCCATTACCCTTGCATTACAACAACTGGCTTATCTCTCATTTTTTCATTTTCTTTAACTATCTCCAATCCCCTGCCCATTACCCTTGCATTTACCTCCCACACCACCCCATCTATATACACATTGAACAGCCATGGCAACATTACACGTCCTTGACAAAGTCCCACCTTTACCTCAGACCACTCACTCTCTCCATTTCTAATTCCAACACAGGCTCTACTATTCTTGTAAAACTCCTGACTGCTCTAAAAACCTTTCTTTCTATCCCATATATCTGTAACACCTCCCACAGTCCCTTCCTGTTTACCCTGTCATAAGCCTTCTCCAAATCCATAAAAGCCCAAAAAACATCCTTACCTTTTCCTAGAGCTTTCTCACATATCTGCCTTACCACAGATATCTGATACACAACCCCTACTTGTCCTAAACCCACACTGTTCCTCACTAATTACTCACTCTGTTAATCTCTTAAACCTCTCAGTCAAAACCTTCCCAACTACACTCAACAAACTGATCCCTCTGAAACTACTACACTCACACTTGTCCCCTTTTCCCTTGTAAAGAGGAACTACACAGACAGTCCTCCAGTCTATCGGCACTCTACACTCTTTTAGACATATATTAAACAACCTCACCAGCCAGTCCATCATTGTACCTCCCTTTTTAAGACACTCCACATAACATCTCTCATCATTTTAAATAACTGCTTTCACCTCATTTTTTCATATTTCTCCCCATTTTCCTCATTCATCAATATCTCTGATACATACTATCATAAAAGTTCATACAGATATTCATAACAATAAGAATTGGCTTTTTATCATGAATACAGTGCAGAGTAGCCCAAAACAATCAAATATATGGGAACAAGAGACTGTGCAATGGAGTATCCCAAGGAACAATGTGCTCATCCCAATACCTAATTATATGCAAGAACTCCATCTGCAAGTGTTCCTCATCATGTGTGCACTCTTTCCAACCAGTACATTTTGGTACAGGCTTCATAGCAGTGTGGTACTTCCTCACAAATTCAAGCTCCACAGGGCCTAGAAGACAATATATATTACCATAAATATAAGCACAGTATAATTTTATACATGCCCAGGAACAAAATAAATTGAAATATAAAACATCTTACTTTCAGCACACTGACCTATATAATGTGCAATATAAATATATATGTAAATCTATACATATATACATACACACAAAAACATAAACATACACATTTATATACTTACATTTTGATCTTTAATACAGTATACACACTCTTCATGGTATTTTCTCCCTCCTTTTAATCTATTCTCAAGATGCTATCAACAGCTACAAATGTCAAATTTGAACTGCTTCTCTCTTCCAAAATTGGGATGGCACAGAGGTGTACTGATTAAACTCAGCAAGATAAATTAGCTGGAAAAAATAAAAACTATCCACTGTTGAAAATCTACATAAAAAATCTTAACAATCCAGATCTCTCTAAACTATTCATTTATGGTGCTAAAATTTATGAAATAGATAGATAAGAGACCATTACAAGAATGAGTGAAAACTAATAGTTCAGAAGGAACTCTGAGGAGCATGCAATAGAATATATACATATACCAAAGGCTTTTTTCCCCCTACATGGGGGGTAGCCAAAAAGAAAAAGGCACAGAAACAACTCCCACCCATTCCATTTCCTATATATTCCACTCTCTTCCACCCTCCTCCCTCCCTCTTATCAATTTCCCTGTACACCAAAACACTCACTAACTTCAGATAGGAACCTAATCATTGCCACAGTACATCTCATTCCGTTACCATCATGTGCACTCATAACATTCTGTTTTAGAGAAAAAAATATTTATGCTTCTAAATACTAAGGGTTTTTCCCCCCTTACAAGGGCGGTAGACAAGTCAAAAGGCAAGTACCCACTCGCACCCATTTCACTCCCATCCACAACCCACATCCTTAGCTCCTCAGGGATGATGAATCATCCCTGTATCCTGCCCATTGCCCTGGGCCAGAAGCAATGCAGCAAAACACAGCACATCCACAGCAAGGCCGATTAACTTAATTGGTGACCCCCCCCCCCCTCTATCCCCTCATGCAGAAAAAAAAGAAGAAAAAACTGGGAGAAATTATTTTGGGCTACATAAAAATATCATTCATACATAACCACTCCCTAACCCCAAACCCCATCTCTCAGGGCAGTGGGCAAGATACAGGGATGACGCCACGACTCGGTGGCACAGTTGATAGAGCACTGGACTGCCAAGTACAGTGGTACTCGCAGTACCTGGTTCGAATCCTGCCCAGGGCCAAAATTATTTCGGTATCGCTGCGCTTCGGGTCATTACTCTGACTCTCGTGGGCGGGGAGTTGGGGGTGTGTATGTGTGTAAGGTCATAGCATTACCCATAGATCGGTCATACGAGCTCTGAGCTCTCTTTCGGGAGGGAAATAGCTGTCGATCACGAGTCCAACACGTGATCCAAAGACCAAGGTGAATGTATTATGAGCTAAGATGAGAGGGAGGAAAGGGTGGTGGATGGGAGTGGAATGAGAGAGAGTAAGTACGTGGCTTTGCTTTGGCTACCTCCTTTATTATAAGGGGGGAAAAGTTCTTGGTATATAGGTAGACTAAGAAAAAATTCTAATAAAAAGCACAATTCCTTTCTTTACCAATTCAAGTTCTACAGGGTTCATCCTAAAAGATAATGTGAAAAATACTACCACAAATATAAGTAGAGTACAATTTCATACCATCTATATACCAAGGGCTTTTTCCCCCTTACAAGGGAGGTAGCCAAGTCAAAAAGCAAGTACCCACTCCCACCCATTCCACTCCCATCCACCACCCTTTCCCCCTCTCATTTTAGCTCCTCATGGATGACAGGTCATCCCTGTATCATGCCCACTGCCCTAGGTCAGAAGCAATGCAGCAAGACAGCACATCCACAGCAAGGCCACTTCAATTAATTGACAACCTCCCCTCTCCATCCCCTCATGCAGAAAAAAAGAGAAGACAGAGAGAAATCCCTTCAGGCTTTCATACATGTGCTCAAAATAAAGTTGTGTAGAAATAAATACATACATACATATACCAAGGCTTTTTCCCCCTTTCAAGGGAGGTAGCCAAAAAGGGAAAGGCATAAAAACACTCCCACCCATTTCATCCCTAAATACACTCCACACCCCTCCCACCCTTCCTCTCATCTGAGCACCTCCTGGATGACGGGTCATCCCTGCACCCTGCCCACCGCCCTGGGTCAGAAGCAGTGTCGCAAGACACAGTACATCCACAGCGAGGCCGCTTCATTTAATCGGCGACCCCCCCTCTCCGTCCCCCTTTGCATATAAGGCGAGGACGGGGAGAAATCCCTTCGGGCTGCGTCAAAATTTACTCACACATACTACCCCACCCCCCACTTCCCCGCCCATTACTCCTCATGCAGTCACAACATCATCCATATACAACCATTCTCCACTCACCTCTGTCTTCCGTCCTCTCCCTTCCTTCCTCAACAGACATTCCCCTCTTCCCCAAAGCCCCCTTCACCCCATCCATCCACCTCATCCTAGGACGTCCCCTCATGTTCACTCCCTCCACATCTGCCTTCCATACCTCTTTTACTAGTCTTTCTTCACTCATTCTTTCCATGTGTCCAAACCATCCTAATATTCTTTCATCAACCCTATCTCCCAAATCCTTTTTCACCCCTGTTCTCCTCCTCACCTCCTCATTTCTCACTCTATCTAGCCTAGTAACCCCCACCATACTTCTCAGACACCTCATCTCAAACACATTCAAACTCCTTCTCTCTTCTTCTCTTATGTTCCACGTTTCTGCCCCATACAGTGCTGTTGGCACAATCACTCCTTCATACAGTCTCCTCTTCGCATCCATTCCCAAATAAATAAAAACTTTAAATTACTTTCAACACTCACTAATCCATATAATGTACAATTATGAAATATATGCTCCTATAACATAATACATTTAAGGAAAATATGCACAATGAAGGAAAAATCAATAATTATTAACTCAAAGTAACTTGTATGACTTTTTCTCCTCTAAAATGCAATCAACACTTAGTAACTACACATAAAAACAGGATCTATATATCACAAACTCTTCCTTCTCTGTCACTACATTCCTTATAGTTACAGCTGTGTGGATCTTGTAACCTTTATCATAATGATATTGTCGTTTCTGGCAGATTTCTCCTGATCTCAACCTTTGTAAATCCCAGCCACTATAACAGTAGTCTAACCTAACCTTACTAAACCAAAGGTTTAGTTATCAACCTAACAAAAAATCAAATGCTTTTTCATTGCCTTGTGTCTGTCAACATCAAAACCCTTACACAAGTTAAATTAGGTTATATTTTTTCCAAATATTGGCTGAGATTTTCAAAATTCAAATTCTAAAAGAGAGAGAGAGAGAGAGAGAGAGAGAGAGAGAGAGAGAGAGAGAGAGAGAGAGAGAGAGAGAGAGAGAGAGAGAGAGAGAGAGAGACTGCCATACCATTAAAGCTGACTGAAAATTAAATTTTGTTTACATATCCATATCAACATCTTAGTTAAGAACCACTACTCTAGGAGAATTATTATGGAACAAACATGGCTGCATGTCTACATGGGTGCACCAACCTACCTTCTTAGGTTCCTTCAAATTTCATGGGGAATTGTTTTATGCAGGCACTCCTGTGATTTTAGGTGCATATTGGAGTCACTAATTTTCTCATAGTCTTCTTATATGTGAAAAATTCCAAATTTGGCCTCTGGTTGGAATCACAGCTTATTCCATTTACAGGCTGCATTGTGACAGTGGCAATAGTGCACTGAGAAGACTAATCCATGATGCATGACACCAAACTGGACTGCTGTGGCATTATTTGATGCATGTGAATGGTGCAGATGTTAACTCAGTTGGTCAGTTTCCAAGTTTGCACTGTTCCTTATATCGTTATTTGCCACATTATGGAAATCCATGATTTAGAAATGTAAAGTGTAATCTTTGACCTACCGGTAGTTCTAAATTGTACATACATACATATACCAAAGGCTTTTCTCCCCCTTATGAGGAAGGTAGCAAAAAACAAAGGCATAAACCACTCCCACCCATTCCATCCCCATCACAATCCACTACCCTCCACCCTCTTCCTTTCCTCTTATCTTGGCACCTCCTGGATGATGGGTCATCCCTGCATCTTGCCCACTGCCCTGGGTCAGAGGCAGTCACAAGACACAGCACATCCACAGCAAGGCTTTAAAAAAATTAGTTCTAAATTGTAATGAAGTAAATATGCATAATTCAATCTAACATCACAAACTCCCCTTTTCACAGTGTTAGGATGGTGCTTCCTTAGAGCTTTTTGAAGCAGGAGAGGATTTAGTATAGTACCCCCTATGATTTTGCTGCCACTACACAGCCTTAAACCATCTCCTTTCCTGACTTTTTACCCTAAGTGGTGATACTCTAAACCACTTGGCTAGAAATATACCAAAAAAACAAAGGCATAAAAAGCACTCCCACCCAGAATATATACAGTACATCAGTAAAGGGATATGCATACATGAACATTTTTCCTCCCTAAAATAAAGGGATGGCTGAGTCAAAGCATGCACCTACTCTACAAATTAAAAAAAAGTCCTAAAGACTATAAACTAACCGAGCAAGTGGGTCTGCCCCACATCTATCATAACTCTTACTTCTTTCCATTTCACTCTTTCCTTCCACTAAACCCCGAATTCCCCCCTCCCTTCCTCTCCCCCATCTTATCTATCCTGCCCTCTAACTAATTATCTATGTCCATCCAAAAATCCATTCATTAACCTTCCCATCTTAGAACACTGTGAATGAAGGATCACTTGTCTCCCGCTACACGGCTCAGGTCTAAATCCAAAGTAGTTGTGGAGGGTTTTAATTTCTTTTTTTTTAGTTTATGAATGCTTTCTTGTGTATAGGTTTTACTTTTCCTTCTAGTTTTATGAGGATCTTTGCTGGGAAGTGGTCTCATGGGAAGTCATGAACACATACATACATATACCAAAGGCTTTTTCCTCCTTACAAGGGAAGTAGCCAAAAGACAAAGGCATAAAATCCACTCCCACCCATTCCATCCCAACATACTCCACTCCCATCCACCCCCTTCCCTCCCTCTTATCTTTGCTCCTCTTGGATGACAGGTCATCCCTGCATCTCGCCCAATGCCCTGGGTTAGGTGCAGTGTCACAAGACACAGCACATCCAGAGCAAAGCTGCTTCATTAAATCAGCAACCCCCCCCTCTCCATCCCCTCATGCAGAAATGTATAGTTTCCCATAATGTATTTGAAGGGAGGGTGGGTGGGTGAGCACATTGTTATATCAGAGGAAGTTGCCTCCTGGTTATGTTTAGGTTGGGGAGTTGTTCTACTATTTTGTTTTCTCTTTGATACCTGTTGTGTGCTTAACCAAGAGAATATTATATGTTGCTGATTGGAGACTTTTATACTAAAGTTGAGAAGAAAATGTCAGGTGAACCACATGCTGAGAAATCTGAAGTAGCCAAGAAAATAAAAGACACGACAAACATAACTTCCTAATGTTAAACAACTTACCAAATTTGTTCCATCAACAGCGATAGAAGATGCAAGGGGCATGTTGGAAAGTGTCAACTGGTGAGGTTCTCTAATAACACTTAGTTTGAATCTGGCTTTCATGTGTGGCTCATCAAAACATGGGAATGCAGATCGAGCTGAAGTGGGCTCAAAATGGGTTGCAGCTATATATCTGTAGATACAAAAAATTAAATATGCCATAAAACACTAACAGTGGCTCAAAATGGGTTGCAGTTATACATCTGTAGATACAAAAATTAGATATGTCATAAAACACTAACACTAAATCAAACCTAAAATAATTAGTATGTCTTCACCTAATTATGTAAATGTAATATACAGGGTACAATGTATATATACCAATACCATCCCAACTCTCTGCCTCACTTCCTCATTTCTCTCTACCCATATTTCATGTTAACATAATATCTATCTATACATCAAAAGGCTTCTTCCCTGTTATATGGGAAGTAGCCGGCTAAGGCATGCACCAACCCCCATAAGAATAACATAATTCACTAACATTTCAAGGATGAAGATGATTTGTAATTTCTATGGATAAAGCATACCATACCTTTTTTCTCCATCAACAGTTTTATATGATGAGAGATAGAATCCTTCCAATCCTTCCTTGAGTGCTGTTTCATAATTTATTTTTAAAGTGTAGTTGCTTCCCCGCCGTAGTATTGGAGACAAGCCAAGATACAGCTGTAAGATTTTTTATACATGAATTCAAGTCAATGTGTAATATAACGGTGTAAAAAATGTGAGGCAATTTGGAAGTTCTCTAATTTCTTTTACAAATATGAAGAATATACCTCTGATGTCAATGTGAAGTATGGGTAAATTCCTGAGTGTGACAAGAGTAATAACATACAGTCTTCAGAACAGACCCAAAATCACTCAATTAAAATAGTCTTACTTCCTTTAACCTATTCTTCTTTTTTTTTCATAAAAATAGGATGTCTAGCTGGAGGGAGGTGTCACTAGCTGAGTCCTACAGGGTTCAATGTCAATGCCAGTAATGTCCTTGCTATCCTGCACATTTGCACTTCCTCTTCATGAACAAAGTACAACAAAGCAAACAGACAGCACCACTGCACTCTTACAAGACTTTTGGCCTTCACAGGATATCTATACCAATTGTAAGGTATAAGTAGTAGTTAGTAGTGAAAAAGTGCAGAACATGAAGATGTCTACTGCATATGGTACATGCATTCCAATGGAAATATAAAAAACATTCTAAAATGTTCATTCAAACCAATGTGTATGTCATCAAGCTGTCAACAACTGATACTTCTGATGCAATGTCCTACTACCCATATCACACAATACATCCAAACAAATAGACATTCACACCCAGATCACTAACCAAACTTTTCATGACAGGCCACCAAACTCAATACTTCATCAAAATCCTGTGATATCAGAAAAATACCCCAAGAAAAGTAAGAACCACACTAGTACACCTACATTCAGGACACCCTCCAGCTCTTTGAAGGTAAACACTGAATAGGGCTGGCCACAGAATCAAACTGCCCTAGATGCAACAACCACACAGAAGATGCTGAGCTCCTCATCCTACACTGCCCCACACTAACAGCCCCTGGACAAACACAATATTTCTTTGCTGAGTAACCTATAAGCCTGTCTGGCTGCCATTACCAATTACTTGAGAAATGTGGGTCTCCTGCAAGAGATTTGGGGCAACAGATTACTTGAGTGACTCTGTACATGCCCAAACCATCCATTAAAGTGAAGTAATTAAAACAATTACTTAACTCAATGTCATTAGCCATTTCTCAAGCTGTCAATTGATGGGAAATTATTAAAATGAAGAACTTTATAAAAGCATAGAAAAAAATTGAGGGGCATTATGGAACTTCAATGTGCCTTTTCCAAGATGATTGGGGATAAGGGTAAAGAAAGTTACTAGATGAGAGCTAGCTAGCTTCCCAGATTCATTTTGGGATGTTAGTTGGGAGGAAGATCAATATAAGAATTTTTTGTATATTTACATTACTATTTCAGTCCAGATATATCTTACCTGTTGATGCTTTTGATAGACGAGGAATTTTATAATCTTAATAGGTTGATCATACTTGTCCCGTAATGAATAATGAGAAACGTTGAGGTTATGACCATGAATGATGACGGATGAAGTTTCTTCTATGGCTGTCAGTTTTATTGTTAGATGACCTGTTTGAAAGAGATGAAATTCACTCATTAGTCAAGAATATAATTAATTCAAACAGCATGAAACTTCAGCTTCAAAAGCACTGAAAAACAATTAAATACCTTCAACATGTTGGTTGGTTATGTTGGGATGCAAACGAAGAGAATAACTTAACGGTCGAACATGAAAAGGAAGTCTAACATCCTTCCATGGAAATTCTTCACCATTTGTTGCTGTGGCTGGTGTGGTTGGAGGTACTCCAGTTGGATGATTACCCATCCCAGGCAAAGGTTCGCCTGTGTATGTTGCCTCAGGACATCCTGGAAATTTAAAAATTCAGTCAAAATGTGTAGTTACCTACCACCACACAAGAACACACACATACAATGATGATAATAATTGCTACCTTGAGTTTCACTGAGTGGAAAACCCACAGGCCCATAGCAGAAGGCCATAGTCCTCAAGGCCTCCCAGAGATCTCTCTGCGAGGAAACTCTAAACTGTTGTCTGGTGTATTGGTGTGGGTTTGTTTCAGAGTCACTATTTTAAAAATGAGCAGCTCCACTGTCCATCTTGCAGGATGGACCACCACAAGCAGGTACCCATCATTAGCCCTACACACACCCAACAACATAGCAAAATAAAAACTTAAAACATTCACCCAATATTATTTTCTAAGAATAAAAGTACTCACAAAAGTGAAATAAGTATATATTACTTGTGTATGCTTACAAAGAAAAGAATTCTGATACTTTACCTGGCTTTGTAAAGGCCACTATGAGAGCAATTCCTATAACTGCCATGAAACCTAGGGTAACAACACAGCAAGCTCGTTTTTGTGAACACACCATGACAGATCCAGGTTCATACATAGCTCGCTTGCTCATCATGTAGCCACTCTCACCAGGAGAACCTGACAAAAATAAATATACTCAACAACTACAAACAATCAGAAGGCAAAAACTATGTTCAACATATATTGGGAAAAATGCCTGATATAAACAACCATTACCACTGGGCTATATCACAGTATATATAAAGAAAGCCTTATGTGCATACAAAAATTATGTATCAAGTAACAATTACTATTACATCAACATATTTTACATACATCTACCATTATCTATCTACCTAACTGTATTTACATCAGTGTAATATAGAGGAAAAAGAAGCTCTTGTCAGAAATGTAGATGACAAGACTACATAGGTCATGAATGTTGGCTGGCAAGCAGGCCATATTTCTTTGTGCGGAGTAAGCCAGGAACAAGAGATGCAAAATTCCAGAGAAATTACCTCCATGATAATGGGCCGTGACTACATGACTAATGGGACAAATGATGTGTCTAACTTAGGTCAGTACAAGAATTTAAGAACAAATTAGATATGGCAAGATACAGAGACGGGACACCACGAGCGTAGCTCCCCTTCCCATAAGATACAACTAGGTAAATACTAATTCATTCATTCATTCATATCTTATCGCACCAGTGAGTGTCATTTGGACTGTCACTGCATGGTGTAAAGATTCATATCTTCCTGGGAAGACTACAGGGATCATCACAGGCAGGCTTTCTGTGTGATCCCCCTCACATCTTGAACCTTTAAATCTAATGAAAAAGTTCAAGTTGCAAGCTATAGCAAACAAGGTGATCAGCAAGTATTGGAAACAGTTAGGGAAAGATAAATATAAAAAAAAATTGTTGAGTACCTAGGTACCTACTAATCCTTTCTCTATTATCATTTGACCATCATCTCACTTCCCAACTCTAACATCATTCTTCTTCCTACCTATTCTTACTCCCTTATTGCCTGGTTGGCAAGTTAGTACTCCAGACACCCAGGTAAAACTCTCCCAAGCCTACCTCCATATATAAACAACATGGAAATCCATACATGACTTTCCCTCAAACCACTTCCCAATTAACAACTTTGGTACAATAATGCCTACTTAGATGTCATAAGGCACGAGTGGGTACACGAAGATGCCAGTGTCAGTGTCTTGATTATATATATTTTTCTGTAGTTGTACACGAGTTATCCCCGGATTCTGTGAAATAGTTTGATCACATTTTCTGTGTTTATTATTACTCAGAGTAAAAGAGAATGAGTAATACAGCAGTGGCTTTATATTTTATAATGCATGCAGTGTGATGCATCATACATATGGCAGCCGATGCTGCATGCAAGAATTTGATTCATACTGAAGTGGTTAAGATTAATTCTCACAGAAATTTAAATAAAATTAAAATTACAATTTATATACAAAAGAACTTTCATAATTTACAAAGAGGCAAACTTCCATTATTACATAGGAAATAGAGAAAACAAGACCTTTAACACAGACCAGTATCCATTTGGTGACAGAACACTGTATAAGATAGCAATAATCAGTCAGGAAGTCAGCAAGAGATACAAGAGATTGCAGAAAAATGTAACCTGAATTACTCAAGGAGATGGACATTAGAAAAAACAAAAACAAAATATATATATATATATATATATATATATATATATATATATATATAAGCTAAAAAATGAACAAAATCTAACAGAACAATTAAACAGACATCACAAGACTACAAATAATAAGACAAAAAAGGGGAAAACATACAAATAAAATAGATGGGAAAACAAATAACAAAAGTAGAGAACTATAAATTGTAAAAATTTCAATGCTCAACTCATTCCCTACCCATGAAACATAGTCACAAAAAAAAAAGCAATATAATTAATAAACACTTCTCCAAAACAAATTTCAAACCCACAAAAAAAAAAAAAAAAAAAAATCAAGCTAAACACAGCCACCAACCCCTCCCCCCTTTCTAACAAAGGTGTGGAATGGGCAATACAGAAAGTGAAAAAGTTCCATTCTGAAGACCCAGGCAAGATCTCAAACAGCCATGTAAAATACTAGGCCTAAATGCAATATGGGACTTGAGTGATATTTTCCACTACCCATCATTGTACAATAAAATTCCAACATCATGGAGAGAAAAAAAAAAATCAAGCTAAACACAGACGCCAACCCCTCCCCCCTTTCTAACAAAGGTGTGGAATGGGCAATACAGAAAGTGAAAAAGTTCCATTCTGAAGACCCAGGTAAGATATCAAACAGCCATGTAAAAGACTAGGCCTAAATGCAATAAGGGACTTGAGTGATATTTTCCACTACCCATCGTTGTACAATAAAATTCCAACATCATGGAAAAGAACCTATATAATACCCATACTAAAACCAAACAACTTGAAAATCTAGCATCATACATACCAATCTCACTACTATCCAACATATCCAAGCTGACAGAATGACTAATGACTGTAGGAAACATAACTAATCTAATCATCTCCCCAAACCAATATGGAATCACAGAAGGACACTCTACCTAAGGCAATGGGATGATTGACAGATTTATTGTTTGGTAAATTCTTACAAACATATGCCAGTTCCATATAGACAATGCATATGTGTATGTATACATTATCTCGCTATCTTGGAAGAGATAGGAGTGCATGGGACTCAGGTAAGGAGGGGATTGATCATTGTTGTGTAATGAAGAAGGTAAACAAGGATGGCAAGAGATGAGGAAGATAGTGTTGTATATTATTTTAAAAATTAAGTAGTATTGGTGTTATTGATATGCAGTGATTCTGTACTGAAAATTGACAGAAAAAGTATCTTTCAAAAGCAAAATAAAAAACATTACAATATGGGTTTGTGTATTTGGGTAGTTTTTTCCAATCCAATGGTTTAAATTGGACCATGCATCAGATAAATATTGAAAGTCTAATTGAGAGTTCAATGAAATTAAAAGAGGTACAATGATTGTAAATTATTCACAATACTGTATTTTCATGTAAATTAAAATATACTTTAGGAAGTGAACATTTCGAAAGAATAATATAATTATAAGTGTTTCCATTTGATGATTTGAGAGGAGCTATGATTATGATACAGAACTGAAAACTATGAATGATGAATATAAATTGTTAAACAAGAGAGAGAATTATGACAAGAAATAAAACTGATTGACTACGTCTGCCTGAGAAAGATATGTATATCTTTAAATGAGGGTGTTAACAAAAATCTATGAAGAGCAACATACAGAAATGGTGTGCCTCATTACTATCCGAAACCCTCTCTTCTTCACCTTTAGAATATGTTATGATCTAATACACTGTATTCACACTTCCTGTTATTTAATACAAATTTGTTCCATAAACATACCTGTGAGAAAGGCAATGTCGTCCACATCGTGATCACTCATGCTGGGGTCCCTAGAAAACGAGGCCCCCCTAGGCCCGGACCCCCCCAGACGAAGAGTGACGCTAATTTTGCTGCCTGAAGCCCCGGATGCTAAATAAAGCTGTCCAGGGATGTCGTATAACTGATTTAGTCTTTGGCGGCTCAATTAAGAACAAGGCAGTCAACTATGTTTTGTTACAACTTCTGCCGCTATAGTGCGGTCACTTGAACGTGCAGCAGACGACACACTGGAGTCTTGATACTTGACAGTTGCTTGTAAACATTAGAACGTGAGCGCCACCTATGCCCATTCGCATCCACTGCATGGAATTATTATTATTTTCAAATTTACATCAAATAAATTCTCTTAGAAATACCAATTGATGTGAATAGGATATATCACTGTATTATCTGAGCTATTGATTATAATAAATTCATACCCGATATAAAACAAGATACACTGGAGGCGATTCTATTAAATTTGGAGACACCTATGCGTGCAAATTGAAGAAGGGACAATACGAGGTTAGTTAGTTAGTTAGGGTTTATTCAACAATACGAAATACAATTTAGACATACATATATACAATTTTTTTTTTTTTTTTACAAAATTAGTAGTTGAAAAGGGAGAGCGAGAAGCAAAGCTTATGGGGAGTTGCTCTCCTTAATTAAGGATTTTTTTTTTTTTTAATTTTTGTTACATATTAGTATGATGCATACATACACATCTACACACAAATATACATATATACACACATACATACATACACATACACACACACACACATAGATCGGACCTACGAGCTCTGAGCTCTCTTCCAGGAGGGAAATAGCTGTCGATCACGAGTCTAACACGTGATCCAAAGACCAAGTGAATACACACAATGAGATGTGACACGACGTCCGCTAACTCCGACCTCACGTAGGAATCGGGGTCATCTTGTGGGGGTCAGGTGAGAGGTGAGAGGTCAGGTCGATTCTTGACGGGAAGATAATTACTTAATGCGCAGGTCCGGGTCACTGTGACCTGCTGGAACAAGAAAAAAAAAAAAAAAGAGCGGCAGACTTGGGTGGTACATGACAGTTACTCCATGAATACAATCATGAAATGGACCTGAAATGTTCGATATACTAATACCTATAGATTAAAAACTTTTTTAAGTATCGTTTGAATGTTGATAAACATTTTGTCTTAGGTAATTCCTTTTCCAGTTTATTCCATGTGTTAACACCTATAATAGATAAGCATGGGCCTTTTTTGGTTGTTCTGTATTGAGTTTTAAAGAAGTCGTTTGTATGCCTAGTCGCATAGCGAGTTTCGTAAGTTGAGTAAAATTTCAATGTTTTGATTCATTTGTTTATTGTAGATTTGGTGCATGACAATGGCAGTTTTGTACTTTATTAAGTCCTTGAATTTCAGTAAATTTTGTTTTTTAAATAAATGATTTGTATGTTCTAAACGACCTGCATTGCAGATTATACGCAGTGACTAGGCATGAGGGAACAACCTTTTCCCCTTTCACTCGTGCATTACATTCCCTGGTTCAACCATGTTAAGAGTACACCTAATTTCTTTGCAATTCTGTCACGCCATCACTGAGTGTAATTGACAAATGTATGTATGAACTTGAGTTCTGTAGATTTGTGAAAGGTAAGGTGAAACACAGAAGGAATATAAAGCTTGAAAATTGAAAGGATGGTACAACAGACTTCAAGAAGGCAAGCTGAAATAATTAACAAAGAATTCTAATTAATATTAACAAAAAATGAGGACTGCGAGGGAGAGGAGGAAACTATTAGATATAATAGACCAGGTATTCCCAACCTACAGATCATTACTTAACCTATCTAATTTTGCGAGACTGCCTGCACCAATTTGTTTTACGTGCTCGCCTTTTAATAAATGTCTCAGTTTTAAAATTTCTTTCTAGTATGTTTAGTTATAACTTATTATATTTACTTTTAACTCAATTACTGTAGTTGAGTTTATCACAGAATTTGGTCATTCATTCCAAGAGTCGACCTAGAAAAGAAAACTTCCTTGTATTTGTTGCATGTTTTTTCAGTTATTATTATTACCCTTTTAATCTTATGTCCATGTCCTCTTAGTCTGTTGATGTTTTCTTGGGAAAATATTGTAGTATCTACATTTTCCAAACCCTTTGAGATTTTGAATTTGTCATTTTGATCTCTCTTCTAATTATTTTAAGTTTAGTTTTTGTAGTCTGTCTTCGTAGGATAAGTTTCTCATTTCCGCAACAATTTTGGTGTCTCTTCTTTGTACGTTTTCCAACGCATCTTTACGCCTATTCTTCCTCAGAAGAAGTGACCAAACTTGCCCACCATATTCCAAGTGTGGTCTAGAACGTTTTACATAACATTTGAAACGAATCAATACACATATATACGAATGGACATCTAATAAATCCTACTATTTGACTTTTTTTTTTTTTTTTACTATTTCTGATGTTTTGAAAAATTAAAGTATGATGTTACTAGGGTGGCCAGATGTCCGGCTTAACGCCGAGCAGTCCTCCCATTGATCACCTTGTCCTCCAACCGGCGCAACCTCACGCCGGACGTGCATTTGGCCTCCTTTTTAGGGTTGAGACAAAAATATCAAAGTGAATCAGTAGACAAATAAATAGGTAATTAATAAAGTGGGTAAGTAAATAGACAAATAATCAAATAAATCTTAGACATACAATAATGCGTAGTGAATTTCTGACTACGTGAATTACATCTCTCAGCCTATAGTCGTAAGTCGGGCAAGGTGCAGTGTTGACCTGTGTGGTTGGGCAATTAATTTACGATTTGAGGAGTCTAGAAATGCAGAAAAGAAAGACATCATTTATCTCTAACTGGGCCAAGGGGTTTGGACTCATTGCTAAAAGCAGAAAGGATGAGTTTTATGCTTTTTGTACACTGTGTAGCTGTGATATGGAGATGAGAAGTAAGGGGAAGACTGCAGTAGAACGACATACAGCCACAGACAAGCATAGACTTAACGCTCGCAGTGCTGGCACTTCGTCGTTGCTAGCATTTTTTCTTTCAGCTCAATCATCTCAGGATGACAAAATTACAGCTGCAGACAAAAATACAAAATAAATAAACCTTCAGTCATCAAGGTGGGGACACAACTAGGTTTTATTTGTGGACTAAGATCTATTTGTTGTTTGTCAGTTTAATTAGAAGTGAGTTATTATTTACATTCATTTGTATATATATATTGTGTATCATCGCTATGCAGTGTCCTTTTTTGGAATTTTGGAAATGGCCACCCTAGCTGTTATACCGATGTCCCAAGATCTCTCTCTTGACTCATCTTTGATTGAATTTTGGTTTAATATTCTGTAATCTGTTCATGGATTATTGATGCCAAATAATACCTTATCAATACCAGATATTACCTTACGTTTACTACCATGTCCATGAAACTAGATAGAATTTTTGCTAGTACAAAGTATGATTTTTTTAAATAAACCATTATTCCCTTACTCCGCCCGAAAAAGGGATGAAAAGAATTTAGGTGTCACTATAGCGTGAGGTCTGCCTCACTACAGCGTGATGTCTACCACACTATAACGTGAGGTCTATCACACTATAGCGTGAGAGCTACCTCCTGTTAGCATTATAGCGTGGCATTTCCATACATTTATGTTAGCGATAAACATATATTTTGTACATATCCTAGGAATGACTTAGTAATTGGATTTGTAATTACATTCATATTAAAGGAAGAAATGTTAAAAAAAACATGTTATCATATATTTCCATACATTTATTCTAGCGATACACACTTCGTACATCTCTTAAGAATGACACAAATAGGTTAGGTCAGGTCACGTGAACAGGTCACGTTTTTTATGTATTTGGGCAGGTCATGTTTGATGGACAGGTGAGTGGAGCGTCCCTTTAATTGACTATTTGACGTCATCATTTACATTGCATTAATAATAAACATATTTATTACTTTACTACATTTGTGCTATGGCATAAACAGGCTAGCCTATCAAATAAGGGCAGCGTCTCATGGTGAGAATTGTAAATGTTTGTCACTGTATTATCATATACACATATTGTTGGTTTCTCTGAAAACAAAGAAGAAACTCATCTAGTTTCCTAGACAATGCCCATAAATCTACGGAATATTCTTACTGAAAAAATCAAGCTTTTGTTGAACATTGTGAACTATGAGAGAGAGAGAGAGTGCGTGTGGAGCGTGACGTGGACGCATCCGGTGAGTGCTCGATTCGTTGCGAAGCGTACTGTACACTGGAGCATGCTTCCTCTATCTCAATTTTTTCCTTCTTTGGTGATGGATTTTTTTTTATCTGAATGAATAATCACACTTACAACACTTTTTATATTTTGTTCCAAATGGAACAAAAGTAAGCGTTGCAGTTTTCTTTACATAGTCACTTGTCAGAAACTATGGCTATAACGAACAAGAAGCAAAAATACAGCGTGATCCAAAAAATAACGCATGTCCAAGGTAAATGAAAAACAAATGGTTAAGAATGATAAAAATGCTATATGCACACATTAATGTTCATTCAATACAGTTTGTACATATTTATTTTTATAAAGATGAGATCCGTATGGCGGCCGTCAGCCCGTCATTGTCTAGACACGCTTAGAGGCGATTTCTGAAAGCGGTCATGACTTGGCAAGTCATGTCGGGTGGAACAGCGACCATCTCCTGCTGAATAGCAACCGTACGGTCTTCAAGAGTTTAGGGTTGATAAGTACTCGTGATTTAAGTTAGTCCCACAGAAAAGAAAAGAAAATATCAAGGGAGGTCTGGGGCACGGCCGGTCACCCAACATCTCCTCACAACAAGACCCTGAAACATTCCCCCAAGCGCTTGCAAGATATTCGAGCTTTGTGTGCCGTCACTGACATAGTTCAATCCAGCTGAAACCACACATCGAGTTCTAGCCGTTGCAACCTTCAGAAATCGCCTCCAAGCATGCATAAACAATGACATCCACCATTTGGCGGATGGCATCTAAAATGAATATGTAAAAACTGCATTGAATGGAATACCATGTGTGCATATATTTTTTTTATTAACTTTTACCATTTGTTTTTTATGTTACCTTTTTCTTGAGGACCACAATGGAAATAAGCTTACATGCTTTTTTTGTGTTATCCTCGGTACCTGTAATTGTTATTTCGAACTATGTGTTCTTTTCATTATCTGCACTTCATGTATATTGATTCAATGCCAAATGAACTTGCTTACCTTGGAAATGTGGGAGTTTTCGGGTCACCCTGTTCAAAGGAATGCAAAGGAGATGCAAACAGCAAATTGAGGCTGCTTGGGAATGTAATGCAGGTGTAAACAGTGGAAACGGTAGAACTTATCACTATTAAGTGTATGATCTCATGATACTAAGAAATAAGTTAGGCCAAGATTCGACTCCATATATTTCTCTATGTGTCTTTTAATTGTCAATTGTATTTGTTCCAAGTCTTCATCTTCTTCACTGCGGTTAAATATATATATTTTTGTTCATTGGTGTTTGATCTCTTATAAACTATTTTGTAACTATTCTTGTGACATTACTACGGTCCACATGAAATAATTATCTATGTTTATATTATCGTAACTATGATTATTTTTTAGATTTCAGTTATATCACCACGCATTCTACAGTTGGATTCTAGCTAGATAAATTAAGTTCACTTACACGCTTTTTACAGGATTTATTACGTTGACGTGGGACCATTTTAGTTATACGCTGTACCCCTTCTAATGTGTATATATATTTTATAATACGTGGGAACCAAAATTAAACACAGTATAAGAGATGATTTGCTTTCGTCATACACATAAAGACATTATCAAAGAAGTCAAGGAGGTTGGTCGTGAACATTGTCTTTTACAACCATGTTGTGAGTCTTTAATCAAGTTGTCAGCTTCAAGGAAACCCAGTTTTATTCTATAGAATCGTTTCCATATAAATGACATCAATCTAATAGGACGATAATTACTGAACGGAAATTTGTTAGAATGTTAATATATGGGAGTTACATAAGCCAATTTCTATATTCGATGTAATTTACCAGAAGTTAAGGGTTTATCGAATAAAATCGGTAACGGCTTACATTTTTAAAGCTCCTAGTACAATTTTTGGGAAAATCTCTGTTGAGATTTAAACTTAAGGATATAATTTTTCTATATATTTTTGTATAGTATTCTGTAAACTTGCCATGTTTATTATGTATTGTACTGCAGCAAATTCTACAATCTCGTCTAGTTCTGGGGTTTTATCTATTATTAGTGGTGGGCAGCTACCGGTAAAGTTACCGGTTTTATCGGTAACAGCCTTGACGGTAGCTTACCGGCAATAATTCTGCTACCGTTAAGGTTCCGTTAACCGATAAGCTATACCAAACACTCGTGGAGCGGTAAGCACATCTCGGCTTGGTGGTACTGAGTGACGGTAGTGGTGGGCAGCTACCGGTAGTTACGGGTTTTATCGGTAACAACCTTGACGGTAGCTTACCAGCAAAAAATCTGCTACCGTTTAGGCTCCGTTAACCGATAAGCTATCCCATAATACTCAGAGAGCGGTAAGCACGTTTCGGCTTGGTGGTACTGAGTGACAGTACTGACGGCCCTACGTAGGATGGAAATTAACAGCAACGTATTCAACGTGCTAGATCGTCCTGCTCCCTTCTCGGCCCACAGATGCACAGTACGAAATGTACGTATTCGAATATGAAAATTAACAGACGTGCTAGATCGTTTTGTTCGCATCTCGGTCCGCAGAGGTTCAGTGCAAAATGTACGTATTCGATTAGTCAGCCTTTGTGATCTAGAAATGAAGAGGTGGTCAAACTACTCGAAAACTTTTCAGTCTGCCTGGTTAAGGATCCCCTGTTTAAAAAATGGTTAGCGGAAGTGAAAGGATGGAAATAAGGCACGTTGTAAAGTTTGTAGAACGGACATAAAGCTCACAGAACGGGGAGATTGGAGAGACACTGTTTCCACACTTACCAGATCTTCATATTTAACTTTATATTTAATGTTTATTAATATATGCATATTTACATAAATGTACGCAGTTGCTCATGAAAGACACCATCTGCATGTTACAATCTATTTGTACTGTACTTGTATTGGAGTTAATCACAAACAAGTTCACAAATACACTTATCAGACTCGCACGAGTGATGACTGACAAGGATATATATATAAGCTATGGGTTGGGGCAGGGAATATATATCGCATACGTATGCACATCTAATGTATGTATGAGTGTGTGTGGCCAAGGCCACACACACTCATACATTGAGTCACCCCCTCTTTTCTTATAATTTTACGTATTAGATATACCAATTAATTACATAGAACCAGCTATATTTAGAAGGGTGCATTCACTGAGATGTGCATGCACATTTCATATGCGTGTGCACATCTTGTGAATGTATGAGTGTGTGTGGTTGGGCCCACACACACATGTATGTATGAGTGTGTGTGGCCAAGGCCACACACACTCATACATTGAGTCACCCCCTCTTTTCTTATAATTTTACGTATTAGATATACCAATTAATTACATAGAACCAGCTATATTTAGAAGGGTGCATTCACTGAGATGTGCATGCACATTTCATATGCGTGTGCACATCTTGTGAATGTATGAGTGTGTGTGGTTGGGCCCACACACACTCATATGTAATATCACCCTCCAAACGGGCTCACATCTAAAGCCCGTGGGAGCCTTTCTCCCAAATTACTTAGACTAGGCAGGGAATACAGTATACCACAACAGACTCACGGAAAGCAGAGACAAGAATAAGCGGGCAGAGACGATCAAAGATTCTGGTGGATTAACACTGTGCCCATTGAAGTGACCTCTACGACGCAAGGTAACGTGTTATTCAAAAATCATATTTTGTTAGTGATACGCATGTAATTATTATTCGCGTAGTCTTAAGTAACTAATATTTGCGAGCCTTACCCTAGATTTGTGGAGGTGGCGCGCGCTGGCGATTCCGGTGGGCATGTATCCAAATGGATACACAGAATAAAAAATTAAAATAAAATATATGCGTGTGTTTTTTGTCCATTTAAAGGTACTATAATATAAATATAGGGATCGTAGAGTCCTGCTAATACAAAATTAACGTAATTCCAATATAAAAAATGACAACTATGAACAATTGAAAAAAACTTTGACAGAAATTCAAAGGGTTGATATTATGTGTTCCTGAGCCTAATATAAGAGGAACTTGGTAAAAAAAAAAACATTATGAAAATGACCTACATATGTCAATTCATCTCACACAAAACCTTTAAAACCTCAATTGTACAAAAAAACTTTGTCCTGACTAAATGAAAAATGGGTGATTTTGGAAATGAATTTTTATGTGTAATGTGTAAAAATGATGCATGTAATTATTTTCTTCAATGAAATTGTGTTTCTATGTGAAAATATATTCTTTGTATGAAATTGCACTTACATAGAGACGGAAGTGGAGTGTGAGAGGGGGAGGGGGGATTGGTGCGTAGGCCTATGCACTGAGGGAGAGGAGGTAAATGCTGTGACCTTACACGCACCCCCGCCCACGAGAGTTGGAGTAACGACTCGGAGCGCAGGATTTTTATAGTGACGACGTTACAAAACTTGAGTTGTGACTACACACCATAGTAGGATGAAATTTGTTTAGATTTAAGTCATAAAGGCGACTCGAACTTGGGACGTCACTACTACCTCACGAGTCTTTTGCCGGTAAATTACCAGTAATTCCGGTAACGGCATTGTTGTTAACCGGTAATTCCGGTATTGAAATTAGCGGTATTTGCCCAGCACTATCTATTATCATGTTATGAATCTAATGTGCGATTTCAACTTCAGTGATGGAAGTTAGCTATTATTTTATCATTATTATCTACAGTATTCTGAATGTTGTTATTGCCTTCATTTATATAGAAAAGCGAAATAAATATATTCATTTGATATTCAAGCCATTTCTGTATCACCATTCGTATTTTCACCATTTTGTGATACGAAAGGAACGATGTTAGAAGTAATTACACTTTTTTATTTACGCAAGCGCCGGTTTCGCCGCCATGTCTACGTCGTAGCTTCGCGCCCTGGCCTTCGGCCTGACAGAAAAAAATAAAGGAACCAGAACCAATGTGCCTTTTATTATCTAACAACAATACAATGCTTTAACTGTTTAGAACGTGTTCCTGTGTCAGGACTTTCTTCATCGTCATCTCCATCTTGCTGCCTCTTTAGGTTGAATATTCCCCTTTAGCACATTCAGTTTCGTTCATTTCTTCTTGGTTCTTCTTTAGCTTTTCGATCACTTAGTTCTTTAGCCTTTCGATCACTTCTTGGTTCTTCTATACCCTTTCGTTCACTTCTTGGTTCTTCTCTAGCGTTTCGTTCACTTTTTGATGTGTTATGATGTCGTTCATGAAATTAGTCACCACATCTTTATCTGCGTTTTCAACAAGAAGTACGTATTCTGGGAGAATCATCTCTTCGGCCTGTTCTTCGGTATCCTCGTCAATGCGGAAATAATCGAAACACCGTTCGTCTTCAGATTTCATATCAGAATAACAATAACAGATTCCCAGGGTGTTTCCCGCAGACGGGCCTAGTGTACCCAAATGTCGCCGGTCCAGATCAGACCGTTAAAAGAAGAAACTCAATGAAAAGGTTATTATTTATTAGAAGATAACAGTAAAATTCTTTTGTACTCGTATTTGATTTATTAGAGTGAGCAATATATTGCTAGAACCTTTACTTGTTTTTTTTATGAGTTTCTTCGCTTCATGCCAGTATCTCTCAAAAAGTAGTCTGTCGTTTTATTATATGTATATATTTTTTTTTACAATATATTTACGATAGGTTCGTATTTTTTTTGAAGGACGTATTAAATTTTATTTTTTCATCCATTTTGGCCTTGCATTATATCTCGTACGTCCTTCTCTAAAGGGTGCACATTGTAGCTTCGTTGAATATACAAGTAAACGATTCCTACGGAAAGCGGAAAACACTAGAGATTAGAGTGAAAATTACCAGTTCAGAATGTTGCGCTCACACGTAATTCATAAATGTGAAGTCATGCTGAGAGAGAGAGAGAGAGAGAGAGATAGATAGATAGAGAGAGAGAGAGAGAGAGAGAGAGAGAGAGAGAGAGAGAGAGAGAGAGAGAGAGAGAGAGAGAGAGAGAGAGAGAGAGAGAGAGAGAGAGAGAGAGAGAGAGAGAGAGAGAGAGAGAGAGAGAGAGAGATAGATAGATAGAGAGAGAGAGAGAGAGAGATTTGCACCATGAAGGTCGCAAAGCTGAAGCAACATCACTGACAACCCACACAGTGCAGCGGCATGAATAATCACGGGCTTGAATTACGTATTTTTTACGCGTGTGTGCGTGCGTATGTGTGCGATTCACCACGGTTTTAGAGCATATGTTGGACTCGTGTCGACAGCTATTACCCTCCCAGATGATGTGTGCGTGCGTGCGTGTGTGTTATTTTCGTTGGATAGATATTAACTGGGTCCATCAGGGTCCTTACATTCCTAGAACATAACATAAGAACATAAGAATGAAGGAGACTGCAAGAGACCATAAGGCCTACACTAGGCAGCTCCGTATCCATCACCACCTGTCATCCCCATCCATAAAGTTGTCTAATCGTTTTTTAAAACAACTGATAGTTTCAGCGCTTACTACATGGTTACTAAGTTTATTCCATTCATCGACCACCCTATTAGTAAACCAATTCTTGCCTATTTCCTTCTTAGATCTAAATTTGTCCAGTTTATACCCATTACTGCGAGTCCTGCCCTGTTGCTTTATTATGATGACCTTGTTTGCTTCACCTTTGTTAAAGCCTTTGATCCACTTGAACACTTCTATTAGATCACCCTGCACTCTGCGTCTTTCCAGAGAGTGTAAGTTTAGGTGCCTAAGCCTCTCTTCGTAAGGCAAATTTCCGAGTCCATGTATCATTTTGGTCATTCTTCTCTGTACTGATTCTAGTGAAATCATGTCCATTTTGTAGGGCGGAGACAAAAATTGTACCGCATAGTCAAGGATGGGTCTAACTATCGCTAGATAGAGTTTAATAATTACCTCTGCACTTCTATTCGTTACCGTCCTAACAATGAAGCCTAATGCTCTGTTAGCTTTATTTCTGGCACACCGAAATAACGGAGCAATTCACCAGCATTACATCGACACTCACGACAAGAAGCCGCGCTTGGAAGACCTCACCAGGGACACCAAAATAATTCACACAGACTCTAGCTACGGACGCTTAATAATTGACGAGACAGTAAGTATTAATTTACAGCAGCCTACATTAAACGTCCAGAAGTCATCGGATCATGTCCTCCCTTCCAGTAGAAAAAACAGACCCGCACACCGTGACATTTGCCCACTGGAAGTTCCAAGACGACAAGACGTGATATTAGCTCCCCGTAGGTCCCGGCGAGAGGGTGCATATAGACATTTGCTCACCGGAAGTGACAACCCGACAAGACGTGACACATAAGCCCATCGTAGGACAAGGGCCCCCTTCCTGGCGCCGCCCACCCGCATATTCCCACCAATCATATTCCACCATTTTTATTTCTTCTCTGTTGTTTGTACGACCCACGGGCCTTTATATTCTAATGTATTTCACATTTGTAATCAGTTTTACCCTGAAGACGACCATGTGAAATGGTTGAAACACCTGTCGGTATAAAATGGAAAACCACTCTGACGACTTTCGTACTTTACTCCAGAATTTGAACCATGAAGAGAAAATGATACTTAGAAAGTTAGAGAAATGTTCTCTAAAAACCATTGAAACCACATGTGCTTTAGCATTCAACAGCAATATGTATGTATATGTATATATATATACATGTATATATATACATGTATATATATATATATATATATATGTATATATATATGTATATATCATGTATCACAAATTCACCATAAACTTAGCATACTTTTTGTAAGTTTTCCGGTGTAGTGCATTCATAGTACTTTTGCGTAAAAATAGATTTGGGGGCGCTAATTGGATTTTGGGGATGTTAAGCCCCCTATAGTCCCCCCGTGGCTACGGCAATTATACAGACTGATACACCTACCTCCAGAAGTCGTCTTTTTTCAATAGCAGTGCTCCTTCAACGGCGTTTCCTTGCCGAACCTGAGGTCTTGTCGATGACAAAAATTGTCGGTGTTGCATCTTCTTTTAGAATGGGATTCATGATAATTCCTAGTAACTCGGCAAGGCAAAGGTCCCGAGTGTACTGTTTTCTTTTTCTTTCGAAATGTTTCGGACAGAATTTCGTTTTCAACCCAGGATACCATGACTCGTGACGTCTGCACCGAATGATCCAGTCCTTCTTGCGAACAGGATCTCTAGAAAAAGAATGAAAATGAAGTCCATCCGAAGCAGAATATTTCGTCGAATGACTGTTGCAATTTGCGGCGACACAAGAAACTACTTTCGAATTAAATACTTGATAAAACCTTGCCAACACACGAAATGTGTGTGTGTGTGTGTGTGTGTGTGTGTGTGTGTGTGTGTGCTTGGTTGTTTATATGGGCGCTTGTGAGTGTGTACTGAATCATATATAATGTATATATATGTATATATATATATATATATATATATATATATATATACATATATATATACATATATATATATATATATATACTGTACATATATATTATATATATATATATATATATGTATATATATATATGAATATGTATGTATATATATACATATATATATATATATACATATCTACATATATATATATACATATATATATATATATATATAATATATATATCCATGAAAAGGGAACATCAACAAAATAGATTCAACTAGCTTATTGTATATATTTTCATACCCCTCTCTAGTATTTTTCTTTCTTATTTCCTCATACTTTCTTCACTCTTCTTGTTGTTCTTGAGATCCCAGGAGACTCTCAAAACATCCTTCACTTTCATCTACAACTGAAACTTATTCCTCTTAGAGAGATTCTGATTATGTGCAGAACGAAAAAACAGCAAGCACCTAATTGATTAATAACAAAACGAAGATATGAAAAAAATGGATTGAGGCTAAAGTCTTCGTTGGCTGGATACTTGGTTTGTGTCCGCAGTAATAATGACCGTCGACGCGCTTTCATGGAGGAGTTCTTGCCTGAAGACCATCATACCGTCCTGGCCATGAAGTCAACCGACAAGGATCCGCCCAGAGGAGAAGATCCCTGACAGCCAAGCAGTGCCCGAATGGAGAAGAATGCCTCCTCGTACTCAACCGGAGACGAGGAGAAGGTTCTCTGGCACTGCTTCGGCAGAGTAGAAGGTCGCCCTGAGACCCACTGAAGATGGGGTTTCAAGTCCCCAAAAGGCAAGTTGGAGACGAACTCCATCCAATACCGAAGACCAGGCCGACTGGAAGTCATCAAGAGTGACTCCAGAGTCCAGAGGCCGTTTGTTCTGGAAGCCTCACTGCTGTCCAGAATGGAGGACTCGCCCTGCATGGTACAAAATGCCCAGTGACGTTAAAGATTGGAGAAAATAAAAGCCCTATTCTGAACGTCAATTTTATCAGAAAAGAAAACCCAGAAAGAATAAAGAAATGAAAAGAAAGAAAATGAAATAGCCCATGGAAATATATGAATTTTGAAATTAAGAAAATCTATGAAAGCCCAAATTAAGAATAGCCCAATTTAAAGCGTATTTTCGTCAGAAAATCTATGCATAATGGACTTGATCCAAAAATGCACAAGCAGCGATATTCGCGTTTCGAAGCCGAAACTAGACCAAAAGACCGGAAGATGGACATTCTTCCCTCAGCTGAATAAAATCACCTGGCAACGACTAAATTAGTCGACCATTTAGTCCGCCTTTAAGGGGCTATCAAACTGGGCTATATTTTCCTCCGACATTCAGCCTCCATTTGAATAACTAGACAATGACTTTGCTTACAGAAATCTAAATTTCTCTAAGAACACTTCAACTGTATATCAAACAATCGTATAGGTTTACAATCATTCAACCCTTTCGTCATTAGTTGCCCTAGCGGTGAAATATGTAACTACGACATTGAAAATTTCGTCTGCAATCAGGCGCTTTTAAGATCATGATATTCGGATAAAATCAGGACTATAAAATGTTACAAACGTGCATTTTAGTGTTCTAACTTCTAAGTTATATTTCACACATGAAATAACAAAAAATAAAGAAATCCAAAACCTTCTCAGTTGGCCTTTAAGGTGTTATCACACTGGGCTTCCACGGGCATAACCAGAGTCGACGATTGAGAGTTCGTTTGAGTAAAAATATCAAATTACTTTTCTGTCATATATAGCAAAATTGAATGATTGTGAACCTATACGAATGTTTGACATACAGTTGAAATGTTCTCAAAAAAAGTTAGATTTCTGTAAGCAAAGTCATAGTC
>NC_134792.1:64223244-64248244 GCF_046742065.1 Oratosquilla oratoria
GTACAAGCCTTATTGGAAGAACCGAATCATGGTCCTTGGTTGTATGAGGCCCACGCTGTGTACCAGGATACTGTAAAAAGGTACCTGGAATTCTTAATGCGTGAACGTACTTCAGAAAGTCTGGCTCGTGCTGAATCAGTGAAGCACGAAGACAGGGATTTTCAGGCATCTTTTCGTCAGGTAATCAGTAACTATGCTTCCTCTTCCTCAGTTGAAGTCACGGAAGAGGAACACCACACTGAACCGTTTTTTACAAGATGACCCGAAGTCCAATCAAATTCCTTTATCCCTCGTCGACCACTCTGAGTTTTGTATGCCCCCTTCCATGAAGGGCAGTTCAAGAAGGTCGGTTAGGTCAGGTCGTTCCAGTAGCACCAGTGTTAGTGTTGCAAGGAAGCAACGAGCCAAGGTGGAGACCGCTCGTATCAGAGTCAAGTTTGCCGAACAGGAGGGTCAGCTTATGAAAGAGCAGGCTGAAATGCAGGCCAAGTTCAAACTTATGACACAGCAAAAGGAGTTGGAAGAAGCCGAAGCCGAACTTAGGCACTTAGGACCCGACGATGATTGGGAAACATGCAGTGACTGGGACCAATTAAAAGGTACAGTCGCTACCCGCACCCAACTATATGTGGAGCAACAGGGTGGTATAGTCGATGTTTCCGCTAGTCAGAAGGATCTGGTAGGCTTGAATCCTGAAAGCCCTGTTTTCAAGCCCTGTTCTGATTTCAGAGTTAACTCACAGCCTGCTAACAATGTTCCATTCAGTTTTGAACCTCGTATCGAAAAGGTAAAGGTGAGGTCTGTACAACCTGCGCAGCAACCTGTTGCTAACCATGTTTCTTATGTGTCACCACCTGTAGTAAAACCTCCTCGGAGTGCATCTCCTAGATTGGGGACAACCTCCAATTCTGCCGATTTGAGCAAGTTCTTCTTGCGGAAGGATTTACTTCTTAGCAGGCTGTCTACGTTTGATGATACTGCGGAAGACTATGCTGTTTGGAAAGAGAGTTTCAAGGAAGTCGTGCAAGAGTTAGGCACCTCATGTAAGGAGGAAATAGACCTGTTAGTTAAGTACCTAGGTCCTGAGTCTAAAGAATGGGCCCGTACAACCAGAAACTCAAATGCCAAGAATCCAAACCTGGCGTGCAGTAGAATTTGGGAGCGCTTGGATGACAGGTTTGCTGCCCCTTCGATCATTGAGACTTCAATTAAAAAGAAGCTCGCCAACTTCTCTAGGATTTCACCTAGAGACACCTTAAGGTTATACGACCTGTGTGACATTCTGTACCAGATAGAAGCCTTGAAGGCTAACCCTGTATACAGTACACTGTTTGCATATTATGACGCCTCGTCAGGCATCAATCCCATTGTCGCAAAACTTCCACCCTGTATACAGAAAGCGTGGACTGGCAGAGCCATGAACTACAAGACTGCTCACGGTGTGCCGTACCCACCTTTCTCCTTCTTCATTGAGTTTGTGAAGGAGATGGCAAGGGTCGAGAATGATCCATGTTTCTCTTATCAAAGCCTTGGAGCCGATGGTTTTGTGAAACCAGAGAAGCCACCTCCCTCTAAGTTTCCTCAAGTGCGTGTGAAGAAGACTGACACCATGTTGTCCAGTGGCAGTAAGTCGACCACGGGCGCTGACAGGTCTGTTGGCGCCGCTAGTCCTACCGAGCAAAGAAAGGCAGAAAAGGGAGATTTTTGCGTCTACCATGATGCCTACGTACACCATTTGGATTTCTGCAGGGCTTTTCGCACCATGTCAGTGAGCGAGAGGAAGGTTTTCTTAAACGATAAAGGAGTGTGCAACAGATGTTGCAAAGGTAACCATCCCCCTTCCAGCTGCAAAGAGAGAACTTTCTGCAAACTCTGTAAGGCCCATACTCATGTGACTGCCTTACATCACGATGAACCCAGGTCGAAGAGGAGTTCGACTCAAGCGGTTACACAGCATGGAAGGGAGGTTGCTCAAGATAAAACACCTCGCCCCCCTGTAGTCAATCAAGTGCCGCTTCCAAATGTTCTTACCCCCATAGTAAAGACTCAGGGAGGGGAGGATGCTGCGGTCAATTCCAAATGTACCTTGATATGCAGTAACCCCACCTCCATGAGTAAGTCCTGCGCCAAGACCTTCTTGGTAAAGGTCTATCCTGAAAGTAAGCCAGAGCTCGGAGTGTGGTGTTATGCCATCCTAGACGATCAGTGCAATTGCTCTTTAGCAAGGTCTGAGTTTTTCGATTTGTTTGACAAGCTGAGCAAACGGGTTTCATATCGTCTAGCTACCTGTGCAGGTGTAACGGGCGCTTCTGGGCGCACCACCAAAAATTACACCATCGTGTCTTGGCATAACTCACAAGAGGTGCATATCCCTCAGTTAGTGGAATGCGACAGCATTCCCAATGTAAGAGAAGAGATACCCACCCCCGCCATAGCTCGTGGTTATCCCCATCTGTCCGACCTGGCCGAATGTATTCCACCTCTGGTTCCTGAAGCTGAGATTCTACTCATCATTGGTCGAGATGTGCCTTCAGCTCATTACATTTTTGACCAGAGAATTGGACCTGTCAATGCCCCTCTAGCTCAACAGACCAGTCTGGGTTGGGCAATCATTGGGGAAGTGTGTCTCCATGGCACTTGTAGGCCTCCTGTCATTAGCAGTTTCAAAACATCCTTTGTACATGATAGACGTCCCTCTATAGTCGCACCATGTGGTAACCAGATTCATGTTTCTGAAGTAAAGGATGATTTGTTCAAGGTAACCAAAGATGATGACAAGGCCGCCCTGTCGATTGAAGACAGGAAGTTCTTGGATGTTATGAACTCAGAGTTCCGCAAGGATCAAAGTGGTCATTGGGTCGCGCCACTGCCTTTCCGTCCCAATGTTGTAGCCACCAGTAATAATAGAGACTTTGTGTGGCACCGCACACTGTCTCTCCATCGTAGCCTCAGCACAAAGCCGGAAAAACGTCAGCATATGATGGCCTTCATGCAAAAGATGTTAGATCGTGGGCATGCTGAGGTTGCACCACCATTGAAGTCTGATCAGAAGTGCTGGTATCTTCCATTGTTTGGGGTGTACCACCCTAAGAAACCTGACAAGATCAGGGTTGTGTTCGACTCTTCTGCCAAATCCAGAGAGTTCTCCCTAAATGATATGCTGATGTCAGGTACTGATATGACAAACAGTATTCTCGGGATTCTTCTACGTTTCCGTCAGGAAGCTGTAGCAGTGGCAGCTGATGTAGAACAGATGTTCTACAATTTCAAAGTGAAGACTGAGCAAAGAGATTATCTCAGATTCTTCTGGTACAAGAATAATGACCCTGATGAAAGGTTGATTGAGTATAGGATGACTGTTCACGTTTTTGGGAACACGCCATCTCCCGCCATTGCCACCTATGGCTTGCGTAAGTCTGTAGAAGATGCCTCTCCTGAAGTTCGCTATTTCATAGAGAACAATTTCTACGTGGATGATGGGTTAGCATCTCTGCCAGATGCGGAGACTGCTTACAAGTTAATCCAAGACTCTAAGTCAGCACTTCAAGAAGGAGGACGCCTGCGCTTGCACAAGATCACTTCCAACAGTAAGGAAGTGCTGGAAAAGTTTGCCACCAGTGAGCTGGCTGATAACCTTCAGGAGCTGAACCTAACTTCTGACTCTATGCCTATGCAGTCTAGCCTGGGCCTCTTATGGGACATCCAAAGAGACGTTTTCGTCTATAAGTTCATGGATTCAGACAAGCCTTCGACAAAAAGAGGGATACTGTCTGTTGTAAATAGTCTGTTTGACCCCATGGGATTCTTAGCTCCAGTAATAATAGTGGGAAAACTACTCCTAAGAGAGATAACCAATCTAAAGTGTGGTTGGGATGAACCCATACCAGCTAAGATCCATACCAAATGGTCCAGATGGCTAACGTCCTTAAGGGACCTCAAGGACATAAGCATCAATCGTCAGTTTGCTAGTTTTTCTTTGTCTCAAGCTCACAGGATAGAGCTTCATACCTTTTCAGATGCTTCCAGAGTAGCAGTAGGAGCTGTATCATATCTTAAGGTTTTCAGTGATACCAAAAGCTACCAGGTGTGTTTTGTGAGGGGACAAGCTAAAGTAGCTCCCAACCATGGTCATACTATTCCCAGGTTAGAGTTGTGTGCTGCAGTGATGGCAGTTAATCTCAGCAATTCCATCTCGGATTGCTTGGACAAACCCTTAGACGCAAGACATTTCTATTCTGACAGCATGATTGTCTTGGGCTATATTCATAATGAAAGGCGTAGATTTCATGTCTACGTGAGTAACAGAGTAGACCACATTAGGTCGTCCACCGAACCTAACCAATGGCATTATGTACCTACAGATTGTAATCCAGCAGACCTGGCTACCCGTGGTCTTGAAATAACCGACCTAAATCAGAGTGATTGGTTGTCAGGTCCCTCAAGCTTATTTGAGGATGTTGTATCCACCAGTGGAAGTTTTCCTCTTGTAAGCCCTGAGACAGATAAAGAGGTAAAGGTATCAGACTACACAATTGAGTCTGAACCCCTTGTTAGTGCAAACAAAAGCAATGTAGAGCCTGCAATTGCGTCATTAGCTCAGAGGTTCTCTAATTTCTCCTGTTGGAGGAGACTTGTAAGAGCGGTAGCTCTCCTTAAGCATATAGCCCGTTCTTTCAAACAAGGTAACAAGTGTTGTTCAGGTTGGCATATGTGCAACAAACATAAGTCACCCGATCAACTAGAAGATGCAGCTGATTTCATTGTTCAGACATACCAAAAGGATTATTTCTCGTCTGCCATGACTAAATTGCAGGGTGAAGTTTGTTTACCTCCTTCCAGTCCCATTGCATCTCTGTCTCCTTATTTAGACCAGAAGGGCCTACTTCGTGTAGGAGGCAGGTTGAGTCAAGGCGGTGATATACTGGGTATGCTTGCAAGGCCTATTATTATTCCAAAGGAATCCCATTTAGGCTTGTTGTTGATCCGTCACTACCATGAGACAGTGCACCACCAAGGGAGAGTGATTACAGAAGGAGCCGTCCGTACAGGTGGTTTCTGGATTTTGGGAGGGAAACGTACCATTTCTAAGGTCATTTCCAAATGCGTCACCTGTAGAAGGGTAAGAGGTAAGGTGTGTGTTCAGAAGATGGGAGACTTACCCGTCGATAGACTTACTCCCAATCCGCCATTTTCCTATGTAGGAGTTGACCTTTTTGGCCCCTGGCATATAAAAACTCGGCGCACTAGAAGTTCCTTCCTCGAAAGTAAAAGATGGGGCGTTCTGTTCACCTGTCTTGTTTCCAGAGCTATCCACATAGAGACTGTAGAAGAATTGAGTACTTCTTCCTTCATTAATGCCTTAAAGAGATTCATCTGTATTCGTGGCCCAGTTAAGATGATGCGTTCTGACAGAGGCACGAACTTTGTAGGTGCTGTCAAAGCACTGAACTTGCTTGCCATTACCGATGAAGGTGGTGATGTCAATAGTTTCTTGTCAAGTCAAGGTTGCACTTGGTTGTTTAACCCTCCTCATGCTTCTCACATGGGTGGAGCATGGGAGCGTATGGTGGGGATAGTCCGCAACATCATGAATGTGATACTGACTAACCATCACCCCAAGGCATTAACACATGAGGTGTTAGTAACCTTCTTTGCAGAAGTATGTAAGATCGTGAATTCCAGACCTTTAGTTCCTGTTTCCTCGGACCCTAGTAGTCCTTTCATTTTGTCTCCGTCCATCCTTCTCACTCAGAAAACTGATATTCCTGTAACTCTTCCTGAAGAGATAGATATTAAGGCAGTATACAAATCTCAATGGAAGCATGTCCATCACCTTGCTGAGGAATTCTGGAAGAGATGGAAGAAAGAGTATCTTTCCTCTTTGCAACCCAGAAGAAAGTGGGTCAATTCCTCTCCAAATGTAAAGGTGGATGATGTAGTGTTGGTAAAAAATCAAGAGTGTCCCCAAGGACAGTGGCCCTTGGGTATTGTAAACAAAGTATTCCCTGGCAAGGATGATTTAGTCAGGAAGGTCCAAGTAAGAGTTGTGGTAAACAACAAAGCCCATGAATATGTAAGACCCATTTCTGAGCTTGTGTTGCTAGGTCAATAGTTTTGGTAATTTTCCCCCCTAGAAAATTAGGAAGGGAGTGTGCCGTTACGAGAGGTAACGGGGCTTTTTTATATGTCCGTGTATCCCCATGTTTACATATCTTTTTGTCGTAAGGCTCGTTTCCCCTCGGAAGAGGTTTCCAAGTTTGTTTTTCGTAATGTTTAATTTAAGTATGCTGCGAGCAGAAGCTTCGTCTGCTTAAGAATACTATCGTTGTAAGTTGTCTGCAAGCTGTGCTGCAAGATAGCATCTCATTATTTGTACAATGTTCACTTAAAGAATTAGACTTAAGAAGGTGTGTAAGAACCGGTTACTGTGGGTGATGTCACGTCATCTCTAGGCGCCAGTCTTGGTCCGATCTAGAAAGATGTACACACCCCACGCCTAGCCAAACAATGTAAGTCTTAAAACTCTTTGTATTTGAGGTTTAGAGTATTCTAGTGCATCCTTTGTAATACCCTCTTCTTGTGTAGCCTTTAGCCTATAGTAATTATAGTACTTTTTACAGTTTTTCATAAATTCCAACGTATTATCGAACGATGGATCAGATCTGCATTAAATACGCATCAAATATCCCCGTGATTCTATAACCTTCAGTCCCAAGTCTGTCTACGTCACGGACGCTATGATGCTGACTGTCTATTTCATCTGCGGAGTCCCAGTCGATTCCGCCATAGCATAGTTGAATGATTGTAAACATATACGAATGTTTAACATACAGTTGAAGTGTCCTTAGAGAATTTTAGATTTCTGTAAGCAAAGTCATAGTCTAGTTATTCAAATGGATTTTGGATGTCGGAGGAAAAACTAGCCCAGTGTGATAGCCCCTTAAAGGCGGACTGAATGCTTGACTAATTTATTTGTTGCCAGGTGATTTTATTCAGCTGAGGGAAGTATGTCCAATCTTCCGGGTTTTTGGTCCAGTTTGGGCTTTGAAACGCGATTATCGTTGGTAATGCTTTTTTGGATCAAGTCCATTAAGCATACGAAAGCTGACGAAAATACGCTTTAAATTGTGCTATTCTTAATTTGGGTTTTCATGAATTTTCTTAATTTCAAAATTCATATATTCCCATGGGATATTTCATTTTCTTTCTTTTCAGGTTTCTTTATTTTTTCAGGGTTTTCTTTTCTAGTAAAAATCGCTTTCAGCGTAGGGATTTTATTTTCTCCAATTCTTTACGTCGCTGGGCATTTTGTACCAGGCTGGGCGAGTCCTCCATCCTGGAAAGGTTTGAGGCGTCCAGAATAAACGACCTCTCGACGCTGGAGTTACTCTTGATAACCTCCAGCTGGTCAGGCCTTCGGGACTGGATGGAGATCGTCTCGACCTTGCCTGCCGTCCCGAACTGGCTTCTCCGTCTGCTTTCTGAAGATCCTTGGAGGATCCCCTGCAGTTCACGGCGCCGCAATTGAATCCACTTCCGCAGGCTTCTTCGCTTTTGATGGAGTCTAAGAGATCGTCGACCTCGTGGATACGTAGAAGTGGTGGGCATCTGTCTTCGCCGATCTTAGGCTCGCGTGAATCGTCACTGCCACTTCTGCAGTTGACGGAGCCACATTGGCACCCAGTGCCGTTGCCTTGAACAGGCCGAAGATCTTCTTGCAACGCATCTTTTTCATGATTACGAAGATGCGTTGCTTGGGACTCGTCGGTCTTGTTATTCGTATCTTTTTGGGGACTTGAAGCCCCATCTTCAAAGGGTCTGAGGGTGACCCTCTTCTTTGCCGAAGCAGTGCCAGAGAACCTTCTCCTCGTCTCCGGTTGAGTACGAGGAGGCATTCTTCTCCATTCGGGCACTGCTTGGCTTTCGGCGATCTTCTCCTCGGGGTGGATCCTTGTCGGATGTCTTCTTCGCCAAGACGGGATGATTGGGTATAGGCAAGAACTCCTCCATGAAAGCGCATTGACGGTCATTATTGTTGCGGCCACAAACCAAGTCTCCAGCCAACGAAGACTTTAGCCTCAATCCATTTTGTTCACATCTTCGTTTTGTTATTCATCAATTAGGTGCTTACTGGTTTTTCGTTCTGCACATAATCAAAATTTCTCTAAGAGGAATAAGTTTCAGTTGTGGATTAAAGTGAAGGATGTTTTGAGAGTCTCCTGGGATCTCAAGAACAACAAGAAGAGTGAAGAAAGTATGACGACATAAGAGAGAAAAATACTGGAGAGGGGTATGAAAATATATAAAATAAGCCAGTTGAATGTATTTTATTGATGTTCCCTTATACATGGATATATATATATATATATATATATATATATATATATATATATATATATATATATATATTCGGTACACATACACTCAAACACACTCACATGCGCCCACATAAAGAACCAAGCACACACACACACACACACACACACACACACACACACACACACACACACACACACACACACACACACACACACACACACACACACACACACACACACACACACACACACACACACACACACACACACACACACAAAGGATTACAAAGGCGGAACATGCCGACAGGAGACCTTTTAGTTTATATCTAGGGCTGATGCGAAAAAAATCATAATAATAATAAATGAATAAATAAAAGCTATAATAATGTAAATAACAAATAAAATACATAAATAAATGCATAGGTATAGTTAAATAATAAACAAACGGGTAATTAGTAAATAATAATAAATTGACATATAACTAATAATAAATGAGAATCAAACAGACAAATAATAACAAAACAAAGATAATATTAAATAGATTATAATAATTGCAGCATCTTGCTTAGGTGTTTATCTAAATGATTCTTAAAGCTTCGAACTGAACTACAATGGACTGCCTCTGCAGGAGGTTTATTCCATTCATTAACTACACGGTTGACGAAAATGTTTCAACCAACTTCCAAATTGAATCTATTTCCGGACAGTTTGAGACTATTGTTTCTTGTCCAATTCTCATTCAGTGTGAAAATTTTGTCACTTTTGATGTTGTCAATTCCCTTTAGAATTTTAAAGACCTGTATCATGTCACCTCTGAGGCTACGATTTTTTAGGGAAAACAGATTCATATGTTTTAGTCGATTTTCGTATGATTTATTTTTGATATTTGGAATCTGTTTTGTGGCTCGCCATTGTACTTTTTCCAGTCTGTGAATGTCTTTAGTGAGATTCGATGACCATACGGAAACAGCATATTCCAGATGTGGACGAACTAACGATTTATATAGCTTGTTAATGAGTGATGGACTTTTGAAGTCATAAGATCGCGCAATCAGTCCCAGAAACTTATTTGCTTTCTCAAAGGCTGAAATACACTGCTTGGATGGTTTGAGATCGTTACTGATAATTACGTCGAGATATTTTTCACTATTCACTTTTGTTAACGAATTTCCAAATAACTTGTAATCGTACTTACTGTTATTTTTACCTATGTGCATTACCTTGCATTCACTTGTGTTAAATTTTATTAGTCACTTTTCAGACCATTGCTGTAATTGATCTAAATCTTCTTGAATATCTAATTGGTTTAAGTAATCATTTGCTTTCTCAGAGGCTGAAATACACTGCTTGGATAATTTGAGATCGTTACTGATAATTACGTCGAGATCTTTTTCACTATTCACTTTTGTTAACGAATTTCCAAATAACTTGTAATCGTACTTACTGTTATTTTTACCTATGGGTATTACCTTGCATTTACTTGTGTTAAATTTTATCAGGCACTTTTCAGACCATTGCTGTAACTTATCTAAATCTTTATGAATATCTAATTGGTTTAAGTGATCATTTGCCATTCCGCACATTTGAGTATCATCAGCAAATTTGGAAAGAGTAGATTTTAGTCCATGGTCTATATCACTTATATATACTATGAATAGAAGTGGCCCAAGAACGGATCCCTGAGAAACTGCACTTGTAACATTTGTCCATCTAGAAGTTTTTCCATTTAAAACAACTTTCTGTTTTCGATCATTCAACCAATTACTAGTCCAACTTATTCCGTATGAAGCTAATTTAGTAAGTAGTCTTTCGTGGGGGACGGTATCAAAAGCTTTTGCAATGTCAAGATATATCAAATCTATATTGTTTCTTTTGTCCTAATTCGAGATAACTGTGTTGTAGAATTGGAGTAAGTTAGTCACGCAAGAACGTTTCTTTTTGAAACCATGCTGGCTATCATTTATCAAACGGTTATTTTCTAAATGATGTTTGATAGCATCTCTGATGATAGTTTCCATTATTTTTCCTACGATTGAAGTCAAACTTATAGGCCTATAGTTATTTGGTATCTTTTTGTCACCTTTTTTGAATGTGGGAGTAACGTTAGCTAGCTTCCATTCTCTTGGGATATCTCCGGACATGATGGATTTCTTTAACATAATTTCTAATGGAACAGCAATCTCATTTTTTATTTTCTTTAAGATTCTTGGATACCAAAACGTCAGGCCCTGGTGTTTTATTAATTTTGAGTTGATCTATACACCTTTTAATTTTTTCTTTTGTTATATTTACCGTTGTAAGTTTACCCTAGACTTTTCACAGGTTTCAGTTTTGAGTTCACTTTGAGGTGTTTCGTTTATGAATACCGAGGTAAAATAATTGTTTAGAATATTACACATTCCTTTATTTGAATATTCAAGTGACCGTCAGCAGATGATAGTGGACCAATGTGATTTACTAACAACCTTTTTCTCTCTAATGTAACTATAGAATTCTTTGGGATTCTCATTGGATTTATCAGCGATATTCATTTCGTATTATAGTTTTGTTTTTCTGTTGTCTTTTTTAAATCTCTCTGTATTAATACATAACTTTCATAGTCATTAGATGCACCCGAGCACTTATATTTCTTATAAGCCTGTCCCTTTTTAGCAATACTTTTTTAAGTTTCTTTGTCAAAGAAGTTGGCAAGGTTTTATCAAGTATCTAGTTCGAAAATGGTTTATTGTGTCGCCGCAAACTGCAACAGTGATTCGACGAAATATTCTGCTTCGGATGGGATTAATTTTCATTCTTTTTCGAAAGATCCTGTTCGCAAAAAGGAGTGGATCATTCGGTGCAGACGATCACGAGTCATGGAATCCTGGGTTGAAAGCGAAATTCTGTCCGAATGATTTCGAGGATAAATACAGTACACTCGTGACCCTGGCCTTGCCGACTCAACAGGAATTAACATGAATCCCATTCTAAAAGAAGATTTATAACCGACATTCTTTGTCATCGACAAGAGCCCAGGTTCGGCAAGGAAACGCCGTCGAAGGAGCACTACTATTGAAAAAAGACAACGCATGGAGGTAGGTGTATTAGTCTGTATATATATATATATATACATAAATATATATATACATATATATATACATATATATATATATATATATATATGTGTATGTGTATGTGTGTGTGTGTGTGTGTGTGTGTGTGTGTGTGTGTGTGTGTGTGTGTGTGTGTGTGTGTGTGTGTGTGTGTGTGTGTGTGTGTGTGTGTGTGTGTGTGTGTGTGTGTGTGTGTGTGTGTGTGTGTGTGTAGTACAGCAGCGGACCTCCTAAAGCATGATTACACTCCCTAAAATTTAATTCCTGGCTACGGCCCTGTTCTGTATCTTGTGTATATGTAGGCCTGTGTTACCTACATTGTCACTGACAATCGTTAAAAAGAATAGTTAGGCTTGACTAACGATTTTTGGGCTAGGCCTAAGCAGATTAGGGGTACAATCATGACATAGGCTAGCTAGGGTGACATGCATGAGCATGATGGCATGGGCTTCCATAATAGGCCTATGACCACGTTTTATCAATTTGAGTCAACCAAATTAAAGTCTATCTTTTGAGAGTCAAACAAGTGGAATCCCCCATACCACCAGCAGCCCAGCAGGAGTTAAACATAATTATCCTGTGCCGGGAGGGAGGAATTCTTTTCTGATATAGACCTAATGATTTTTGTTTTCAGCTGTTACAAAGTGCCTATGATGAATATTCACCTTCCGCAAGTTCCACTACCAGCGAAATTGAGATGGAATGTGAAAGGGACCATGGTGACAGTGCCAGCTTCCTCACCCACAGCAATTACTATCTATGCCAGATAATTTCATAGACATGTCTGTGAGTATCTTTTGCTAGCCTTCCTCTCCCCTTCAGTCAAACGATTTCTCTATTCTCTTTGCTACATAGTCCTGTTTTATTTTAACTTATCACAGATAAAAAGCAACTTGTAATTCATGAATCCTTGAAACTTTTGCCTGTAAATATGAAGCTTGGCATCCAAATCCGATAAATCTTCTTCACTCGATGTGAAGTCACTTTCGTATCGCTGGCCATGTCCAAGAATGTAAACAACAAACCTTACGTCATCAGTTGCCCTAGCGGTGGAAAATGTAACTACGACATTGAAAAGTTCGTCTGCCATCAGGCACTTTTAAGATAATGCTATTTGGATAAAATCAAAACCATAAAGTGCTAGAAACGTGCATTTTAGTATTCTAACTTCTAAGTTATATTTCCATACATGAAATAACAAAAAATAAAGAAATCCTAAACCTTCTCAGTTGGTCTTTAAGGCGTGATTACGCTAGGCTTCCACGGGCATAACCAGGGTTGACGATTGAGAGTTCGTTTGAGTAAAAACGATTTCGGTTATATCTTATTTTTCAAATCTCCAAATATCAAATTACTTGTCTGTCATATATAGCAAAGTTCAATGATTGTAAACCTACACAAATGTTTGACATACAGTTGAAGTGTTCTTAGAAAAAGTTAGATTTCTGTAAGCAAAGGCATAGTCTAGTTATTCAAATGTAGGTTGGATGTCGGAGGAAAAAATAACCCAGTGTGATAGCCCCATAAAGGCGGACTGAATGCTCGACTAATTTAATCGTTGTCAGGTGATTTTATTCAGCTGAGGGAAGAATGTCCATCTTCCGGTCTTTTGGTCTAGTTTGGGCTTTGAAACGCGAATATCGTTGCTAAAGCATTTTTGGATCAAGTCCATTATGCATACGACTTTCTGACGAAAATACGATTTAAATTGGGCTGTTCTTAATTTGGGTTTTCATGAATTTTCTTAATTTCAAAATTCAAATATTTCCATGAGCTATTTGATTTTCTTTCTTTTCATTTCTTTACTTTTTCTGTGTTTTCTTTTCTAATAAAATCCGCGTTCAGAATAGGGCTTTTATTTTCTCCAACCTTTTACGTCACTGGGCATTTTGTACCATGCAGGACGAGTCCTCCATTCTGGACAGCACTGAGGCTTCCAGAACAAACGGCCTCTCGACTCTGGAGTCAGTCCCGATGACTTCCAGTCGGCCCGATCTTCGGCATTGGGAGTTCGTCTCGAACTTGCCTGCCGTCCCGAAATGGATTGCCCGTCTGCTTTCCGAAGATCCTTGGAGGATCCCCTGCAGTTCACGGCGCCGCAATGGAAACCACTTCCGCAGGTTTCACCACTCATGAGGGAGTCTAAGAGATCGTCGACCTCTTGGATACGGAGAAGTGGTGGGCATCTATCTTCGCCGATCTTAGGCTCGCTTGAATCGTCACTGCCATTTCTGCAGATGACGGAGCCATATTGGCACCCAGTGCCGTTGCCTTGAACATACCGATGATCTTCTTGCAACGCATCTTTTTCATGATTACGAAGATGCGTTGCTTGGGGCTCGTCGGGCTTGTTATTCGTATCCTTTTGGGGACTTGAAACCCCATCCTCTGAGGGTCTCAGGGTGACCCTCTCGTCTGCCGAAGCAGTGCCAGAGAACCTTCTCCTCGTCTCCGGTTGAGTACGAGGAGGCATTCTTCTCCATTCGGGCACTGCTTGGCTGTCGGGGATCTTATCCTCTGGGCGGATCCTTGTCGAAAGTCTTCTTCGCCAGGACGGGATGATTGTCTGCAGGCAAGAACTCCTCCACGAAAGCGCATTGACGGTCATTATTACTGCGGCCACAAACCAAGTCTCCAGCCCGACGAAGACTTTAGCTTTGATCCATTTTTTTCACATCTTCGTTTTATTGTTAATCAATTAGGTGCTTTCTGGTTTTTCGTTCTGCACATAATCAAAAATTTTCCAAGAGGAATAAGTTTCAGTTGTGGATTAAAGTAAAGGATGTTTTGAGAGTCTCCTTGGATCTCAAGAACAACAAGAAGAGTGAAGAAGGTATGAGGAAATAAGAAAGAAAAATACTAGAGGGGGGTATGAAAATAGATACAAAAAATCAGTTGAATCTATTTTATTGATGTTCCCTTATATATGGCTATATGTATATATATATATATATATATATATATATATGTATATATATATGTATATATATATATACATATATATACATATATACACATGTGTGTGTGTGTGTGTGTGTGTGTGTGTGTGTGTGTGTGTGTGTGTGTGTGTGTTTGTGTGATTCAGTACACACACGCAAACACACACACATGCGCCCACATTAATAAGCAAGCATACAACCACATTTTATATATATATATATATATATATATATATATATATATATATTTGTATACATATATATATACATATGTATGTATATATATATATATATATATATAAATGTGTGTGTGTGTGTGTGTGTGTGTGTGTGTATTCACCATGGTCTTTGGATCACGTGTTGGACTTGTGATCGACGGCTATTTCCCTCCCGGAAGAGAGCTCAGAGCTCGTATGACCGATCTATGGGTAATACTGTGACCTTACACGCACACACACACACAAATCCCCGCCCACGAGAGTTGAAGTAACGATTCGAAGCGCAGCGATACTGAAATTATTTCAGCACTGGGCAGGATTTGAACCCGGACTGCCGTATTGACAGTCGGGGACTACCAACCGCGCCACCGAAGGTAGGTGAGTGTGTGTGTGTATGTGTGTGTGTGTGTGTGTGTGTGTGTGTGTGTGTGTGTGTGTGTGTGTGTGTGTGTGTGTGTGTGTGTGTGTGTGTGTGTGTGTGTGTGTGTGTGTGTGTGTGTGTGTGTGTGTGTGTGTGTGTGTGTGTATGTGTGTGTGTGTGTGTGTGTGTGTGTGTGTGTGTGTGTGCGCGCGCGCGCAAAGTACAGTAGCAGCCCCCCTAAAGCATGATTAGACCCCCAAAAATTTAATTCCTGGCTACGGCTCTGGTCTGTATCATGTGTATATGTAGGCCTGTGCTATCTACACTGTCACTGACAATCGTTAAAAAGCATGGTTAGGCTTGACTAACCATTTTTGGGCTAGGACTAAGCAGATTAAGGGTACAATCATGACATAGGCTAGCTAGGGTGACAGGCATGACCATGATGGCATGGGCTTCCATAATAGGCCTATGACCACGTCTTGTTAATTGGAGTCAACCAAATTAAAGTCTGTTATTTTTTTTTTTGAGTCAAACAAGTGGAATACCCACCACCATCACCCCACCAGGAGTAAAGCTTAATTGTCCTGAACCAGGAGAAAGGAATTCGTACTGATATAGATTTAAAGATTTTTTCACCAGTTACAAAGCGCCTATGATGAATATTCACCTTCTGCAAGTACCACTTCCAGCGAAATGGAGATGGAATGTGAAAGTGACCATGGTGACAGTGGCAGCTTCTTCCCCCACAGCATCCACTATCTATGGCAGATGATTGTATAGACATGTCTGTGAGTATCTTTTGCTAGCCTTCCTCTCCTCTTCGTTCAAATGACTTCTCTATTCTCTTTGCTACATAGTCCTGTTTTATTGTAACTTATCACAGATAAAACAATTTGTAATTCATGAATCCTTGAAACTTTTGCCTGTAAATATGAAGCTTGGCATCCAAATCCATTAAATCTTCTTCACTCGATGTGAAATCACTTTCGTATCGCTGGCCATGTCCAAGAATGTAAACAACAACCCTTACGTCTACACTTTATCGCTTCGTTGAATGTACAAATAAACGATTCATTCCTTTGGGTAAAGCGGAAAAAAAACCCGGTTGAAATATTCCCACCATGAAGGTCGCAAAGTTGAAGCAAAGTCACTGTCAACCCACACAGTGGAGCGCCATGAATCATCACGGTCTTGAATTACGTTTTGTTTGTGCGTGTGTGCATGCGTATGTGTGTGTAGGTACATGTGTGTGAGATTCACCATGGTTTTAGAGCATATGTTGGACTCATGATCGACAGCTATTACCATCCCAGATGATGTGTGCGTGCGTGTGTGTTATTTTCGTTGAATGGATATTAACTGGGTTCATCAGTGCCCTTACATTCCAAGCAGCGATGTTCATTTGTTTAGAACCACAATGTTGTTGAGATGCCTCGGTGCGGGCGGCTTCCCGCCACAGAAGCGTGTGAGTTGTTACCTTCGTGGGGTTCCGTCTCTAAAGTCCTACCACCCCGACGACCCTCGTGCACGAACCGCATACGCGTGGAGCAGTAACTAGGGGCTTCCAGACACATTCATATCCTGACCCTGTCATCACTGACCCCATCATCGTTGGACTGTTGGAAGGTAGTGTGGCGACATTTGGTCCATCTACTCCTTAAAGGTTAACTGAGAAGGTTTTCATTTGATATACCCTGTGATTGACGCCAGAAGTTCCCATCGACGAGAGGCGTCTGACGATTTATTTCATCTTGTACCGAAGAGACAACAAGAGGCTTTCTCAGCCAAGCACTCCGGGACGGAGAGCACGTCGGGCAATCCCATATATCAGAGCGGCACAGGACAGACTCTAAACAAACCCGAGTCGACGCGACGCAAACAGGATCAAAAGTCATCGCCGAAGATTTGCGTCGTTAGACAACGGTCTTCACATCGAAACCCATTTTTGGCAACCCTCAAGAGTGTCACTTTTCTACCATTTTTCCATTGGGAAGCCCTTCGTGGGGAACGCCCCCTTTTGCTTTCTGTAATTTTTAGCTAGGAAAATCTGGCAACCTCCAGAGTTTTCGTCTGGTCTCCCAGCAGTTATTGTATCAGACTAGGATCAGAAATTAAAGAAGAAAAACACAAACGTCTTTCCCTCCAACCACGCCACGCACAACATAAGTAGTGGCAGCGGTGGAATATGTTACCTACATATCTCACAGAAGATGTGTGACGTGAATATGTAGGAGATGGGTTACGTGAATACCTTGCAGGGAATGTTGATCCTAGTTTGTGGTATGTATGTGATCGCAATATACGACATTTGTCTGAAGTTTGAAAGCAAGTCCCGTGAAAATCGCAGTGTTGGTTTGGCTGTGTTGGGTATTTGTGGTAGCACATGCTTTCCATGTGCCCCGGTTTTGGCAATAGGTGCAAAACTTACGTGTTCGGGAAGGGGATCTGTGGCGTGAATGATAGCGGATGTGAGATATATTTCTCGATCTCGTGTTATGTGGAGATGCCTGTGACCTGTGTGTGAAATGTTATCTGGGGGTATAACAGTGTAAGTAAAAATGAGTGAGTGGTGTGAAAATGTGAAAAACCCTAACAAAAAAGACATTTCACATTTTCACACCACTCACTCATTTTTTCTTACACTGTTATATCATCGGACAACATTTCACACACATTGGAGCTGTATCTGACATCTAAGAAAATTGTTTAAATAGCTACATAGCAAAAATTTTAAATTATTATTTACTGTGTTAAAAACAACAAACGGAGCCCACCTCCAAGGAGGGAACGCGGCCCTACTCTCGATATATACCACCAGCTTCACCTCAGAGTCACATTCCTCTGAAGCATAGAGCGAAACCGGTCAGGAATAAACTAAAAAACACGGAACAAGACCCGTGACTGCTTTTTCCACCTTCATCAATATATATATATATATATATATATATATTATATATATATATATATATATATATAATATTGATAATATTTGTTATGCCTGTAATGATAGCTACGATTATATATATATATATATACATCATATATCACAAATTCACCATGAATTTAGCTTATTTTTGTAAGTTTTCCGGTGTAGTGTATTTATAGTACTTTTGCGTAAAAATGAATTTGGGGGCGCTAATTAGATTTTGGGGAGGTTAAGCCCCCTATAGTTCCCCCGTGGCTACGGTCCTTATACAGACTGATACACCTACCTCCAGGAGTCTTCTTTTTTCAATAGCAGTGCTCCTTCGACGGCGTTTGCTTGCCGACCCTGGGGCCTTGTCGATGACAAAAATTGTCGGTGTTGTATCTCCTTTTAGAATGGGATTCATGCTAATTCCTAAGTACTAGGCAAGGCAGGGGTCCCGCGTGTACTGGTTTTTTTTTCGAAATGTTTCGAAGTTTCGATTTCAACCCAGGCTCCATGACTCGTGCCGTCTGCACCGAATGATCCTGTCCTTTTTTCGAACAGGATCTTTCAAAATAGATTGAAAATGAAGTACTACCTATGCAGAATATTTCTTCGAACGAATGTTGCAATTTGCGGCGACACAATAAACCACTTTCGAATTTAATACTTGATAAAACATTGCCAACACACGAAATGTGAGTGTGTGAGTGTGTGCGTGTGTGTATGATTGATTGTTTATGTGGGCGCTTGTGTCTACTGAATCATATATATATATATATATATATATATATATATATATATATATATATATATACACACACACACACACACACACACACACACACACACACACACACACACACACACACACACACACACATATATATATATATATATATATATATATATATATATATATATATATATGTATGTATATATATATGTATATATATATATACTATATATATATGTATATATATATAAATATATATATATCTATATATATATATATATATATATATATCCATGTATAAGGGAACATCAATAAAATAGATTCAACTGGCATATTGTATATATTTTCATACCACTCTCTAGTATTTTTCTTTCTTATTTCCTCATATTTTCTTCACTCTTCTTGTTGTTCTTGAGATCCCAGGAGAGACTCAAAACATCCTACACTTTAATCCACAACTGAAACTTATTCCTCTTAGAGAAATTTTGATTGTGTGCAGAACGAAAACTAGTAAGCACCTAATTGATTAATAACAAACGAAGATGTGAAAAAAATGGAGTGAGGCTAAAGTCTTCGTTGGGCTGGAGACTTGGTTTGTGGCTGCAGTAACAATGACCGTCGACGCGCTTTCGTGAAGGAGCTCTTGCCTGAAGACGATCATCCCGTCATGGCGAAGAAGTCAACCGACAAGGATCCGCCCAGAGGATAAGATTGCCGACAGCCAAGCAGTGCCCGAATGGAGAAGAATGCCTCCTCGTACTCAACCGGAGACGAGGAGAAGGTTCTCTGGCACTGCTTCGGCAGACGAGAGGGTCACCCTGAGACCCACTGAAGATGGGGTTTCAAGTCCCCAAAGGGCAAGTTGGAGACGAACTCCATCCAATGCCGAAGACCAGGCCGACTGGAAGTCATCAAGAGTGACTCCAGAGTCGAGAGGCCGTTTGTTCTGGAAGCCTCACTGCTGTCCACAATGGAGGACTCGCCCAGCATGGTACAAAATGCCCAGTGACGTAAAAGATTGGAGAAAATAAAAGCCCTATTCTGAAAGTCAATTTTATCAGAAAAGAAACCCCCCCAAAAAATAAAGAAATGAAAAGAAACAAAATTAAATAGCCCATGGAAATATATGAATTTTGAAATCAAGAAAACTTGTGAAAGCCCAAATTAAGAATAGCCCAATTTAAAGCGTATTTTCGTCAGAAAATCGTACGCATAATGGACTTGATCCAAAAATGCATTAGCAACGATATTCGCATTTCAAAGCCCAAACTAGACCAAAAGACCGGAAGATGGACATTCTTCCCTCAGCTGAATAAAAATCACCTGACAACGACTAAATTAGTCGAGCATTAAGTCCGCCTTTAAGGGGCTATCACACTGGGCTATTTTTTCCTCCGACATCCAACCTCCATTTGAATAACTAGACTATGACTTTGCTTACAGAAATCTAAATTTCTCTAAGAACATTTCAATTGTATGCCAAACAATCGTATAGGTTTACAATCATTCAACCCTTTCGTCATTAGTTGCCCTAGCGGTGAAAAATGTAACTACGACATTGAAAATTTCGTCTGCAATCAGGCGCGTTTAAGATCATGATATTCGGATAAAATCAAGACTATAGAATGTTAGAAACGTGGATCTCAGTGTTCTAACTTCTAAGTTATATTTCACACATGAAATAACAAAAAATAAAGAAATGCAAAACCTTCTCAGTTGGCCTTTAAGGTGTTATCACACTGGGCTTCCACGGGCATAACCAGAGTCGACGATTGAGAGTTCGTTTGAGTAAAAAACGACTTTGGTTACAATATCTTATTTTTCAAATCTCCAAATATCAAATTATCTTTCTCTCATATATAGCAAAGTTGAATGATATACGAATGTTTGACATACAGTTGAAGTGTTCTTAGAGAAATTTAGATTTCTGTAAGCAAAGTCATAGTCTAGTTATTCAAATGGAGGCTGAATGTCGGAGAAAAAATAGCCCAGTGAGATAGCCCCATAAAGGCGGATTAATTGCTCGACTAATTTAGTTGTTGCCAGGTAATTTTATTCAGCTGAGGGAAGAATGTCCATCTTCCGGTCTCTTGGTCTAGTTTGGGCTTTGAAACGCGAATATCGTTGCTTGTGCATTTTTGGATCAAGTCCATTATGCATACGATTTTCTGACAATAATACGCTTTAAATTAGGCTATTCTTAATTTGGGCTTTCAAGAATTTTCTTAATATCAAAATTCATATATTTCCATGGGCTATTTCATTTTCTTTTCATTTCTTTATTTTTTTCTGGGTTTTCTAACAAAAATCGCTTTCAGAGTAGGGATCTTATTTTCTCCAATTCTTTACGTCGCTGGGCATTTTGTACCAGGCTGGGCGAGTCCTCCATTCTGGAAAGGTTTGAGGCGTCCAGAATAAACGACCTCTTGTCTCTGGAGTTACTCTTGATAACCTCCAACTGGTCAGGCCTTCGGGACTGGATGGAGATCGTCTCGAGCTTGCCTGCCGTCCCGAACTGGCTTCCCCGTCTGCTTTCTGAAGATTCTTGGAGGATCCCCTGCAGTTCATGGCGTCGCAATGGAAACCACTTCCGCAGGTTTCACAGCTCATAAGGGAGTCCAAGAGATCAAGTGGTGGGCATCTGTCTTCGCCGATCTTGGGCTCGCTTGAGTTGTCACTGCCACCTCTACAGTTGACGGAGCCACATTGGCACCAAGTGCCGTTGCCTGGGTCAGGCCGAAGTTCTTCTTGCAACGCATCCATTTCGTGATTACGAAGATGCGATGCTTGTGGCTGGTCGGGCTTGTTCATTGTATCCTTTTGGGGACTTGAAACCCCATCTTCAGATGTGACCCTTTCTTCTGCCGAAGCAGTGCCGGAGGACCTTCTCCTCGTCTCCGGTTGAGTACGAGGAGGCATTCTTCTCCATTCGGGCACTGCTTGGCTGTCGGCGACATACTCATCTGGACTGATCCTATTCGCAAGTCTCCTTCGCCAAGACGGGATTTTTGGCTTCAGGCAGGAACTCCTCCACGAAAGCACGTTGACGGTCATTATTGTTGCGGCCACAAACCAACTCTCCAGCCTAACAAAGACTTTAGCCTCACTCCATTTTTTTCACATCTTGGTTTGTTATTAATCAATTAGGTACTAACTGGCTTTTTGCTCTTCACATATCAAAACTTTCTCTAAGAGGTTTAGAATAAGTTTTATTCGTGAATTAAAGTAAAGGATGTTTTGAGTCTCCTGGGATTTCAAGAATATATAGAACAGGGAAGAATGTATGAGGAAATAAGGAAGAAAAATACTAGTGAATGGTATGAAAATATATGCAATAGTCCAGTTGAATCTATTGTACTGATGTTCCCTTTTCTTGGCTATACACACACACATACACACACACACACACACACACACACACACACACACACACACACACACACACAAAAACACACACACACACACACACACACACACACACACACACACACACATATATATATATATATAGATATAGATAGATATAGATATATATATATATATATATGAGGAAAAAAAAGAAAAAAGATAAACTGATGATCAAGCGCTTTCGTCTATTCACAAATTGTGTATATATATATATATATATATATAGGTACAGATATATATATGCATATATATATGTATATATATATGCATATGTATATACACACACATATATATATATATATATATATTTATATATACATATATATATATACAAATATATATGTATACATACATACATACATACATATATATATATATATATATATATATATATACATATACATACATATACATATAAATATGTATACATATATATACATATGTATATATGTATATATATATATATATATATATTACAGGTGAAAAATGTAATCACACATTTGTCAATCACGGTAAAACCACTGTTGGAGTAGAAAAGACTGGAAACGGGGAATCTATATATTTCGATTGCAAACTGCAATCCTCTTCAGTAGATAAACTTAAGAGAGAGCGTGCTACTAAAGTAGCACCCTTTAAATGAGAAAGGGGAACATTGGAAGAGGTCTTTACCCTCGGCTCACTCCGTATGTGAGGTCAGGAGGCAAATGTGTTTTATATAGGTTGGTGATAAAAAGTCCGGATATTATATCCGGGGACCATTGCCCCTTTGAAATATTCATATTGGGCTGGTATTCAATAATAGTTGATTCTACCCTTTTTCTCCTGAGCTCACATCTGGATCTATAAATAAGCTCAGCTTTGTCCCAATCTAAACAATGATTAAATTGCTTAACATGTTGGAACACAGATGAGCTCTCTTGTCCATATTTAAAGGAACGTTTATGTTCAATCATCCTAGTGTTCAAATCACTTCAAGTTTGTCCGATGTAAACTAAGTCACAACCTTTACATGGAATCGAATATACCCCTTGACTATGCTCCTCTTTTTTTATGTATATATATATATACATATTATGTATATATATATATATATTTGTATGTATATATATATATGAATATATTATATATATGTATATATATACATACATACATATATATATATATATATATATATATATATATATATATATATATATATATATATATTCAGTACACACACACACGCAAACACACGCACATGCGCCCACATAAACAAGCAAAAACACATACACACACACACACACACGCACACACACACACACACACACGCACACACACACACACACACACACACACACACACACACACACACACACATTTCGTGTGTTGGCAAGTGTTTATCAAGTATTTAGTTCGGAAATGGTCTATTGTGTCGCCGCAAATTGCAAAAGTGATTCGACGAAATATTCTGCTTCAGATGGATTTAATTTTCAGACTTTTTCGAGAGATCCTGTCACTCACTTAAGTTGTCTAAACGGACACACTGGAGAACGAATTCGAAAGGTAAATGGTTTGCCATGAGAGTGGTAAACTTTTGGAATGTACTTCCAGAGATTGTAGTGACTGCGGTCACATTAGCCTCTTTTAAAACTCGTTATGACACACGTAAGACTAATCCAATAACTGGGTAACAAGTCCTAGAGGTGGGGATCACTACAAGATGCTTATTTCTTATTTCATCACTGTTTCTCGATTAGGTAAGTAAAAAGCATTGGATCATTACGTGCAGACGGCACGAGTCATGGAAGCCTGGATTGAAAGCGAAATTTTGTCCGAAACATTTCGAAAAAAAGTATACTCCGGACCCTGGACTTACCGTTTGGATAGGAATTAGCATGAATCCCATTCTAAAAGAAGATGCAACATCGATCATTTTTGTTATCGACAAGACCCCAGGTTCGGCAAGCAAATGCCGTCGAAGGAGCACTGCCATTGACAAAAGACAACTCCTGGAGGAAGGAAGGTGTATCTGTCTGTATCATGTGTATAGGTAGGCCTGTGTTATCTACACTGTCACTGACAAGCATGATTAGGCTTGACTATCGGTTTTTGGGCTAGGCCTAAGCAGATTAGGGGTACAGTCCTGAAATAGGCTAGCTAGGCCTGTAGGCCTATGAATACAACCACCCCACTCCACCAGGGTAACAGACATGACCATTATGACAGGGGCTTCCATAATAGACCTATTACCACGTCTTGTCAATTGGAGTCAACCAAATCAAAGTCTGTTTTTTGAGAGTCAAACAAGTGGAATCCTTCCCCCCATTACCACCACCCCAACAGGAGTTAAGCGTAATTATCCTGAACAAAACTATAAAATACTAGAAACGTGCATTTTAGTGTTCTAACTTCTAAGTTATATTTTTATACATGAAATAACAAAAAAAAAAAAAATCCTAAACCTTCTCAGTTGGCCTTGAAGGCGTTATTACACTAGGCTTCCATGGTCTTAACCAGGGTTGACGATTGAGAGTTCGTTTGAGTAAAAAACGACTTCGGTTAAAATATCTTATCATTCAAATCTCCAAATATCAAATTATCTTTCAGTCATATATAGCAAAGTTGAATGATTGTAAACCTATACGAATGTTTGACATACAGTTGAAGTGTTCTTAGAGAAATTTAGATTTCTGTAAGCAAAGTCATAGTATAGTTATTCAAATGGAGGCTGGATGTCGGAGGAAAAAATAGCCCAATGTGATAGCCTCTAAAAGGCGGACTAAATGCTCGACTAATTTAGTCGTTGCCAGGTGTTTTATTCAGCTGAGGGAAGATTGTCCATCTTCCGGGTTTTTGGTCCAGTTTGGGCTTTTAAACACGAATATCGTTGCTATTGCATTTTTGGATCAAGTCCATTATGCATACGATTTTCTGACGCAAATCTGCTTTAAATCAGGCTATTCTTAATTTGGGCTTTCATGAATTTTCTTGATTTCAAAATTCATATATTTCCATTTTCATTCTCTTTCTTTTCATTT
>NC_134792.1:64258244-64270744 GCF_046742065.1 Oratosquilla oratoria
AGAAAATTGGCCATTAATCATTCAAACACAATTTAAGGGTAAGGCTCAGCAAATTTATACTTCTCTTTCAGAAGCAGAAAGCGAGTATGATAATATGAAAACTTGTATTTTAAAAGCTTATGAACTAATACCAGAGGCCTATAGACAGAAATTCCGTAATTATAGGAAGACACCTCAGTTAACATACGTAGAATATGCGGCTCAACAAGAGAGGTTATTCAATAGGTGGTGTTTGGCTAGTGAAACGGACACCTTAGATAGACTTAAACAGTTGATTTTATTGGAGCAGTTTAAGAATACCTTAGAGACAGATCTTAGGATTTTTATAGATGATCATGTTCCCGAAACTTTAACTAAAGCTGCTGTATTGGCTGATGAGTTCACACTAAGTCATAAACCTAAGTCAAGACAAATGGAATCCCAAAAGTCAAAGTCATATATTCCAGATTCAACAAAATACTCTGATCCTTGGGCCCCAAAGAAACGCTTTGAAAATCAGTCTAGCCCATCACATTTCAGTTACAGGTCTGATTTCAATCAATATCCTCCAAACCAACCTTGGCAAAGAATGGAAAGGTTTAAGACTAATCCCCCTGTAACTTGTTCATATTGTAAACAGGTTGGCCATCACATTTCTAATTGCAGAAAGAGACTGACACCCTCATTCTCCAATAAGACACCAACTCTTGTAAGTAATATAAAATCAGATGATTCAAAATCCTCTATTCAGGATACACTACCAAAGAAGCCGGTATTGTCAAGTAATGTAGAACCCCCCCTCATCAGATCATGATCCTTGTTTCAAACCATTTGTATCTTCAGGAACTATATCTCATAGTAGTAGTTCACAACAATATCCTATTTCCATACTCCGAGACACAGGAGCAAAGCAAAGTCTGATTTTAAATTCTGTCTTGCAGAATCAGGGTGAGTCATATACAGGTTATGATATATTGATAGGAGTTGGAGGAATTATAAAATGTCCATTACATAATGTTTTCTTGCGGTCTGATTTAACAACCGGAATGGTTAAAGTAGCAGTAGTAGACTCTCTTCCCATAGTAGGAATATCCTTATTGTTGGCCAATGACATCGCTGGAAGCAAAGTCATTTCTCCCTTAATAACAAATAACCCTAAGACCTCAGTAGAACCTTCAGATAACTTACAGTTGTTTCCCGCTTGTGCTGTAACCAGATCTCAGTACAAGAAATCTGAAGAGGAGACCTATAATTTAGAATCCCTATTCTCCCCCAACTGACCCATCTTCTTCTTCACCAGTTTCTCTATCTAGAGCAGAATTAATCAAAGAACAGAAGTCAGATCCTTCTCTTAAAAATTTGTACGAGATTGTTTCTTCTCCAGAAGAAGTTGAAAATATGTCACGAGGTTTCTATATAGAAAACGGAGTCCTAATGCGAAAATGGAGAGCATCCACCGCAACCGCTGACCAGCCATGGCAAGTAAGGAATCAAATAGTCCTCCCTCTTGGTTTCAGGAATAATGTTCTAAGATTGGCTCATGATACTCCCTTAGCAGGTCACTTAGGGGTAAGAAAGACCTTGTTCAACATAACCCAACATTTCCATTGGCCCACGGTTGTCAAAGATGTTGCCCAATATTGTAAAACATGTCATACATGTCAACTTGTAGGTAAGCCCAACCAGAAAATTGTAGAAGCTCCACTCCATCCCATTCCTGTAATGGAAGAGCCATTTAAAAAAGTTCTTATTGACTGTGTAGGACCTTTACCTCCTTCAAGTAAAGGAAATCAGTACATTCTCACAATCATGTGTATGAGCACTCGTTTTCCAGAAGCAATTCCTTTGAAAAATATTAAAGCTCAAAACATAATCAGAGAAATGTTGAAATATTTCACTATGGTAGGATTTCCCAAGAACATTCAAAGTGATCAAGGAAGTAATTTTCTTTCCAACAAGTTTAGAGAAACTCTTGTAACACTAGGTATAAATCATGTAACTTCCTCCGCCTATCATCCTCAATCACAAGGTGCTCTAGAGCGCTTTCACCAAACGCTCAAGACAATGTTAAGAATCTTCTGTGCTGAGAACACTCGAAATTGGGAAGACGGACTCCCCTTTTTGTTGTTCGCCACCCGAACAACAATTCAAGAAAGCCTTGGATTCAGCCCGTCAGAATTAGTCTTCGGTCATGAAGTCCGTGGTCCCCTAAAGATACTTCATGAACAATGGATGAAAGAAGAACCACCAGTTCCTTCTTTGAAATACGTGTCCCAGGTCACCGAGAAGTTGTTAGAAGCTTGGAAGTTGGCAAGAGAGAACTTGACGAATGCTCAACGAGTAATGAAAGGTCGGTATGATAAAAATTCTAAACTTAGAACTTTCTCTCCAGGAGATCAAGTGTTACTTTATCTTCCCATACCAGGAGATCCATTGCAGGCTAAATACAAAGGACCCTATGAAGTCTTGTCCAGAGCCAGTGATCTCAACTACATAATCAAAACTCCAGACAGAAGAAAGAGTTCCCGTCTCTGTCACATAAATACCTTAAAACCTTATCATTCCAGAGATCCAATTCCAGCTTACAGCTCTACCACAATAGAATCGGAAGAGCCTCCTGATAACCTGCCTAATCCTCCTGAGATTCCCTTGGAAAACTCTCAGATACTACAAAATCTTCAGATAAAAGTAGGACACTTATCTGAGAAACAAGGTAAAGACATTCTTTTCCTCTTAAGAAGTTTTCCAAAATTATTTCTAGATTCCCCAAGATTCACTTCTTTGATAGAACACGAAATAATTCTAGACTCGCCAAGGGCTATCAAACAAGCCCCTTATAGAGTCAATCCAAAAAAGAAGGAGTTCATAAAAGCAGAAATAAACACTCTGCTTCAACAGGGAATAATTGAACCCTCCAGTAGTCCTTGGGCATCTCCTTGCATTCTTGTCCCTAAATCTGACATTTCTTATCGCCTGTGCATTGACTACAGGAAAATCAATGCCCATACTAAGGCCGATGCTTTTCCTATCCCTAGGATAGATGATATCATAGACAGTCTAGGAACTGCCAAGTATGTATCCAAGTTGGATATGCTAAGGGGATACTATCAAATCCCTGTACACCCTCGCTCAAGAGAAGTTACCGCTTTCATTACGGAAGAGGGATTGTTCCAATTCAGAGCAATGCCATTTGGGCTTAAAAATGCCCCTGCCACTTACCAAAGAATGATAAGTAATCTTGTTGCAGGATTGCCAGGAGTAAAAACTTATCTAGATGATGTGATAATATTTAGTCAGTCTTGGACAGAACACATTGAACACCTAAATAATTTCTTTTATAGAGCAGACCAAGCAAACCTTACCATCAATTTGTCCAAATGTGATTTCGGACATACACAGGTCCCCTATTTGGGATTTAAAGTTGGAAATTCCCAAGTGTTTCCAATAGACGCCAAGATAAAAGCCATCAATGATGTACCAACACCCACTAATCGTAGAGAGGTACGTCGATTCCTTGGAATGAGTGGCTATTATCGCCGTTTTTGTCCAAATTTTTCAGATGTAGCAGAACCATTGACTGACCTGTTGAGAAAAGACCACGACTTCGTGTGGACACCTACCTGTGAGACGGCCTTCAAAAACCTGAAGTCCCTTCTCACTAACGCACCAGTTCTAAGGGCACCCGATTTCCAACGACCCTTTCTTCTGCAAGTCGACGCCAGCGACACCGGTATCGGTGCCGCCCTCTTGCAAGAACACAATGAAGTTCTTCACGCTATCGCCTACTACAGCAAGAAGCTGTCCCCTGCGCAGAAGAACTACTCAACAATTGAGAAGGAGACGCTCGCTTTGGTCCAGGCCCTTATCCACTTCGAAGTCTACCTGGGTTCCTCAACTACCATTCAAGTATATTCGGATCACAACCCCTTAAAGTTCCTACAGACTATGAAAAACAAGAATCCGAGACTTACACGTTGGAGTTTATTTCTCCAACCCTTTAATCTAACTATTCATCATATAAAAGGCGTCTTTAATGTTTTAGCCGACGTCCTTTCTAGAACATAGCTTTTCAACAGAAAGTGAAAAGCTTTCCCAAACGGTGGAGGTGTAACGTAATATTAGATATTACGTCATATGTGTAATTATGTTATAGAATTGTGTTCCTTTGTATTACATAACTATGTTCATATTTCTTGTCTATGTATGTATTGTAACAATGTTAAGCAGTAACGCCCGTCCACTATATGTAATCTTGTCTACGTGCGGGGAGAGGTGCGCACTCTTGTAGAACAAACAGACAAGCGAAATCCTGAATAGTTCGGAGCGCACAGATTTGACAGTTACTAAATAAATAGATTGTTCAAGCGAGTCGAGGGTCCTAAAACTACCCATGTTGACGTGTTAACTTACCCTCCTCCTCACCCGCACCCTTAACCGGAAGTATCCGGCTTCCGGTCCAATGGTATATAAGCGGTGGTAACCGCTGACTCGTCGTCATATTCCCACATATTGATCTCTTGATAAAAACTAGAAAGTTTAGATTCATGAGACGATTGGTGTGAAGTGATCACCCTTTTTGCCTACATTACGTGTCTGATATACATTGCATTACTTTACTTATATTTGTACTTATTACTTATTCTGATGCATGTTCCTGATCTCTTTGTACTTAGATAGTACCATATTGTATACTTATCTTGTTTCTTATTTGAACGATAATTTCCATATTCTCATAATCATGTAACGGTCCCATTGACCCTACTGCCCATTCTCTTTTGTGTTGATTGCCTGTAAATATTTTCCATTAATAATTTCGTTTACTAGTTTTATCGCTAGTTTAATATTCCTTTCCTGGAATCTTCTTTGTTACCTTTACTTCTAGTCTTACGAATTATCTAGGCCCTGACCAGATAGTTCAGTCCTACAGTGGCTTCTAGAAGTGCGCTGGTTCTTAAGCACTTAGACGTTATACGTAACGTCTCTTCACATACCAGCCGCCCGTAACACAGTAATAATAGATTAATAAATAAATACTATAAGAATGAAAATAACAAATGAAATACATATATAAATGTATAGGTATAGTTAAATAATAAACAAACAGGTAAATAGTAAATAACAATAAATTGACATATAACTAATAATAAATGAGAATCAAACAGAAAAATGGCAATAAAACAAAAACAAATAATATAAAATAAATGATAATAAATACAGCATCTTGCTTAGGAGTTTATCTAAATGATTCTTCCGGCTTCGACCTGAACTACAATGCACTGCCTCTGCAGGAAGTTTATTCCATTCATTAACTACACGGTTGGCAAAGTAGTTTCTACCCACTTCCAAATTCAATCTGTTTCCGGATAGTTTGAGACCATTATTTGTTGTCTAATTCTCATTCAGTGTGAAAATTTTGTCACTTTTGACGTTGTCAATTCCCTTTAGAATCTTAAAGACCTGTATCAAGTCACCTCTGAGTCTACGCTTTTTTTTTTTAGAGAAAACAGATTCACATGTTTTAGTCGATTCTCGTATGATTTATTTTTGATATTTGGAATCAGATTTGTGGCTCGCCGTTGTACTTTTTCCAGTCTGTCAATGTCTTTAATGAGATTCGGTGAACATACGGAAACAGCATATTCCAAATGTGGACGAACTAACGATTTATATAGCTTGTTAATGAGTGATGGACTTTTGAAGTCAAAAGATGGCGCAACCAGTCCTAGAATCTTATTTGCTTTATCAGAGGCTGAAATACACTGCTTGGATGATTTGAGATCGTTACCGATAATTACGCCGAGATCTTTTTCACTATTCACTTTTGTTTACGAATTTCCAAATAACTTGTAAACGTACTTATTGTTAATTATACCTATATGCATTACCTTGCATTTACTTGTGTTAAATTTCATTAGGCACTTTTCAGACCATTGCTGTAATTGATCTAAATCTTCTTGAATATCTAATTAGTTTAAATGATCATTTGCTATTCCGCACATTTCAGTATTATCAGCAAATTTGGAAACAGTAGATTTTAGTCCATGGTCTATATCACTTATGAATAGAAGTGGCCCAAGAACGGAACCCTGAAGAACTCCACTTGTAACATCTTTCCATGTAGAAGTTTTTCCATTTAAAACAACTCTCTTTTTTCGATCATTCAACCAATTACTAGTTCAACTTAATAGGCTACCACTTATTCCGTATGAAGCTAATTTAGTAAGTAGTCTTTCGTGTGGGACGGTATCAAAAGCTTTTGGAAAGTCTAGATATATCAAATCTATATTGTTTCTTTTGTCCTAAATCGAGATAACTGTGTTGTAGAATTGGAGTAAGTTAGTCACGCAAGAACGTTTCCGTCTGAAACCATGCTGGATATAATTTATCAAACAGTTGCTTTCTAAATGATGTTCGATAGCATCTCTGATGATAATTTCCATTATTTTTCCTACGATTAAAGTCAAACTTATAGGCCTATAATTATTTGGTATCTTTTTGTCACCTTTTTTGAATATGGGAGTAACGTTAGCTAGCTTCCATTCTCTTGGGACCTTTCTGGATATGATGGATCCCTTGAAAATAATTTCTAATGAAAAAACAATCTCATTTTTCATTTCCTTTAAGATTCTTGGATGCCAACCGTCAGGCCCTGGTGTTTTATTAACTTTGAGTTTGTCTATACACCTTTTAATTTTTTCTTTTGTTATATTTACCGTAGTAAGTTTACCCTAGACTTTTCCCAGGTTTCAGTTTGGAGTTCACTTTGAGGTGTTTCGTTTACGAATACCGAGGTAAAATAATTGTTTAAAATGTTACACATTCCTTCATTTGAATATTCAAGTTGATCGTCAGCAGATAACAGTGGACCAATGTGAGTCCTAACAACCTTTATATATGTATGTATGTGTGTGTGTGTGTGTGTGTGTGTGTGTGTGTGTGTGTGTGTGTGTGTGTGTGTGTGTGTGTGTGCAGTACAGCAGCAGCCCCCCTAAAGCATGATTAGACTCCCCAAAATTGAATTCCTGACTACGGCCCTGGTCTGTATCATGTGTATACGTAGGCCTGTGCAATCTACACTGTCACTGACAATCGTTAACAAGCATGGTTAGGCTTGACTAACGATTTTTGGGCTAGGCCTAAGCAGATTATGGGTACAATCATGAAATAGGCTAGCGAGGGTGACAGGCATGACCATGATGGCATGGGCTTCCATAATAGGCCTATGACCACGTCTTATCAATTGGAGTCAACCAAATTAAAATCTGTTTTTTGAGAGTCAATCAAGTGGAATCACCCCTACCACCACCACCCCCACCCCAGCAGGAGTTAAGGATAATTATCCTGTACCAGGAGGGAGGAATTCTTACTGATATAGACCTAATGATTTTTGTTTTCAGCTGTTACAAAGTGCCTATGGTGAATATTCACCTTCCGCAAGTTCCACTACCAGCCAAATTGAGATGCAATGTGAAAGTGACCATGGTGACAGTGCCAGCTTCTTCCCCCACAGTATCTTTTGCTAGCCTTCCTCTCCTCTTCGTTCAAATGACTTCTCTATTCTCGTTGCTACATAGTCCTGCTTTTTTGTAACTTATCACAGATAAAACAATTTGTAATTCATGAATCCTTGAAACTTTTGCCTGTAAATATGAAGCTTGGCATCCAAATCCATTAAATCTTCTTCACTCGATGTGAAATCACTTTCGTATCGCTGGCCATGTCCAAGAATGTAAACAACAACCCTTACGTCTCAAAAATACACTTTATCGCTTCGTTGAATGTACAAATAAACGATTCATTCGTTTGGGTAAAGCGGAAAAAAAAAACCGGTTGAAATATTCCCACCATGAAGGTCGCAAAGTGGAAGCAACGTCACTGTCAACCCACACAGTGGAGCTGCATGAATCATCACGGTCTTGAATTACGTATTGTTTGTGCGTGTGTGCGTACGTATGCGTATGAGATTCACCATGGTTTTAGAGCATATGTTGGACTCGTGATTGACAGCTATTACCCTCCCAGATGATGTGTGCGTGCGTGCGTGTGTGTTATTTTCGTTGGATGGATATTAACTAGGTTCATCAGTGCCCTTACATTCCAAGCAGCGATGTTAATTTGTTTGGGACCGCAATGTTGTTGAGATGCCTCGGTGCGGACGGCCTCCCGCCACAAAAGTGTGTGAATTGCTACCTTCGTGGGGTTCCGTCTCTAAAGTCCTACCACTCCGACGACCCTCGTGCATGTACCGCCTAGGCGTGGAGCAGTAACTAGTTGCTTCTAGACACATTCATATCCTGACCCTGTCATCACTGACCCCATCGTCGTTGGACTGTTGGAAGGTAATGTGGCGATATTTGGTCCATCTTCTCCTTAAAGGTCAACTGATACACCCTGTGAGAGACGCCAGGAGAAGTTCCCATCTACGAGAGGCGTCTGGCGATTTATTTCATTTTGGACCGAAGAGACAACAAGAGGCCTTCTCAGCCAAGCACTTCGGGACGGAGAGCACGTCGGGCAATTCCATATATCAGAGCGACACAGGACAGACTCTAAACAAACTCGAGTCGACGCGACGCAAATAGGGTCAAAAGTCATCGCCGAAGATTTGCGCCGTTAGACAACGGTCTTCACATCGAAACCCATTTTTGGTAACCCTCAAGAGTGTCACTTTTCTACCATTTTTCCATTGGGAAGCCCTTCGTGGGGAACGCCCCCTTTTGCTTTCTGTAATTTTTAGCTAGGAAAATCTGGCAACCTCCAGAGTTTGCCTCTGGGCTGCCAGCAGTTATTGTATCAGACTAGGATCAGAAATTAAAGAAGAAAAACACAAACGTCTTTCCCTCCAACCACGCCACGCACAACATAAGTAGTGGCAGCGGTGGAATATGTTACCTACATATCTCACAGGATATGTGTGACGTGAATATGTAGGAGATGGGTTACGTGAGTACCTTGCAGGGAATGTTGATCCTCGTTTGTGTTGTGTCTGTGATCGCAATATACGACATTTGTCGGAAGAATGAAAGCAAGTCCGTGAAAATCGCAGTGTTGGTTTGCTATGTTGGGTATTTGTAGTAGCACATGCTTTCCATGTGCCCCGTATTTTGGCAATAGGTGCAAAACTTACGTGCTCTCGAGGGGGATCTGTGGCGTGGATGATAGCGGGTGCAAGATGTATTTCTCGATCTCGTGTTATGTGGAGATGCCTGTGTGACCTGTGTGTGAAATGTTATCCGGGTGTGTAACAGTGTAAGTAAAAATGAGTGAGTGGTGTGAAAATGTGAAAAACCCGAACAAAAAAGACATTTCACATTTTCACACCATTCACTCATTTTTACTTACACTATTACACCCTCGGACAATATTTCACACACATCTGACATCTACAAAAATTATTTAAATAGCTACATTACAAAAATTGTAAATTATTATATACTATGTTAAAAACAACAAACGGAGCCCACCTCCAAAGAGAGAATGCGGCCCTATTCTTTCCGTGTATACCGCCAGCTTCACCCCAGAGTCATATTCCTCTGAAGAAGCACAGAGCGAAACCGGTAAGGAATAAACTAAAAAACTCGGAACTGGACTCGTGACTTCTTTTTCCGCCTTCATCAATATATATATATATGTATATATATATATATATATATATATATATATATATATATATATATATAATTGATAATATTTGTTATGCCTGTAATGATAGCTACAATTATATATATATATATATATATATATATATATATATATATATATATAAATCATATATCATAAATTCACCATAAACTTAACTTATTTTTTAAGTTTTCCGGTGTAGTGTATTTATAGTTCCCCCGTGGCTACGGCCCTGATACAGACTAATACACCTACCTCCAGGAGTCGTCTTTTTTCAATAGCAGTGCTCCTTCGACGGCGTTTGCTTGCCGAACCTGGGGTCTTGTCGATGACAAAAATTGTTGTTGTTGCATCTTCTTTTAGAATAGGATTCATGATAATTCCTGATAACTAGGCAAAGCAAGGGTCCCGAGTGTACTGTTTTTTTTTTTTCTCGAAATGTTTCGAAGTTTCGATTTCAACCCAGGCTCCATGACTCGTTCCGTCTGCACGTAATGATCCAGTCCTTTTTGCGAACAGGATCTTTCAAAAAAGAATGAAAATGAAGTCCACCCGAAGCAGAATATTTCGTCGAACGACTGTTGCAATTTACGGCGACACAATAAACCACTTTCGAACTAAATATTTGATAAAACCTTGCCAACACACGGAATGTGAGTGTGTGTGTGTGTGTGTGTGTGTGTGTGTGCGTGTGTGTGTGTGTGTTTATATGGGCGCTTGTGAGTGTGGACTGAATCATATATATATATATATATATATATATATATATATATATATATATATATATGTATATATATACATATATGTATTCTTATATATATATATATATATATATATATATTCATATGTATGTATATACATATATATATATACACATGTATGTATATACATATATATATATATATATATATATATGCATGTATATACATATATATATAAATATATATATATATATACATATGTATGTATATATATATCATATATATATATATATATATATATATATATATATATATATATATATATATATATATACATTATATAGCCATGTATAATTGAACGTCAATAAAATAGATTCAGCTTGCTCATTGCATATATTTTCATATCATTCACTAGTATTTTTCTTCCTTATTTCCTCATACATTCTTCCCTGTTCTTTATGTTCTTGAAATCACAGGAGACTCTCAAAACATCCTTTACTTTAATTCACAACTAAAACTTATTCTAAACCTCCTAGAGAAAGTTTTAATATGTCCAGAGCGAAAAGCCAGTTAGCACCTAATTGATTAATGACAAACCAAGATGTGAACAAAATGGAGTGAGGCTAAAGTCTTCGTTGGGCTGGAGAGTTGGTTTGTGGCCGCAGCAATAATGACCGTCAACGCGATTTCGTGGAGAAGTTCCTCTCTGAAGTCGAAAATCCCATCTTGGCGAAGAAGACTTCCAACAATGATCAGTTCAGATGAGAATATCGCCGACAGCCAAGCAGTGCCCGAATGGAGAAGAATGCCTCCTCGTACTCAACCGGAGACGAGGAGAAGGACCTCCGGCACTGCTTCGGCAGAAGAAAGGGTCACCCTGAGTCCCACTGAACATGGGGTTTCAAGTCCCCAAAGGGCAAGCTGGAGACGAGCTCCATCCAATGCCGAAGACCAGGACGACTAGAAGTCATCAAGAGTGACTCCAGAGTCGAGAGGCTCTTTGTTCTGGAAGCCTCACTGCTGTCCAGAATGGAGGACTCGCCTAGCATGGTACAAAATGCCCAGTGACGTAAAAGATTGGAGAAAATAAAAACCCTTTTCTGAACGTCAATTTTATCAGAAAAGAAAACCCACAAAAAAATAAAGAAATGAAAAAAATGAAATAGCCCATGGAAATATATGAATTTTGAATTTAAGAAAATTCATGAAAGCCCAGATTAAGAACAGCCCAATTTAAAGCGTATTTTCGTCAGAAAATCGAACGCATAATGGACTTGATCCAACAATGCATTAGCAACGATATTCGCGTTTCAAAGCCCAAACTAGACCAAAAGACCGGAAGATGGACATTCTTCCCTCAGCTGAATAAAATCACCTGGCAACGACTATATTAGTCGAGCATTTAGTCCTCCTTTAAGGGGCTATCACACTGGGCTATTTTTCCTCCGACATCCAACCTCCATTTGAATAATTAGACTATGACTTTGCTTACAGAAATCTAAATTTCTCTAACAACACTTCAATTGTATGTCAAACATTCGTATAGGTTTACAATCATAGAACCATTACGTCATCAGTTGCCCTAGCAGTGGAAAATGTAACTACGACATTGAAAATTTCGTCTGCAATGAAGCACTTTTGAGATTATAATATTCGGATAAAATCAAGACTATAAAATGTTAGAAACGTGCATTTGAGTGTTCTTCCTTCTAAATTATATTTTCATACATGAAATAACAAACAATAAAGAAATCCAAAACCCTCTCATTTGGCCTTTAGGCAGTTATTACACTAGGCTTCCATGGGCTTAACCAGAGTCGACGATTGAGAGTTCATTTGAGTAAAAAACGACTTTTGCTAATATATCTTATTTTTCAAATGTCCAAATATCAAATTCTCTTTCTGCCATATATAGCAAAGATGAATGATTGTAAACCTACACAAATGTTTGACATACAGTTGAAGTGTTCTTAGAGAAATTAAGATTTCTGTAAGCAAAGTCATAGTCTAGTTATTCAAATGGAGGTTGGATGTCGGAGGAAAAAATAGCCCAGTGTGATAGCCCCTTAAAGGAGGACTAGATGCTCGACTAATATAGTCGTTGCCAGGGGATTTTATTCAGCTGAGGGAAGAATGTCCATCTTCCGGTCTTTTGGTCTAGTTTGGGCTTTGAAACACGAATATCGTTGCTAATGCATT
>NC_134792.1:64280744-64290744 GCF_046742065.1 Oratosquilla oratoria
GAGTAAAAACGACTTCGGTTATATCTTATTTTTCAAATTTCCAAATATCAAATAACTTGTCTGTCATATAGAGCAAAGTTGAATGATTGTAAACCTATACGACTGTTTGACATACAGTTGAAGTGTCCTTAGAAAAAATTAGATTTCTGTAAGCAAAGTCATAGTCTAGTTATTCAAATGGAGGTTGGATGTCGGAGGAAAAAATAGCCCAGTGTGACAGCCCCATAAAGGCGGACTAAATGCTCGAATGATTTCGTCGTTGTCAGGTGATTTTATTCAGCTGAGGGAAGAATGTCCATCTTCCGGTCTTTTGGTCTAGTTTGGGCTTTGAAACGCGAATATCGTTGCTAATGCATGTTTGGATCAAGTCCATAATGCATACGATTTTCTGACGAAAATACACTTTAAATTAGGCTATTTTTAATTTGGGCTTTCATGAATTTTCTTAATTTCAAAATTCATATATTTTTTATGGGTTATTTCATTTTCTTCCTTTTCATTTCTTTACTTTTTCTGGCTTTTCTCTTCTAATAAAATCCGCGTTCAGAAAAGGGCTTTTATTTTCTCCAATCTTTTACGTCACTGGGCATTTTGTACCAATCAGGACGAGTCCTCCATTGTGGACAACATAGAGGCTTCCAGAACAAAGGGCCTCTCGACTCTGGAGTCACTCGTGATGACTTCCTGTCGGCCAGGTCTTCGGCATGGGATGTATATCGTCTCCAACTTGCCTGCCATCCCGAAATGGCTTCCCCGTCTGCTTTCCGAAGATCCTTGGAGGATCCCCTGCAGTTCACGGCGCCGCAATTGAATCCACTTCCGCAGGCTTCTTCGCTTTTGATGGAGTCTAAGAGATCGTCGACCTCGTGGATACGTAGAAGTGGTGGGCATCTGTCTTCGCCGATCTTAGGCTCGCGTGAATCGTCACTGCCACTTCTGCAGTTGACGGAGCCACATTGGCACCCAGTGCCGTTGCCTGCAACAGGCCGAAGATCTTCTTGCAACGCATCTTTTTCATGATTACGAAGATGCGTTGCTTGTGGCTCGTCGGGCTTGTTATTCGTATCTTTTTGGGGACTTGAAGCCCCATCTTCAAAGGGTCTGAGGGTGACCCTCTCCTGTGCCGAAGAGGTGCCAGAGAACCTTCTCCTCGTCTCCGGTTGAGTACGAGGAGGCATTCTTCTCCATTCGGGCACTGCTTGGCTTTCGGCGATCTTCTCCTCGGGGTGGATCCTTGTCGGATGTCTCCTTCGCCAAGACGGGATGATTGGCTTGAGGCAAGAGCTCCTCCATGAAAGCGCATTGACGGTCATTATTGTTGCGGCCACAAACCAAGTCTCCAGCCAACGAAGACTTTAGCCTCAATCCATTTTCTTCACATCTTAGTTTTGTTATTCATCAATTAGGTGCTTACTGGTTTTTCGTTGTGCACATAATCAAAATTTCTCTAAGAGGAATAAGTTTCAGTTGTAGATTAAAGTGAAGGATGTTTTGAGAGTCTCCTGGGATCTCAAGAACAACAAGAAGAGTGAAGAAAGTATGACGACATAAGAGAGAAAAATACTGGAGAGGGGTATGAAAATATATACAATAAGCCATTTGAATGTATTTTATTGATGTTCCCTTATACATGGATATATATATATATATATATAATATATATATATATATATATATATATATATATATATATATATATACATATATATATTCGGTACACATACACTCAAACACACTCACATGCGCCCACATAAAGAACCAAGCACACACACACACACACACACACACATACACACACACACACACACACACACACACACACACACACAAAGGATTACAAAGGCGGAACATGCCGACAGGAGACCTTTTAGTTTGTATCTAGGGCTGATGCGAAAATAATAATAATAATAATAATAAATGAATAAATAAAAGCTATAATAATGTAAATAACAAATAAAATACATAAATAAATGCATAGGTATAGTTAAATGATAAACAAACGGGTAATTAGTAAATAATAATAAATTGACATATAACTAATAATAAATGAAAATCAAACAGACAAATAATAACAAAACAAAGATAATATTAAATAGATTATAATAATTGCAGCATCTTGCTTAGGTGTTTATCTAAACGATTCTTAGGGCTTCGAACTGAACTACAATGGACTGCCTCTGCAGGAGGTTTATTCCATTCATTAACTACACGGTTGACGAAGATGTTTCAACCAACTTCCAAATTGAATCTATTTCCGGACAGTTTGAGACTATTGTTTCTTGTCCAATTCTCATTCAGTGTGAAAATTTTGTCACTTTTGATGTTGTCAATTCCCTTTAGAATTTTAAAGACCTGTATCATGTCACCTCTGAGGCTACGCTTTTTTAGGGAAAACAGATTCATATGTTTTAGTCGATTTCCGTATGATTTATTTTTGATATTTGGAATCTGTTTTGTGGCTCGCCATTGTACTTTTTCCAGTCTGTGAATGTCTTTAGTGAGATTCGGTGACCATACGGAAACAGCATATTCCAGATGTGGACGAACTAACGATTTATATAGTTTGTTAATGAGTGATGGACTTTTGAAGTCATAAGATCGCGCAATCAGTCCCAGTAACTTATTTGCTTTCTCAAAGGCTGAAATACACTGCTTGGATGGTTTGAGATCGTTACCTATAATTACGTCGAGATCTTTTTCACTAATCACTTTTGTTAACGAATTTCCAAATAACTTGTAATCGTACTTACTGTTATTTTTACCTATGTGCATTACCTTGCATTCACTTGTGTTAAATTTTATTAGTCACTTTTCAGACCATTGCTGTAATTGATCTAAATCTTCTTGAATATCTAATTGGTTTAAGTAATCATTTGCTTTCTCAGAGGCTGAAATACACTGCTTGGATAATTTGAGATCGTTACTGATAATTACGTCGAGATCTTTTTCACTATTCACTTTTGTTAACGAATTTCCAAATAACTTGTAATCGTACTTACTGTTATTTTTACCTATGGGTATTACCTTGCATTTACTTGTGTTAAATTTTATTAGGCTCTTTTCAGACCATTGCTGTAACTTATCTAAATCTTTATGAATATCTAATTGGTTTAAGTGATCATTTGCCATTCCGCACATTTGAGTATCATCAGCAAATTTGGAAAGAGTAGATTTTAGTCCATGGTCTATATCACTTATATATACTATGAATAGAAGTGGCCCAAGAACGGATCCCTGAGAAACTGCACTTGTAACATTTTTCTATTTAGAAGTTTTTCCATTTAAAACAACTCTGTTTTCGATCATTCAACCAATTACTAGTCCAACTTAATAGGCTACCACTTATTCCATATGAAGCTAATTTAGTAAGTAGTCTTTCGTGGGGGACGGTATCAAAAGCTTTTGCAATGTCTAGATATATCAAATCTATATTGTTTCTTTTGTCCTAATTCGAGATAACTGTGTTGTAGAATTGGAGTAAGTTAGTCACGCAAGAACGTTTCTTTTTGAAACCATGCTGGCTATCATTTATCAAACGGTTATTTTCTAAATGATGTTCGATAGCATCTCTGATGATAGTTTCCATTATTTTTCTTACGATTGAAGTCAAACTTATAGGCCTATAGTTATTTGGTTTCTTTTTGTCACCTTTTTTGAATGTGGGAGTAACGTTAGCTAGCTTCCATTCTCTAGGGATATCTCCGGACATGATGGATTTCTTTAACATAATTTCTAATGGAACAGCAATCTCATTTTTTATTTTCTTTAAGATTCTTGGATGCCAACCGTCAGGCCCTGGTGTTTTATTAATTTTGAGTTGATCTATACACCTTTTAATTTTTTCTTTTGTTATATTTACCGTTGTAAGTTTACCCTAGACTTTTCACAGGTTTCAGTTTTGAGTTCACTTTGAGGTGTTTTGTTTATGAATACCGAGGAAAAATAATTGTTTAGAATATTACACATTCCTTTATTTGAATATTCAAGTGACCGTCAGCAGATGATAGTGGACCAATGTGATTACTAACAACCTTTTTCTCTCTAATGTAACTATAGAATTCTTTGGGATTCTCATTGGATTTATCAGCGATATTCATTTCGTATTATAGTTTTGTTTTTCTGTTGTCTTTTTTAAATCTCTCTGTATTAATACATAACTTTCATAGTCATTAGATGCACCCGAGCACTTATATTTCTTATAAGCCTGTCCCTTTTTAGCAATACTTTTTTCAGTTTCTTTGTCGAAGAAGTTGGCAAGGTTTTATCAAGTATCTAGTTCGAAAATGGTTTATTGTGTCGCCGCAAACTGCAACAATGATTCGACGAAATATTCTGCTTCGGATGGGATTAATTTTCATTCTTTTTCGAAAGATCCTGTTCACAAAAAGGAGTGGATCATTCGGTGCAGACGATCACGAGTCATGGAATCCTGGGTTGAAAGCGAAATTCTGTCCGAATGATTTCGAGGATAAATACAGTACACTCGTGACCCTGGCCTTGCCGACTCAACAGGAATTAACATGAATCCCATTCTAAAAGAAGATTTATAACCGACATTCTTTGTCATCGACAAGACCCCAGGTTCGGCAAGGAAACGCCGTCGAAGGAGCACTACTATTGAAAAAAGACAACGCATGGAGGTAGGTGTATTAGTCTGTATATATATATATATGTGTATATATATATATATATACATATATATATATATATATATATATATATGTGTATGTGTATGTGTGTGTGTGTGTGTGTGTGTGTGTGTGTGTGTGTGTGTGTGTGTGTGTGTGTGTGTGGGTGTGTGTGTGTGTGTGTGTGTGTTGTGTGTGTGTGTGTGTGTGTGTGTGTAGTACAGCAGCGGCCCTCCTAAAGCATGATTACACTCCCTAAAATTTAATTCCTGGCTACGGCCCTGTTCTGTATCTTGTGTATATGTAGGCCTGTGTTACCTACATTGTCACTGACAATCGTTAAAAAGCATAGTTAGGCTTAACTAACGATTTTTGGGCTAGGCCTAAGCAGATTAGGGGTACAATCATCACATAGGCTAGCTAGGGTGACATGCATGAGCATGATGGCATAGACTTCCATAATAGGCCTATGACCACGTTTTATCAATTGGAGTCAACCAAATTAAAGTCTATCTTTTGAGAGTCAAAAAAGTGGAATCCCCCATACCACCAGCAGCCCAGCAGGAGTTAAACATAATTATCCTGTGCCGGGAGGGAGGAATTCTTACTGATATAGACCTAATGATTTTTGTTTTCAGCTGTTACAAAGTGCCTATGATGAATATTCACCTTCCGCAAGTTCCACTACCAGCGAAATTGAGATGGAATGTGAAAGGGACCATGGTGACAGTGCCAGCTTCCTCACCCACAGCAATCACTATCTATGCCAGATAATTTCATAGACATGTCTGTGAGTATCCTTTGCTAGCCTTCCTCCCCCCTTCAGTCAAATTATTTCTCTATTCTCTTTGGTACATAGTCCTGTTTTATTTTAACTTATCACAGATAAAACAATCTGTAATTCATGAATCCTTGAAACTTTTGCCTGTAAATATGAAGCTTGGCATCCAAATCCGATAAATCTTCTTCACTCGATGTGAAATCACTTTCGTATCGCTGGCCATGTCCAAAAATGTAAACAACAACCCTTACATCATCAGTTGCCCTAGCGGTGGAAAATGTAACTACGACATTGAAAATTTCGTCTGCAATCAGGCACATTTAAGATCATGATATCCGGATAAAATCAAGACTATAAAATGTTAGAAACGTGCATTTTAGTGTTCTAACTTCTAAGTTATATTTTCATACATGAAATAACAAAAAATAAAGAAATCCAAAACCCTCTCATTTGGCCTTAAATGCGTTATTACACTAGACTTCCACGGGCATAACCAGGGTTGACGATTGAGAGTTCGTTTGAGTAAAAACGATTTCGGTTATATCATATTTTTCAAATGTCCAAATATCAAATCATCTTTCTGTCATATATAGCAAAGTTGAATGATTGTAAACCTATACGAATGTTTGATATACAGTTGAAGTGTTCTTAGAGATATTTAGATTTCTGTAAGCAAAGTCATAGTCTAGTTATTCAAATGGAGGTTGGATGTCGGAGGAAAAAATAGCCCAGTGTGATAGCCCCATAAAGGCAGACTAAATGCTCGACTAATTTAGTCGTTGCCAGGGGATTTTATTCAGCTGAGGGAAGAATGTCCATCTTCCGGTCTTTTGGTCTAGTTTGGGCTTTGAGAAGCGAATATCGTTGCTAATGCATTTTTGGATCAAGTCCATTATGCGTACGATTTTCTGACGAAAATACGCTTTAAATTGGGCTGTTCTTAATTTGGGTTTTCATGAATTTTCTTAATTTCAAAATTCATATATTTCCATGTGCTATTTCCTTTTCTTTCCTTTCATTTCTTAATTTTTTCTGTGTTTTCTTTTCTAATAAAATGAAGTTCAGAAAAGGGCTTTTATTTTCTCCAGTCTTTTACGTCACTGGGCATTCTGTACCATGCAGGGCGAGTCCTCCATTCTGGACAACACTGAGGCTTCCAGAACAAACGGCCTCTCGACTCTGGAGTCAGTCCTGACGACTTCCAATCGGCCCGATCTTCGGCGTTGGGTGGAGTTCGTCCCCAACTTGCCTGCCGTCCCGAAATGGCTTGCCCGTCTGCTTTCCGAAGATCCTTTGAGGATCCCGTGCAGTTCACGGCGCCGCAATTGAATCCACTTCCACAGGCTTCATCGCCCTTGAGGGAGTCTAAGAGATCGTCGACCTCGTGAATACGGAGAAGTGGTGGGTATCTGTCTTCGCCGATCTTAGGCTCGCTTGAATCGTCACTGCCATTTCTGCAGTTGACGGAGCCATATTGGCACCCAGTGCCGTTGCCTTGAACAGACCGATGATCTTCTTGCAACGCATCTTTTTCATGATTACGAAGATGCGTTGCTTGGGGCTCGTCGGGCTTGTTATTCGTATCTTTTTGGGGACTTGAAACCCCATCCTCAGAGGGTCTGAGGGTGACCCTCTCCTCTGCCGAAGGAGTGCCAGAGAACCTTCTCCTCGTCTCCGGTTGAGTACGAGGAGGCATTCTTCTCCATTTGGGCACTGTTTGGCTGTCGGGGATCTTCTCCTCTGGGCGGATCCTTGTCGGTTGACTTCTTCGCCAGGACGGGATGATTGTCTGGAGGCAGGAACTCCTCCACGAAAGCGCATTGACGGTCATTATTACTGCGGACACAAACCAAGTCTCCATCCAACGAAGACTTTAGCCTCAATCCATTTTCTTCACATCTTAGTTTTGTTATTAATCAATTGGGTGGTTACTGGTTTTTTGTTCTGCACACAATCAAAATTTCTCTAAGAGGAATAAGTTTCAGTTGTGGCTTAAAGTGAAAGATGTTTTGAGAGTCTCCTGGGATCTCAAGAACAGCAACAACAGGGAAGAAGGTATGAGGAAATAAGAAAGAAAAATACTAGAGGGGGGTATGAAAATAGATACAATAAATCAGTTGAAGCTATTTTTTTGATGTTCCCTTATATATGGCTATATGTATATGTATATATAAATATATATGTATATATATGTATATATATATATATGTATATATGTATATATATATATGTATATATATATATACATATATATATGTGTGTATGTGTGTGTGTGTGTGTGTGTGTGTGTGTGTGTGTGTGTGTGTGTGTGTGTGTGTGTGTGTGTGTGTGTGTGTGTGATTCAGTACACACACGCAAACACACACACATGCGCCCATATTAATAAGCAAGCATACAACCACATTATATATATATATATATATATATATATATATATATATATATATATATATATACATATATATATATATATATACATATATATATATATATATATATATATATATATATATATGCGTGTGTGTGTACGTGCTTGTGTGTGTGTGTGTGTGTGTGTGTGTGTATTCACCATGGTCTTTGGATAACGTGTTGGACTCGTGATCGACAGCTATTTTCCTTCCGGAAGAGAGCTCAGATCTCGTATGACCGACCTATGGGTAATGTTGTGACCTTACACGCACACACACAACCAACTCCCCGCCCACGAGAGTTGAAGTAACGATTCGAGGCTCAGCGATACTAAAATAATTTCTGCACTGGGCAGGATTTGAACTCGGACTGCCGTATTGACAGTCGGGGACTACCAACCGCGCCACCGAAGGTAGGTGTGTGTGTGTGTGTGTGTGTGTGTGTGTGTGTGTGTGTGTGTGTGTGTGTGTGTGTGTGTGTGTGTGTGTGTGTGTGTGTGTGTGTGTGTGTGTATGTGTGTGTGTGTGTGTGTGTGTGTGTGTGTGTGTGTGTGTGTGTGTGTGTGTGTGTGTGTGTGTGTGTGTGTGTGTGTGTGTGTGTGTGTGTGTGTGTATGTGTGTGTGTGTGTGTGTGTTTGTGTGTGTGTGTGTGTGCGCGCGCGCAAAGTACAGTAGCAGCCCCCCTAAAGCATGATTAGACCCCCAAAAATTGAATTCCTGACTACGGCCCTGGTCTGCATCATATGTATATGTAGGCCTGTGTTATCTACGCTGTCACTGACAATCGTTAACAAGTATGGTTAGGCTTGACTAACGATTTTTGGGCTAGGCCAAAGCAGATTAGGGGTACAATCATGGTATAGGCTAGCTAGGGTGACAGGCATGACCATGATGACAGGGGCTTCCATAATAGGCCTATGACCACGTCTTGTCAATTGGAGTCAACCAAATTATGTTTTTTGAGAGTCAAACAAGTGGAATCCCCCACCCCACCACCACCACCCCAGCAGGAGTTAAGCCTAATTATCCTGGACCAGGAGGGAGGAATTCGTACTGATATAGACCTAATGATTTTTTCAGCTGTTACAAAGTGCCTATGATGAATATTCACCTTCTGCAAGTACCACTACCAGCGAAATTGAGATGGAATGTGAAAGTGACCATGGTGACAGTGCTTCTCTTTCCCCACAGCAACCACTACCTATGGCAGATAATTTTATAGACATGTCTGTGAGTATCTTTTGCTAGCCTTCCTCTCCCCTTCAGTCAAATGATTTCTCTATTCTCTTTGCTACATAGGCCTGTTTTATTGTACCTTATCACAGATAAAAACAATTTGTAATTCATGAATCCTTGAAACTTTTGTCTGTAAATATGAAGATTGGCATCCAAATCCGACAAATCTTCTTCACTCGGTGTGAAGTCACTTTCGTGTCACTGGCCATGTCCAAGAATGTAAACAACAAACCTTAAGTCATCAATTGTCCTAGCGGTGGAAAATGTGACTATGACATTGAAAACTTTCTCTGCTATCAGGCACTTTTATGATCATGATATTTGGATAAAGTCAAGACCATAAAGTGCTAGAAATATGCATTTTAGTGTTCTAACTTCTAAGTTATATTTTCAAACATGAGATAACAAAAATATAGAAATCCAAAACCTTCTCATTTGGTCTTTAAGGCGTTATTACGCTAGGCTTCCACGGGCATAACCAGGGTTGACGATTGAGAGTTCGTTTGAGTAAAAACGACTTCTTTTATATCTTATTTTTCAAATCTCCAAATATCAAATTATCTTTCTGTCATATATAGCGAAGCTGAATGATTGTGAACCTATACGCATGTTTGACATACAGATGAAACGTTCTTAGAAAAAGTTAGATTTCTGTAAGGAAAGTCATAGTCTAGTTATTCAAATGGAGGCTGGATGTCGGAGGAAAAAACAGCCCAGTGGGATAGCCCCATAAAGGCGGATTAAAATGCTCGACTAATTTAGTCGTTGTCAGGTGATTTTATTCGGCTGAGGGAAGAATGTCCATATTCCGGTCTTTTGGTCTAGTTTGGGCTTTGAACGCGAATATCGTTGCTTGTGCAGTTTTGGATCAAGTCCATTATGCATAGGATTTTCTGACGAAAATACACTTTAAATTGGGCTATTCTTAATTAGGGCTTTCATGAATT
>NC_134792.1:64293244-64295744 GCF_046742065.1 Oratosquilla oratoria
ACTTCAAATCAGTTTTCACAATTGAGAACTCACCTAACCGTGAAGGAATAGAGAAACAGAAATCCCCCCAAATGAAAGAAATAACCATAACAAAAAAGGAAATCAGTGACCATATAATTAAAACCTAGATGTTAGAAAATCGCATGGTCCGGATGGAATTGCAAATTGGATACTGAAGGAATGCGTGGAATAACTAAAAGATAAAATACACACTATAATCAAATGACAAGACTGGAAAAATGCAAACATTGTGCCAATATATAAAGGAGGAAGTAAGGAAGAACCAACTAAGTACAGACCGGCCTCCCTAACAAGCACAGTAGCTAAAATATGTGAAAAAGTGATTAAAAGTAGATGGGTTAAACATCTGGAAGAAAAATTTATACTAAACCCAATCCAATTTGGATTTAGACAAGGAAGATCATGTACAACAAATCTAATCTGCTTCCATTCGAGAATGATATATATAATAGATGAGAGAGATGGATGGGCAGACTGTGCCTATCTAGATCTACAAAAGACATTTGACAAAGTACCACACAAAAAATTAATAAGAAAATTAGAATCAATAGGTGGCATTGCAGGTAATTTATTAAAATGGATGGAAGACTTCTTGACTGGGAGAAAAATGAGGGTAGTAATTAGAGACAAATACTCGAAATGGGAAGAAATGATAAGTGGTGTTCCACAAGGGTCAGTACTAGCTCCAATCATGTTTGCCATATACGTAAACAACATGGACGAAGGAGTTGAATGTTATATGAATTTCTTCGCAGATGGTGTAAAAATATTAAAGAAAGTATCAATAAATGAGGACTGTGACTCATTACAATCAGACCTGGACACAATCTGGATATGGACTCAAAAGTGGGAGGTGAACTTTAATATCAAGAAGTGTAGCATAATAGAGTTTGGCAAAAGCAAAAACAGAATTTAAAAATATTACAAAATTGGTGAAAATTAAATAAAGAGTGCACACGGAAAGGGACCTTGGAGTGATAATCAGCAATGACATGACACCAGACAGACGTATAAACAAAACAGTAGGTGAAACATACAACCTACTTAAAGTCAATGAAAGTGGCATTTGAATACTTGGATGAAGAGATGATAAAAAAAATATTAGTCACATTGATTAGACCAAAACTGGAATATGCAGCGACACTATGGACACCCAGTAGTAAACAGAATATAAGGAAACTAGAAAGAATACAGAGAGCAACAACAAAATTGGCACCAGCTCTTTCCCAATTAACATACGAACAAAGATTATCGAGACTAGAACTACCAACACTAGAGCAAAGAAGAGAAAGGTGATCTACTGACTATATATAGAATCATGAAAGGAATGGAAATCCTTGACAGAAAATATTTACTAAAAAATGACAATGGAAAAACAAGAGGTCATGAAAAGAAACTCAAAAAGGACAGCTATAGAAGAGACAGGAAAAAAAAAGCTTCCCACACAGTGTGGATATATGGAATAACTTAGATGAAAAAACAGTGTGTACAAATACTAATCACGATTTTAAGAATAAACTTGATGCTGAAAGATACAAAGACGGGTTACCACGAGCATAGCTCCCTTCCCGTATAATACAACTAGGTAAATACACACACACACACACACACACACACACACACACACACACACACACACACACACACACACACACACACACACACACACACACACACACACACACACACACACACACACACACACACACACACACACACACACACACACACACACACACACACACACACACACACATACACACACAGAGTCACATTTCGTGTGTTGGCATGGTTTTGTCAAGTATTTAGTTCGAAAATGGTTTATGGTGTCGCCGCAAATTGCGACTGATTCGACGAAATATTCTGCTTCGGATGGACTTCATTTTCATTCTTTTTCGAAAGATTCAGGTCACTCACTTAAGTTGTCGAAAAGTTCACACTGGAGAACGAATTCGAAAGGTAAATGGTTTGCCATGAGAGTGGTAAACTTTTGGAATGTACTTCCAGAGATTGTAGTGACTGCGGTCACATTAGCCTCTTTTAAAACTCGTTATGACACACGTAAGACGTAAGACTGATCCAATTACTGGCTAGCAAGTCGTAGAGGTGGGGATCACGACAAGAAGCTTGTTTCTTATTTCATCTCTGTTTCTCGATTAGGTAAGCAAATAGGATTGGATTATTCAGTGGAGACGGCACGAGTCATGGAAGCCTGGATTGAAAGCGAAACACTGTCCGAAAGATTTTGAAAAAAAGTACACTCCGGATCCTGGACTTACCGTTTCGATAGGAATTGGCATGAATCCTATTCTAAAAGATGATGCAACACCGACAATTTCTGTCATCGACATGACCCCAAGTTCGGCAAGCAAACGCCGTCGAAGGAGCACTGCTATTGAAAAAAGACAACTCCTGGAGGTAGGTGTATTAGACTGGATCTTTTGTGTTATCTACACTGTCACTGACAAGCATGATTAGG
>NC_134792.1:64300744-64313244 GCF_046742065.1 Oratosquilla oratoria
AACTTCTAAGTTATATTTTCATACATGAAATAACAAAAAATAAAGAAATCCAAAACCCTCTCATTTGGCCTTTAAGCATTTATTACACTAGGCTTCCATGGGCATAACCAGGGTTGACGATTGAGAGTTCGTTTGAGTAAAAAATTACTTCGGTTAAAATATCTTATTTTTCAAATGTCCAAATATCAAATTACTTGTCTGTCATATAGAGCAAAGTTGAATGATTGTAAACCTATACGAATGTTTGACATACAGTTGAAGTGTTCTTAGAGAAATTTAGGTTTCTGTAAGTAATGTCATAGTCTAGTTATTCAAATGGAGGTTGGATGTCGGGAAAAAAAATAGCCCAGTGTCATAGCCCCTTGAAGGCGGACTAAATGGTCGACTAATTTAGTCGTTGTCAGGTGATTTTATTCAGCTGAGGGAAGAATGTCCATCTTCCGGTCTTTTGGTCTAGTTTGGGCTTTGAAACGCGAATATCGTTGCTAAAGCATTTTTGGATCAAGTCCATAATGCATACGATTTTCTGACGAAAATACACTTTAAATTAGGGTATTCTTAATTTGGGCTTTCATGAATTTTCTTAATTTCAAAATTCATATATTTTTATGGGTTATTTCATTTTCTTTCTTTTCATTTCTTTACTTTTTCTGGGTTTTCTTTTCTAATAAAATCCGCGTTCAGAAGAGGGCTTTTATTTTCTCCAATCTTTTACGTCACTGGGCATTTTGTACCAATCAGGACGAGTCCTCCATTTTGGACAGCATAGAGGCTTCCAGAACAAATGGCCTCTGGACTCTGGAGTCACTCGTGATGACTTCCTGTCGGCCAGGTATTCGGCATGGGATGTAGATCATCTCCAACTTGCCTGCCATCCCGAAATGGCTTCCCCGTCTGCTTTCCGGAGATCCTTGGAGGATCCCCTGCAGTTCACGGCGCCGCAATTGAATCCACTTCCACAGGCTTCATCGCCCTTGAGGGAGTCTAAGAGATCGTCGACCTCGTGAATACGGAGAAGTGGTGGGTATCTGTCTTCGCTGATCTTAGGCTCGCTTGAGTCGTCACTGCCACTTCTACAGTTGACAGAGCCATATTGGCACCCAGTGACGTTGCCTTGAACAGACCGAAGATCTTCTTGCAACGCATCTATTTCGTGAATACGAAGATGCGTTGCTTGGGGCTTGTCGGGCTTGTTATTCGTATCCTTTTGGGGACTTGAAACCCCATCTTCATAGGGTCTCAGAGTGACCCTCTCGTCTGCCGAAGCAGTGCCAGAGAACCTTCTCCTCGTCTCCGGTTGAGTACGAGGAGGCATTCTTCTCCATTCGGGCACTACTTGGCTGTCGGCGATCTTCTCCTCTGGGCGGATCCTTGTCGGTTGACTTCTTCGCCAGGACGGGATGATTGTCTCCAGGCAGGAACTCCTCCATGAAAGCGCATTGACGGTCATTATTACTGCGGACACAAACCAAGTCTCCATCCAACGAAGACTTTAGCCTCAATCCATTTTCTTCACATCTTAGTTTTGTTATTAATCAATTGGGTGGTTACTGGTTTTTTGTTCTGCACACAATCAAAATTTCTCTAAGAGGAATAAGTTTCAGTTGTGGCTTAAAGTGAAAGATGTTTTGAGTCTCCTGGGATCTCAAGAACAGCAAGAACAGGGAAGAAGGTATGAGGAAATAAGAAAGAAAAATACTAGAGGGGGGTATGAAAATAGATACAATAAATCAGTTGAATCTATTTTTTTGATGTTCCCTTATATATGGCTATATGTATATATATATATATATATATATATATATATATATATATATATATATATATATTTATATATATATACATATATATACATATATGTGTGTATGTGTGTATGTGTGTGTGTGTGTGTGTGTGTGTGTGTGTGTATGTGTGTGTGTGTGTGTGATTCAGTACACACACGCAAACACACACACATGCGCCCACATTAATAAGCAAGCATACAACCACATTATATATATATATATATATACACATATATATATATATATATATATATATATATATATATGTATACATATATATACGTGTGTGTGTGTGTGTGTGTGTGTGTAATTCACCATGGTCTTTGGATCACGGGTTGGACTTGTGATCGACGGCTATTTCCCTCCCGGAAGAGAGCTCAGAGCTCGTGACCGATCTATGGGTAATGCTGTGACCTTACACGCACACACACCACAAATCCCCCCCCACGAGAGTTGAAGTAACGATGTGTGTATGCGCGCGCGCAAAGTACAGTAGCAGCCCCCCTAAAGCATGATTAGACCCCCAAAAATTTAATTCCTGGCTACGGCTCTGGTCTGTATCATGTGTATATGTAGGTCTGTGTTATCTACACTGTCACTGATAATCGTTAACAAGCATGATTAGGTTTGACTAACGAATTTTGGACTATGCCTAAGCAGATTAGGGGTACAATCATGACATAGGCTAGCTAGGGTGACAGGTATGACCATGATGACAGGGGCCTCCATAATAGGCCTATGACCAGGTCTTGTCAATTGGAGTCAACCAAATTAAAATCTGGTTTTTAAGAGTCAAACAAATGGAATCCCCCACCACCACCACCACCACCCCAGCAGGAGTTCAGCCTAATTATCCTGGACCAGGAGAAAGGGATTCGTACTGATATAGACCTAATGATTTTTTCAGCTGTTACAAAGTGCCTATGATGAATATTCACCTTCTGTAAGTACCACTCCCGGCGAAATTGAGATGGAATATGAAAGTGACCATAGTGACAGTGCCAGCTTCTTCCCCCACAGCATCCACTATCTATGGCAGGTAATTTTATAGACATGTCTGTAAGTATCTTTTGCTAGCTTTCCTCTCCCCTTCAGTCAAACTTTCTTTATCCTCTGGTACATAGGCTTGTTTTATTCTAAGTTATCACAGATAACAATTTGTAATTCATGAATCCTTGAAAATTTTGCCTGTAAATATGAAGCTTGGCATCCAAATCCAATAAATCCTCTTCACTTGATGTGAAGTCACTTTCGTATCGCTGACCATGTCCAAGAATGTAAACAACAACCCCTACGTCTCAAAAATACACTTTATCGCTTCGTTGAATGTACAAATAAACGATTCGTTCGTTTGGGTAAAGCGAAAAAAAAAAAACCGGTTGAAATATTCCCACCATGAAGGTCGCAAAGTTGAAGCAAAGTCACTGTCAACCCACACAGTGGAGCGCCATGAATCATCACGGTCTTGAATTACGTTTTGTTTGTGCGTGTGTGCATGCGTATGTGTGTGTAGGTACATGTGTGTGAGATTCACCATGGTTTTAGAGCATATGTTGGACTCATGATCGACAGCTATTACCATCCCAGATGATGTGTGCGTGCGTGGGTGTTATTTTCGTTGAATGGATATTAACTGGGTTCATCAGTGCCCTTACATTCCAAGCAGCGATGTTCATTTGTTTAGAACCACAATGTTGTTGAGATGCCTCGGTGCGGGCGGCTTCCCGCCACAGAAGCGTGTGAGTTGTTACCTTCGTGGGGTTCCGTCTCTAAAGTCCTACCACCCCGACGACCCTCGTGCACGAACCGCATACGCGTGGAGCAGTAACTAGGGGCTTCCAGACACATTCATATCCTGACCCTGTCATCACTGACCCCATCGTTGTTGGACTGTTGGAAGGTAGTGTGGCGACATTTGGTCCATCTTCTCCTTAAAGGTTAACTGAGAAGGTTTTCATTTGATATACCCTGTGATTGACGCCAGAAGTTCCCATCGACGAGAGGCGTCTGACGATTTATTTCATCTTGTACCGAAGAGACAACAAGAGGCTTTCTCAGCCAAGCACTCCGGGACGGAGAGCACGTCGGGCAATCCCATATATCAGAGCGGCACAGGACAGACTCTAAACAAACCCGAGTCGACGCGACGCAAACAGGATCAAAAGTCATCGCCGAAGATTTGCGTCGTTAGACAACGGTCTTCACATCGAAACCCATTTTTGGCAACCCTCAAGAGTGTCACTTTTCTACCATTTTTCCATTGGGAAGCCCTTCGTGGGGAACGCCCCCTTTTGCTTTTTGTAATTCTTAGCTAGGGAAATCTGGCAACCTCCAGAGTTTTCCTCTGGGCTGCCAGCAGTTATTGTATCAGACTAGGATCAGAAATTAAAGAAGAAAAACACAAACGTCTTTCCCTCCAACCACGCCACGCACAACATAAGTAGTTGCAGCGGTGGAATATGTTACCTACATATCTCACAGAAGATGTGTGACGTGAATATGTAGGAGATGGGTTACGTGAATACCTTGCAGGGAATGTTGATCCTAGTTTGTGGTGTGTCTGTGATCGCAATATACGACATTTGTCGGAAGTTTGAAAGCAAGTCCCGTGAAAATCGCAGTGTTGGTTTGGCTGTGTTGGGTATTTGTGGTAGCACATGCTTTCCATGTGCCCCGGTTTTGGCAATAGGTGCAAAACTTACGTGTTCGGGAAGGGGATCTGTGGCGTGAATGATAGCGGATGTGAGATATATTTCTCGATCTCGTGTTATGTGGAGATGCCTGTGACCTGTGTGTGAAATGTTATCTGGGGGTATAACAGTGTAAGTAAAAATGAGTGAGTGGTGTGAAAATGTGAAAAACCCGAACAAAAAAGACATTTCACATTTCCACACCACTCACTCATTTTTTCTTACACTGTTATATCATCGGACAACATTTCACACACATTGGAGCTGTATCTGACATCTACGAAAATTGTTTAAATAGCTACATAGCAAAAATTGTAAATTATTATTTACTGTGTTAAAAACAACAAATGGAGCCCACCTCCAAAGAGGGAATACGGCCCTATTATTTCTATGTATACCGCCAGCTTCACCTCAGAGTCACATTCCTCTGAAGAAGCATAGAGCGAAACCGGTCAGGAATAAACTAAAAAACTCGGAACTGGACCCGTGACTTCTTTTTCCGCCTTCATCAATATATATATATATATATATATATATATATATATATATATAAATATATATATATATATATAATATTGATAATATTTGTTATGCCTGTAATGATAGTTACGATTATATATATATATATATCATGTATCACAGATTCTCCATAAACTTAGCTTATTTTTTGTAAGTTTTCCGGTGTAGTGTATTTATAGTACCTCTGAACAAAAATCAATTTAGGGGGGCTAATTGGAATTTGGGGAGGTTAAGCCCCCTATAGTTCCCCCGTGGCTACGGCCCTTATACAGACTGATACACCTACCTCCAGGAGTCTTCTTTTTTCAATAGCAGTGCTCCTTCGACGGCGTTTGCTTGCCGAACCTGGGGCCTTGTCGATGACAAAAATTGTCGGTGTTGTATCTCCTTTTAGAATGGGATTCATGCTAATTCCTAATAACTAGGCAAAGCAGGGGTCCCGAGTGTACTGTTTTTTTTTTTTTTCGAAATGTTTCGAAGTTTCGATTTCAACCCAGGCTCCATGACTCGTGCCGTCTGCACCGAATGATCCAGTCCTTTTTGCGAACAGGATCTTTCAAAAAAGAATGAAAATGAAGTCCAACCGAAGCAGAATATTTCGTCGAACGACTGTTGCAATTTGCGGCGACACAATAAACCACTTTCGAATTAAATACTTGATAAAACCTTGCCAACACACGAAATGTGAGTGTGTGAGTGTGTGCGTGTGTGTATGATTGATTGTTTATGTGGGCGCTTGTGTCTACTGAATCATATATATATATACACACACACACACACACACACACACACACACACACACACACACACACACACACACACACATATATATATATATATATATACATATATATATATATGTATATATATATGTATAAATATATATATATACATATATATATGTATATGTATATATATGTATAAATATATATATATATTCATATATATATATAAAGCCATTTGTAAGGGAACATCAATAAAATAGATTCAACTGGCATATTGTATATATTTTCATACCACTCTCTAGTATTTTTCTTTCTTATTTCCTCATATTTTCTTCACTCTTCTTGTTGTTCTTGAGATCCCAGGAGAGACTCAAAACATCCTACACTTTAATCCACAACTGAAACTTATTCCTCTTAGAGAAATTTTGATTGTGTGCAGAACGAAAACTAGTAAGCACCTAATTGATTAATAACAAAACGAAGATGTGACAAAAAATGGATTGAGGCTAAAGTCTTCGTTGGGCTGGAGACTTGGTTTGTGGCTGCAGTAACAATGACCGTCGACGCGCTTTCGTGAAGGAGCTCTTGCCTGAAGACGATCATCCCGTCATGGCGAAGAAGTCAACCGACAAGGATCCGCCCAGAGGATAAGATTGCCGACAGCCAAGCAGTGCCCGAATGGAGAAGAATGCCTCCTCGTACTCAACCGGAGACGAGGAGAAGGTTCTCTGGCACTGCTTCGGCAGACGAGAGGGTCACCCTGAGACCCACTGAAGATGGGGTTTCAAGTCCCCAAAGGGCAAGTTGGAGACGAACTCCATCCAATGCCGAAGACCAGGCCGACTGGAAGTCATCAAGAGTGACTCCAGAGTCGAGAGGCCGTTTGTTCTGGAAGCCTCACTGCTGTCCACAATGGAGGACTCGCCCAGCATGGTACAAAATGCCCAGTGACGTAAAAGATTGGAGAAAATAAAAGCCCTATTCTGAAAGTCAATTTTATCAGAAAAGAAAACCCTCCGACATCCAACCTCCATTTGAATAACTAGACTATGACTTTGCTTACAGAAATCTAAATTTCTCTAAGAACATTTCAATTGTATGCCAAACAATCGTATAGGTTTACAATCATTCAACCCTTTCGTCATTAGTTGCCCTAGCGGTGAAAAATGTAACTACGACATTGAAAATTTCGTCTGCAATCAGGCGCGTTTAAGATCATGATATTCGGATAAAATCAAGACTATAGAATGTTAGAAACGTGGATCTCAGTGTTCTAACTTCTAAGTTATATTTCACACATGAAATAACAAAAAATAAAGAAATGCAAAACCTTCTCAGTTGGCCTTTAAGGTGTTATCACACTGGGCTTCCACGGGCATAACCAGAGTCGACGATTGAGAGTTCGTTTGAGTAAAAAAAAGACTTTGGTTACAATATCTTATTTTCCAAATCTCCAAATATCAAATTACTTTTCTGTCATATATAGCAAAATTGAATGATTGTAAGCCTATACGAATGTTTGACATACAGTTGAAGTGTCCTTAGAAAATATTAGATTTCTGTAAGGAAAGTCATAGTCTAGTTATTGAAATGGAGGCTGGATGTCGGAGGAAAAATAGCCCAGTGTGATAGCCCCATAAAGGCGAACCAAATGCTCGACTAATTTAGTCGTTGTCAGGTGATTTTATTCGGCTGAGGGAAGAATGTCCATATTCCGGTCTTTTGGTCTAGTTTGGGCTTTGAACGCGAATATCGTTGCTTGTGCATTTTTGGATCAAGTCCATTATGCATAGGATTTTCTGACGAAAATACACTTTAAATTGGGCTATTCTTAATTAGGGCTTTCATGAATTTTCTTAATATCAAAATTCATATATTTCCATGGGCTATTTCATTTTCTTTCTTTTCATTTCTTTATTTTTTCCTGTTTTCTTTTCTAATAAAATCCGCGTTCAGAATAGGGCTTTTATTTTCTCCAATCTTTTACGTCACTGGGCATTTTGTACCATGCAGGACGAGTCCTCCATTCTGGACAGCAGTGAGGCTTCCAGAACAAAGGGCCTCTTGACTCTGGAGTCACTCTTGATAACTTCCAGTGGGCCTGGTCTTCGGCACTGGATGGAGTTCGTCTCCAACTTTCCTGCCGTCCCGAAATGGCTTCCCTGTCTGCTTTCCGAAGATCCTTGGAGGATCCTCTGCAGTTCACGGCGCCGCAATTAAAACCACTTCCACAGGTTTCATCGCTCTTGAGGGAGTCCAAGAGATCAAGTGGTGAGCGCCTGTCTTCGGCAATCTTGGGCTCGCTTGAATCGTCACTGCCACTTCTACAGTTGACGGAGCCACATTGGCACCCAGTGCCATTGCCTGGAATAGGCTGAAGATCTTCTTGCAACGCATCTATTTCGTGAATACGAAGATGCGTTGCTTGTGGCTCGTCGGTCTTGTTATTCGTATCCTTTTGGGGACTTGAAATTCCATCTTCAAAGGGTCTGAGAGTGACCCTCTCCTCTGCCGAAGCAGTGCCAGAGAACCTTCTCCTCGTCTCCGGTTGAGTACGAGGAGGCATTCTTCTCCATTCGGGCACTGCTTGGCTTTCGGCGATCTTAACCACGGGGCGTCTCCCTGTCGGAAGTCTTCTTCGCCAGGACGGGATGATTGGCTTGAGGCAGGAACTCCTCCATGAAAGCGCGTCGACGGTCATTCTTGTTGCGGACACAAACCAAGTCTCCAGCCAACGAAGACTTTAGCCTCAATCAATTTTTTTCACATCTCAGTTTGTTATTAATCAATTAGGTGCTTACTCGTTTTTTGCTGTGCACATAATCAAAATTTCCCTAAGAGGAATAAGTTTCAGTTGTGGATTAAAGTGAAAGATGTTTTGAGAGTCTACTGGGATCTCAAGAACAACAAGAATAGTGAAGAAAGTATGAGGAAATAAGAAAGAAAAATACAAGAGAGGGGTATGAAAATATGTACAATAAGCCAGTAAAATCTATTTTATTGATGTTCCCTTATACGTGGCTATATATCTATATATTTATATATGTATATATATATATATATATATATATATATATATATATATATATATATATATATTCATATATATATATATATACATATATATATGATTATATATATGTACATATACATATACATATACATATATATACATATACATACATATATATATATATATATATATATATATATATAAATATATATATATGATTTGGTACACACACATGCGCCCACATAAAAAGCAAACACACACACACACACACACACACACACACACACACACACACACACACACACACACACACACACACACACACAAACACACACACACACACACACACACACACACACACACACACACACACACACAGACACACACACACACACACACACACACACACACACACACACACACACACACACACACACACACACACACACACACACACACACACACACACACACACACACACACACACACACATACATACACGCACGCACACACACACACACACACACACACACACACACACACACACACACACACACACACATACACACACTCACGCACACACACACACAGACACACACACACACACACACACACACACACACAATAAAGAAATAAGGAAAATACTAGATACAGAATCAATGAGTAACCTTCGAGACTGGATTTAGTACTCACATCGGAACACGAAATTGTAGACAGAATAGAATACAAAACATCATTAGGAAAGAGTGACCATGTAACAATAGAATTGGAATTAAAAGAGCAAATGGACCTAAGAAGAAATGAGAAACATAGAATAGGAAGCCCAATATATAGCAAAACGAATTTTGAGAAACTTAAAGAACTTTTTTCGAAATGCAAACGGGGAAAAATTGCTTAGTGAAACAAGGATGGAAGAGAAATGGAATCTACTAAAGGAAATCTATAATAAGGGTGTGATCAAATATGTTCCACAACAAAAGTAAGAAAGAATATACATAAAAATTGGTGCAACAAAAAATATAGTGAAGCCAAGGATAAAAGAGACAAATCTTGGAAAAAATGAAAAAAAGAGCAAATGGCAAACAGACATCAAACTAAGAAACGATTATATAAAAATACGCAGGGAGGAAAAGAGAAATCATGAAAAGGAAATTATAGAAAAATGTAAGGATCAGCCGAACCTATTTTACAGATATGTGAATGGTAAACTGAAAAACAAACAAGAAATAGAAAAACTACGCCAAGGAAGTCATGAATACACAAAAGAACCAGAAATGGCAGAAGTTATGAGTGACCACTTCAAATCACCTTTCACAATTGAGAACTCACCTAACTGTGAAGGAATAGAGAAACAGAAATCCCCACAAATGAAGGAAATAACCGTAACAAAAAAGGAAATCAGTGACCAAATAAAAAACCTAGATGTTAGAAAATCGCATGGTCCGGATGGAATTGCAAATTGGATACTGAAGGAATGCGTGGAATAACTAAAAGATAAAATACACACTATAATCAAATGACAAGACTGGAAAAATGCAAACATTGTGCCAATATATAAAGGAGGAAGTAAGGAAGAACCAACTAAGTACAGACCGGCCTCCCTAACAAGCACAGTAGCTAAAATATGTGAAAAAGTGATTAAAAGTAGATGGGTTAAACATCTGGAAGAAAAATTTATACTAAACCCAATCCAATTTGGATTTAGACAAGGAAGATCATGTACAACAAATCTAATCTGCTTCCATTCGAGAATGATATATATAATAGATGAGAGAGATGGATGGGCAGACTGTGCCTATCTAGATCTACAAAAGACATTTGACAAAGTACCACACAAAAAATTAATAAGAAAATTAGAATCAATAGGTGGCATTGCAGGTAATTTATTAAAATGGATGGAAGACTTCTTGACTGGGAGAAAAATGAGGGTAGTAATTAGAGACAAATACTTGAAATGGGAAGAAATGATAAGTGGTGTTCCACAAGGGTCAGTACTGGCTCCAATCATATTTGCCATATACGTAAATGACATGGACGAAGGAGTTGAATATTATATGAATTTCTTCGCAGATGCAAAAATATTAAAGAAAGTATAAACAAATGAGTACTGTGACTCATTACAATCAGACCTGGACACAATCTGGAAATGGACTCAAAAGTGGGAGGTGAACTTTAATATCAAGAAGTGTAGCATGATGGAGTTTGGTAAAAGCAAAAACAGAATTTCAAAAAGTTACAAAATTGGTGAAAATAAAATAAAAAAGTGCACACAGAAAGGGACCTTGGAATGATAATCAGCAATGACATGACACCGGACAGACATATAAACAAAACAGTAGGTGAAACATACAACCTACTTAAAGTCAATGAAAGTGGCATTTGAATACTTGGATGAAGAAATGATAAAAAAAAATATTAGTCACATTGATTAGACCAAAACTGGAATATGCAGCGACACTATGGACACCCAGTAGTAAACAGAATATAAGGAAACTAGAAAGAATACAGAGAGCAACAACAAAATTGGCACCAGCTCTTTCCCAATTAACATACGAACAAAGATTATCGAGACTAGAACTACCAACACTAGAGCAAAGAAGAGAAAGGTGATCTACTGACTATATATAGAATCATGAAAGGAATGGAAATCCTTGACAGAAAAGATTTACTAAAAAATGACAATGGAAAAACTAAAGGTCATGAAAAGAAACTCAAAAAGGAAAACTATAGAAGAGATAGGAAAAAGAATAGCTTCCCACACAGAGTGCTGGATATATGGAATAACTTAGATGAAAAAACAGTGTATGCAAATACTATTCACGATTTTAGGAATAAACTTGATGCTGAAAGATACAAAGACGGGTTACCACGAGCATAGCTCCCTTCCCGTATAATACAACTAGGTACACACACACACACACACACACACACACACACACACACACACACACACACACACACACACACACACACACACACACACACACACACACACACACACACACACACACACACACACACACACACACACACACACACACACACACACACACATTTCGTGTGTTGGCATGGTTTTATCAAGTATTTAGTTCGAAAATGGTTTATTGTGTCGCCGCAAATTGCGACAGTGATTCGACGAAATATTCTGTTTCTGATGGACTTCATTTTCATTCTTTTTCGAAAGCTTGAGGTCACTCACTTAAGTTGTCTAAACGTACACACTGGAGAACGAATTCGAAAGGTAACTGGTTTGCCATGAGAGTGGTAAAGTTTTGGAATGCACTCCTAGAGAGTGTGGTGACTGCGGCCTCATTAGCCTCTTTTAAACCTCGTTATGACACACGTAAGACTAATCCAATAACTGGGTAACAAGTCGTAGAGGTGGGGATCACGACAAGAAGCTTGTTTCTTATTTCATCACTGTTTCTCGATTAGGTAAGCAAAAAGGATTGGATCATTCAGTGCAGACGGCACGAGTCATGGAAGCCTGGATTGAAAGCGAAACATTGTCTGAAACATTTTGAAAAAAAAGTATACTCCGGACCCTGGACTTACCGTTTCGATAGGAATTGGCATGAATCCCATTCTAAAAGATGATGCAATATCGATAACTTTTGTCATTGACAAGACCCCAGGTTCGGCAAGCAAATGCAGTCGAAGGAACCTCTGCCATTGATAAAAGACAACTCCTGGAGGTAGGTGTATCTGTCTGTATCATGTGTATAGGTAGGCCTGTGTTATCTACACTGTCACTGACAAGCATGATTAG
>NC_134792.1:64318244-64340744 GCF_046742065.1 Oratosquilla oratoria
TTGGGCTAGGACTAAGCAGATTAAGGGTACAATCATGACATAGGCTAGCTAGGGTGACAGGCATGACCATAATATCATGGGCTTCCATAATAGGTCTATGACCACGTCTTATCAATTGGAGTCAACCAAATTAAAGTCTGTTCTTTGAGAGTCAAACAAGTGGAATCCCCCCCTACCACCACCACCCCAGCAGGAGTTAAGCATAATTATCCTGTACCAGGAGGGAGGAATTCGTACTGATATAGACCTAATGGTTTTTGTTTTCAGCTGTTACAAAGTGTTTATGATGAATATTCATCTTCCGCAAGTTCCACTACCAGCGAAATTGAGATGGAATGTGAAAGTGACCATGGCGACAGTGCCAACTTCTTCCCCCACAGGAACCACTATCTATGGCAGATAATTTTATAGACATGTCTGTGAGTATCTTTTGCTAGCCTTCCTCTCCCCTTCAGTCAAATGATTTCTCTATTCTTTTTGCTACATAGTCCTGTTTTATTGTAACTTATCACAGACAAAACAATTTGTAATTCATGAATCCTTGAAACTTTTGCCTGTAAATATGAAGCTTGGCATCCAAATCCGATAAATCTTCTTCACTTGATGTGAAATCACTTTCGCATCCCTGGCCATGTCCAAAAATGTAAACAACAACCCTTACGTCATCAGTTGCCCTAGCGGTGGAAAGTGTAACTACGACATTGAAAATTTCGTCTGCAATCAGGCACATTTAAGATCATGATATTCGGATAAAATTAAGATTATAAAATGTTAGAAACGTGGATTTTAGTGTTCTAACTTCTAAGTTATATTTTCACACATGAAATAACAAAAAATAAAGAAATCCAAAACCTTCTCCTTTGGCGTTTCAGGTGTTATTACACTAGGCTTCCATGGTCTTAACAAGGGTTGACGATTCAGAGTTCGTTTGAGTAACAAACGACTTCGGTTAAGATATCTTATTTTTCGAATCTCAAAATATCAAATCATCTTTCAGTCATATATAGCAAAGTTGAATGATTGTAAACCTATACGAATGTTTGACATACAGTTGAAGTGTTCTTAGAGAAATTTAGATTTCTGTAAGCAAAGTCATAGTCTAGTTATTCAAATGGAGGTTGGATGTCGGAGGAAAAAGTAACCCAGTGTGATAGCCCCATAAAGGCGGACTAAATGGTCGACTAATTTAGTCGTTGCCAGGTGATTTTATTCAGCTGAGGGAAGAATGTCCATCTTCCGGTCTTTTGGTCTAGTTTGGGCTTTGAAACGCGAATATCGTTGCTTGTGCATTTTTGGATCAAGTCCATTATGCATAGATTTTCTGACAAAAATACGGTTTAAATTGGGCTGTTCTTAATTTGGGCTGTCATGAATTTTCTTAATTTCAAAATTCATATATTTCCATGAGCTATTTGATTTTCTTTCTTTTCATTTCTTTACTTTTTCCGGGTTTTCTTTTCTAACAAAAATCGCTTTCAGAGTAGGGATCTTATTTTCTCCAATTCTTTACATCGCTGGGCCTTTTGTACCAGGCTGGGCGAGTCCTCCATTCTGGACAGTATTGAGGCTTCCAGAACAAAGGGCCTTTCGACTCTGGAGTTACTCTTGATAGCTTCCAGTCAGCCTGGTCTTCGGCACTGGATGGAGTTCGTCTCCAACTTGCCTGCCGTCCCAAAATGGCTTCAGCGTCTGCTTTCCGAAGATCCTTGGAGGATCCCCTGCAATTCACGGCGCCGCAATTGAATCCACTTCCGCAGGCTTCATCGCTTCTGAGGGAGTCTAAGAGATCGTCGACCTCGTGGATACGGAGAAGTGGTGGGCATCTGTCTTCGCTGATCTCGGGCTCGCTTGAATCGTCACTGCCATTTCTACAGTTGACGGAGCCATATTGGTATCCAGTGCCGTTGCCTTGAACATACCGATGATCTTCTTGCAACGCATCTTTTTCATGATTACGAAGATGCGTTGCTTGGGGCTCGTCGGGCTTGTTATTCGTATCTTTTTGGGGACTTGAAATCCCATCCTCAGAGGGTCTGAGGGTGACCCTCTCCTCTGCCGAAGGAGTGCCAGAGAACCTTCTCCTCGTCTCCGGTTGAGTACGAGGAGGCATTCTTCTCCATTCGGGCACTGCTTGGCTGTCGGGGATCTTCTCCTCTGGGCGGATCCTTGTCGGTTGACTTCTTCGCCAGGACGGGATGATTGTCTGGAGGCAGGAACTCCTCCACGAAAGCGCATTGACGGTCATTATTACTGCGGACACAAACCAAGTCTCCATCCAACGAAGACTTTAGCCTCAATCCATTTTCTTCACATCTTAGTTTTGTTATTAATCAATTGGGTGGTTACTGGTTTTTTGTTCTGCACACAATCAGAATTTCTCTAAGAGGAATAAGTTTCAGTTGTGGCTTAAAGTGAAAGATGTTTTGAGAGTCTCCTGGGATCTCAAGAACAGCAAGAACAGGGAAGAAGGTATGAGGAAATAAGAAAGAAAAATACTAGAGGGGGGTATGAAAATAGATACAATAAATCAGTTGAAGCTATTTTTTTGATGTTCCCTTATATATGGCTATATGTATATATATATATATATATATATATATATATATGTATATATGTATATATATATGTATATATATATACATATATATACATATATGTGTGTATGTGTGTATGTGTGTGTGTGTGTGTGTGTGTGTGTGTGTATGTGTGTGTGTGTGTATGTGTGTGTATGTGATTCAGTACACACACGCAAACACACACACATGCGCCCACATTAATAAGCAAGCATACAACCACATCATATATATATACATACATATATATATATATATATATATATACATATACATATATATATATATATATATATATATATATATATACGTGTGTGTGTGTGTGTGTGTGTATTCACCATGGTCTTTGGATCACGTGTTGGACTTGTGATCGACGGCTATTTCCCTCCCGGAAGAGAGCTCAGAGCTCGTATGACCGATCTATGGGTAATACTGTGACCTTACACGCACACACACACACAAATCCCCGCCCACGAGAGTTGAAGTAACGATTCGAAGCGCAGCGATACTGAAATTATTTCAGCACTGGGCAGGATTTGAACCCGGACTGCCGTATTGACAGTCGGGGACTACCAACCGCGCCACCGAAGGTAGGTGAGTGTGTGTGTGTATGTGTGTGTGTGTGTGTGTGTGTGTGTGTGTGTGTGTGTGTGTGTGTGTGTGTGTGTGTGTGTGTGTGTGTGTGTGTGTGTGTGTGTGTGTGTGTGTGTGTGTGTGTGTTTGTGTGTGTGTGTATGTGTGTGTGTGTGTGTGTGTTTGTGTGTGTGTGTGTGTGCTTGCGCGCAAAGTACAGTAGCAGCCCGCCTAAAGCATGATTAGACCCCCAAAAATTTAATTCCTGGCTACGGCCCTGGTCTGTATCATGTGTATATGTAGGCCTGTGCTATCTACACTGTCACTGACAATCGTTAAAAAGCATGGTTAGTCTTGACTAACCATTTTTGGGCTAGGACTAAGCAGATTAAGGGTACAATCATGACATAGGCTAGCTAGGGTGACAGGCATGACCATGATGGCATGGGCTTCCATAATAGGCCTATGACCACGTCTTATCAATTGGAGTCAACCAAATTAAAGTCTGTTTTTTGAGAGTCAAACAAGTGGAATCCCACCTACCACCACCACCCCAGCAGGAGTTAAGCATAATTATCCTGTACCAGGAGGGAGGAATTCGTACTGATATAGACCTAATGATTTTTATTTTCAGCTGTTACAAAGTGCCTATGATGAACATTCACCTTCTGCAAGTACCACTACCAGCGGAATTGAGATGGAATGTGAAAGTGACCATGGTGACAGTGCCAGCTTCTTCCCCCACAGCATCCACTATCTATGGCAGATGATTTTACAGACATGTCTGTGAGTATCTTTTGCTAGCCTTCCTCTCCTCTTCGTTCAAATGACTTCTCTATTCTCTTTGCTACATAGTCCTGTTTTATTGTAACTTATCACAGATAAAACAATTTGTAATTCATGAATCCTTGAAACTTTTGCCTGTAAATATGAAGCTTGGCATCCAAATCCATTAAATCTTCTTCACTCGATGTGAAATCACTTTCGTATCGCTGGCCATGTCCAAGAATGTAAACAACAACCCTTACGTCTCAAAAATACACTTTATCGCTTCGTTGAATGTACAAATAAACGATTCATTCGTTTGGGTAAAGCGGAAAAAAAAAACCGGTTGAAATATTCCCACCATGAAGGTCGCAAAGTGGAAGCAACGTCACTGTCAACCCACACAGTGGAGCTGCATGAATCATCACGGTCTTGAATTACGTATTGTTTGTGCGTGTGTGCGTACGTATGTGTGTGTAGGTACATGTGTGTGAGATTCACCATGGTTTTAGAGCATATGTTGGACTCATGATCGACAGCTATTACCATCCCAGATGATGTGTGCGTGCGTGTGTGTTATTTTCGTTGAATGGATATTAACTGGGTTCATCAGTGCCCTTACATTCCAAGCAGCGATGTTCATTTGTTTAGAACCACAATGTTGTTGAGATGCCTCGGTGCGGGCGGCTTCCCGCCACAGAAGCGTGTGAGTTGTTACCTTCGTGGGGTTCCGTCTCTGAAGTCCTACCACCCCGACGACCCTCGTGCACGAACCGCATACGCGTGGAGCAGTAACTAGGGGCTTCCAGACGCATTCATATCCTGACCCTGTCATCACTGACCCCATCGTCGTTGGACTGTTGGAAGGTAGTGTGGCGACATTTGGTCCATCTACTCCTTAAAGGTTAACTGAGAAGGTTTTCATTTGATATACCCTGTGATTGACGCCAGAAGTTCCCATCGACGAGAGGCGTCTGACGATTTATTTCATCGTGTACCGAAGAGACAACAAGAGGCTTTCTCAACCAAGCACTCAGGGACGGCGAGCATCGTCAGCCCCCCCCATATATCAGAGGGCCACAGGACAGACTCTAAACAAACCCGAGTCGACGCGACGCAAACAGGATCAAAAGTCATCGCCGAAGATTTGCGTCGTTAGGCAACGGTCTTCACATCGAAACCCATTTTTGGTAACCCTCAAGAGTGTCACTTTTCTACCATTTTTCCATTGGGAAGCCCTTAGTGGGGAACGCCCCATTTTGCTTACTTTAATTATTATCTAGTAAAATATGGCAACCTCCAGAGTTTTCGTCTGGTCTCCCAGCAGTTATTGTATCAGACTAGGATCAGAAATTAAAGAAGAAAAACACAAACGTCTTTCCCTCCAACCACGCCACGCACAACATAAGTAGTTGCAGCGGTGGGATATTTTACGTACATATCTCACAGAAGATGTGTGACGTGAATATGTAGGAGATGGGTTACGTGAATACCTTGCAGGGAATGTTGATCCTAGTTTGTGGTATGTATGTGATCGCAATATACGACATTTGTCTGAAGTTTGAAAGCAAGTCCCGTGAAAATCGCAGTGTTGGTTTGGCTGTGTTGGGTATTTGTGGTAGCACATGCTTTCCATGTGCCCCGGTTTTGGCAATAGGTGCAAAACTTACGTGTTCGCGAGGGGGATCTGTGGCGTGAATGATAGCGGATGTGAGATATATTTCTCGATCTCGTGTTATGTGGAGATGCCTGTGACCTGTGTGTGAAATGTTATCTGGGGGTGTAACAGTGTAAGTAAAAATGAGTGAGTGGTGTGAAAATGTGAAAAACCCGAACAAAAAAGACATTTCACATTTTCACACCACTCACTCATTTTTTCTTACACTGTTATATCATCGGACAACATTTCACACACATTGGAGCTGTATCTGACATCTACGAAAATTGTTTAAATAGCTACATAGCAAAAATTGTAAATTATTATTTACTGTGTTAAAAACAACAAATGGAGCCCACCTCCAAAGAGGGAACGCGTCCCTATTCTTTCTATGTATACCGCCAGCTTCACCTCAGAGTCACATTCCTCTGAAGAAGCATAGAGTGAAACCGGTCATGAATAAACTAAAAAAACTCGGAACTAGACCCCGCCTTCATCAATATATATATATATATACATATATATATATATATATATATATATATATATATATATATAATATTGATAATATTTGTTATGCCTGTAATGATAGCTACGATTATATATATATATATATACATCATATATCACAAATTCACCATGAATTTAGCTTATTTTTGTAAGTTTTCCGGTGTAGTGTATTTACAGTACTTTTGCGTAAAAATGAATTTGGGGGCGCTAATTGGATTTTGGGGAGGTTAAGCCCCCTATAGTTCCCCCGTGGCTACGGCCCTTATACAGACTGATACACCTACCTCCAGGAGTCTTCTTTTTTCAATAGCAGTGCTCCTTCGACGGCGTTTGCTTGCCGAACCTGGGGCCTTGTCGATGACAAAAATTGTCGGTGTTGTATCTCCTTTTAGAATGGGATTCATGCTAATTCCTAATAACTAGGCAAAGCAGGGGTCCCGAGTGTACTGTTTTTTTTTTTTTCGAAATGTTTCGAAGTTTCGATTTCAACCCAGGCTCCATGACTCGTGCCGTCTGCACCGAATGATCCAGTCCTTTTTGCGAACAGGATCTTTCAAAAAAGAATGAAAATGAAGTCCAACCGAAGCAGAATATTTCGTCGAACGACTGTTGCAATTTGCGGCGACACAATAAACCACTTTCGAATTAAATACTTGATAAAACCTTGCCAACACACGAAATGTGAGTGTGTGAGTGTGTGCGTGTGTGTATGATTGATTGTTTATGTGGGCGCTTGTGTCTACTGAATCATATATATATATATATACACACACACACACACACACACACACACACACACACACACACACACACACACACACACACACACACACACACACACACACACACACACACACACACACACAGACACACACACACACATATATATATATATATACATATATATATATGTATATATATATGTATATATATATATATATATATATATTTATATATATATATATATATTTATATATATATATATATAGCCATGTATAAGGGAACATCAATAAAATAGATTCAACTGGCTTATTGTATATATTTTCATACCACTCTAGTATTTTTCTTTCTTATTTCCTCATATTTTCTTCACTCTTCTTGTTGTTCTTGAGATCCCAGGAGAGACTCAAAACATCCTACACTTTAATCCACAACTGAAACTTATTCCTCTTAGAGAAATTTTGATTGTGTGCAGAACGAAAACTAGTAAGCACCTAATTGATTAATAACAAACGAAGATGTGAAAAAAATGGATTGAGGCTAAAGTCTTCGTTGGGCTGGAGACTTGGTTTGTGGCCGCAGTAATAATGACCGTCAATGCGCTTTCGTGGAGGAGTTCTTGCCTGAAGACGATCATCCCGTCCTGGCGAAGAAGTCAACCGACAAGGATCCGCCCAGAGGAGAAGATCCCTGACAGCCAAGCAGTGCCCGAATGGAGAAGAATGCCTCCTCGTACTCAACCGGAGACGAGGAGAAGGTTCTCTGGCACTGCTTCGGCAGAAGAGAAGGTCACCCTGAGACCATCTGATTATGGGGTTTCAAGTCCCCAAAGGGCAAGCTGGAGACGAGCTCCATCCAATGCCGAAGACCAGGACGACTAGAAGTCATCAAGAGTGACTCCAGAGTCGAGAGGCCCTTTGTTCTGGAAGCCTCACTGCTGTCCACAATGGAGGACTCGCCCAGCATGGTACAAAATGCCCAGTGACGTAAAAGATTGGTGAAAATAAAAGCCCTATTCTCAAAGTCAATTTTATCAGAAAAGAAACCCCCCCCAAAAAAAAATTAAGAAATGAAAAGAAAGAAAAGGAAATAGCCCATGGAAATATATGAATTTTGAAATTAAGAAAATTCATGAAAACCCAGATTAAGAATAGTCCAATTTAAAGCGTATTTTTGTCAGAAAATCGTACGCATAATGGACTTGATCCAACAATGCATTAGCAACGATATTCGCGTTTCAAAGCCCAAACTAGACCAAAAGTCCGGAAGATGGACATTCTTCCCTCAGCTGAATAAAATTACCTTGCAACGACTAAATAAGTCGAGCATTTAGTCCGCCTTTAAGGGGCTATCACACTGGGCTATTTTTTCCTCCGACGTCCTACCTCCATTTGAATAATTAGATTATGACTTTGCTTACAGAAATCTAAATTTCTCTAAGAACACTTCAACTGTATATCAAACATTCGTATAGGTTTACAATCATTCAACCCTTTCGTCATTAGTTGCCCTAGCGGTGAAAAATGTAACTACGACATTGAAAATTTCGTCTGCAATCAGGCGCGTTTAAGATCATGATATTCGGATAAAATCAAGACTATAGAATGTTAGAAACGTGGATCTCAGTGTTCTAACTTCTAAGTTATATTTCACACATGAAATAACAAAAAATAAAGAAATGCAAAACCTTCTCAGTTGGCCTTTAAGGTGTTATTACACTGGATTTCCACGGGGTTCACCAGCGTCGACCATTGAGAATTCATTTGAGTAAAAAAGACTCAAGTTAAACATCTGATTTTTCAAATCTCCAAATATCAAATGATCTTTCTGTCATATATAGCAAAGTTGAATGATATACGAATGTTTGACATACAGTTGAAGTGTTCTTAGAGAAATTTAGATTTCTGTAAGCAAATTCATAGTCTAGTTATTCAAATGGAGGCTGAATGTCGGAGAAAAAATAGCCCAGTGTGATAGCCCCATAAAGGCGGACTAAATGGTCGACTAATTTAGTCGTTGCCAGGGGATTTTATTCAGCTGAGGGAAGAATGTCCATCTTCCGGTCCTTTGGTCTAGTTTGGGCTTTGAAACGCGAATATCGTTGCTTGTGCATTTTTGGATCAAGTCCATTATGCATAGATTTTCTGACGAAAATACGCTTTGAATTAGGTTATTCTTAATTTGGGCTTTCAAGAATTTTCTTAATATCAAAATTCATATATTTCCATGGGCTATTTCATTTTCTTTTCATTTCTTTATTTCTTTCTGGGTTTTCTAATAAAATCCGCGTTCAGAATGGGGCTTTTATTTCCTCCAATCTTTTACGTCACTGGGCATTTTGTACCATGCAGGACGAGTCCTCCATTGTGGACAGCAGTGAGGCTTCCAGAACAAAGGGCCTCTTGACTCTGGAGTCACTCTTGATGACTTCCGGTCAGCCTTGTCTTCGGCACTGGATGGAGTTCGTCTCCAGCTTGCCTGCCGTCCCGAAATGGCTTCACCGCCTGCTTTCCGAAGATTCTTGGAGGATCCCCTGCAGTTCATGGCGTCGCAATGGAAACCACTTCCGCAGTTTTCACAGCTCTTGAGGGAGTCCAAGAGATCAAGTGGTGGGCATCTGTCTTCGGCAATCTTGGGCTCGCTTGAATCGTCACTGCCACTTCTACAGTTGACGGAGCCACATTGGCACCCAGTGCCATTGCCTGGAATAGGCTGAAGATCTTCTTGCAACGCATCTATTTCGTGAATACGAAGATGCGTTGCTTGTGGCTCGTCGGTCTTGTTATTCGTATCCTTTTGGGGACTTGAAATTCCATCTTCAAAGGGTCTGAGAGTGACCCTCTCCTCTGCCGAAGCAGTGCCAGAGAACCTTCTCCTCGTCTCCGGTTGAGTACGAGGAGGCATTCGTCTCCATTCGGGCACTGCTTGGCTTTCGGCGATCTTATCCTCTGGGCGGCTCCTTGTGGGAAGTCTTCTTCGCCAGGACGGGATGATTGGCTTGAGGCAAGAACTCCTCCATGAAAGGGCGTCGACGGTCATTCTTGTTGCGGACACAAACCAAGTCTCCAGCCAACGAAGACTTTAGCCTCAATTCATTTTTTTCACATCTTAGTTTGTTATTAATCAATTAGGTGCTTACTGGTTTTTCGTTCTGCACCTAATCAAAATTTCTCTAAGAGGAATAAGTTTCAGTTGTGGCTTAGAGTGAAGGATGTTTTGAGAGTCTCCTAGGATCTCAAGAACAGCAAGAACAGGGAAGAAAGTATGAGGAAGTAAGAAAGAAAAATACTAGAGAGGAGTATGAAAATATATACAAGCCAGTAAAATCTATTTTATTGATGTTCCCTTATACGTGGCTATATATTTATATATGTATATATATATATATATATATATATATATATTCATATATATATATATACATATATATATAATTATATATATATGTACATATACATATACATATATATACATATACACACACACACACACACACACACACACACACATATATATATATATATATATATATATATATATATATATATATATATATATATATATATATATATATGATTTAGTACACACACATGCGCCCACATAAAAAAGCAAACACACACACACACACACACACACACACACACACACACACACACACACACACACACACACACACACACACACACACACACACACACACACACACACACACACACACACAGACACACACACACACACACACACACACACACACACACACACACACACACACACACACACACACACACACAATAAAGAAATAAGGAAAATACTAGATACAGAATCAATGAGTAACCTTCGAGACTGGATTTAGTACTCACATCGGAACACGAAATTGTAGACAGAATAGAATACAAAACATCATTAGGAAAGAGTGACCATGTAACAATAGAATTGGAATTAAAAGAGCAAATGGACCTAAGAAGAAATGAGAAACATAGAATAGGAAGCCCAATATATAGCAAAACGAATTTTGAGAAACTTAAAGAACTTTTTTCGAAATGCAAACGGGGAAAAATTCCTTAGTGAAACAAGGATGGAAGAGAAATGGAATATACTAAAGGAAATTTATAATAAGGGTGTGATCAAATATATGTTCCACAACAAAAGCAAGAAAGAATATACATAAAAATTGGTGCAACAAAAAATGTAGTGAAGCCAAAGATAAAAGAGACAGCCTGGAAAAATGAAAAAAGAGCAAATGGCAAACATACATCAAACTAAGAAACGATTATATAAAAATACCCAGGAGGAAAAGAGAAATTATAAATAGGAAATTATAGAAAAATGTAAGGATCACCCAAAGCTATTTTACAGATATGTGAATGGTAAACTGAAAAACAAACAAGAAATAGAAAAACTACGCCAAGGAAGTCATGAATACACAAAAGAACAAGAAATGGCAGAAGGTATGAGTGACCACTTCAAATCACCTTTCACAATTGAGAACTCACCTAACTGTGAAGGAATAGAGAAACAGAAATCCCCACAAATGAAGGAAATAACCGTAACAAAAAAGGAAATCAGTGACCAAATAAAAAACCTAGATGTTAGAAAATCGCATGGTCCGGATGGAATTGCAAATTGGATACTGAAGGAATGCGTGGAATAACTAAAAGATAAAATACACACTATAATCAAATGACAAGACTGGAAAAATGCAAACATTGTACCAATATATAAAGGAGGAAGTAAGGAAGATCCAACTAACTACAGACCGGTCTCCCTAACAAGCACAGTAGCTAAAATATGTGAAAAAGTGATTAAAAGTAGATGGGTTAAACATCTGGAAGAAAAATCTATACTAAACCCAAGCCAATTTGGATTTAGACAAGGAAGATCATGTACAACAAATCTAATCTGCTTCTATTCGAGAATAATAGATATAATAGATGAGAGAGATGGATGGGCAGACTGTGCCTATCTAGATCTACAAAAGGCATTTGACAAAGTACCACACAAAAAATTAATAGGAAAATTAGAATCAATAGGTGGCATTGCAGGTAATTTATTAAAATGGATGGAAGACTTCTTGACTGGGAGAAAAATGAGGGTAGTAATTAGAGACAAATACTCGAAATGGGAAGAAATGATAAGTGGTGTTCCACAAGGGTCAGTACTAGCTCCAATCATGTTTGCCATATACGTAAACAACATGGACGAAGGAGTTGAATGTTATATGAATTTCTTCGCAGATGGTGCAAAAATATTAAAGAAAGTATCAATAAATGAGGACTGTGACTCATTATTATCAGACCTGGACACAATCTGGAAATGGACTCAAAAGTGGGAGGTGAACTTTAATATCAAGAAGTGTAGCATGATGGAGTTTGGTAAAAGCAAAAACAGAATTTCAAAAAGTTACAAAATTGGTGAAAATAAAATAAAAAAGTGCACACAGAAAGGGACCTTGGAATGATAATCAGCAATGACATGACACCGGACAGACATATAAACAAAACAGTAGGTGAAACATACAACCTACTAAAGTCAATGAAAGTGGCATTTGAATACTTGGATGAAGAAATGATAAAAAAAAGTATTAGTCACATTGATTAGACCAAAACTGGAATATGCAGCGACACTATGGACACCCAGTAGTAAACAGAATATAAGGAAACTAGAAAGAATACAGAGAGCAACAACAAAATTGGCACCAGCTCTTTCCCAATTAACATACGAACAAAGATTATCGAGACTAGAACTACCAACACTAGAGCAAAGAAGAGAAAGGTGATCTACTGACTATATATAGAATCATGAAAGGAATGGAAATCCTTGACAGAAAAGATTGACTAAAAAATGACAATGGAAAAACTAAAGGTCATGAAAAGAAACTCAAAAAGGACAACTATAGAAGAGATAGGAAAAAGAATAGCTTCCCACACAGAGTGCTGGATATATGGAATAACTTATATGAAAAAACAATGTGTGCAAATACTATTCACGATTTTAGGAATAAACTTGATGCTGAAAGATACAAAGACGGTTTACCACGAGCATAGCTCCCTTCCCGTATAATACAACTTGGCACACACACACACACACACACACACACACACACACACACACACACACACACACACACACACACACACACACACACACACACACACACACACACACACACACACACACACACACACACACACACACACACACACACACTATAGAAGAGATTTGAAAAAGAACAGCTTTCCACACAGAGTAATAGACAGTTGGAACAAGTTAGATGAGAAAGTGGTGTGTGCAAAAACAATACATGAATTTAAAAATAGTTTAGATAAAATGAGATATGAAGACGGGACCCCACGAGCATAGCTCCCCTTCCCGTAAAATACAACTAGGTAAATACAACTAGGTAAATACAGACATTTCGTGTGTTGGCATGGTTTTATCAAGTATTTAGTTCGAAAATGGTTTATTGTGTCGCCGCAAATTGCGACAGTGATTCGACGAAATATTCTGTTTCTGATGGACTTCATTTTCATTCTTTTTCGAAAGCTTGAGGTCACTCACTTAAGTTGTCTAAACGTACACACTGGAGAACGAATTCGAAAGGTAACTGGTTTGCCATGAGAGTGGTAAACTTTTGGAATGCACTCCTAGAGAGTGTGGTGACTGGGGCCTCATTAGCCTCTTTTAAACCTCGTTATGACACACGTAAGACTAATCTAATAACTGGCTAACAAGTCCTAGAGGTGGGGATCACGACAAGAAGATTGTTTCTTATTTCATCTGTTTCTCGATTAGGTAAGCAAAAAGGATTGGATCATTCAGTGCAGACGGCACGAGTCATGGAAGCCTGGATTGAAAGCGAAACATTGTCTGAAACATTTTGAAAAAAAAGTATACTCCGGACCCTGGACTTACCGTTTGGATAGGAATTGGCATGAATCCCATTCTAAAAGATGATGCAATATCGATAACTTTTGTCATTGACAAGACCCCAGGTTCGGCAAGCAAATGCAGTCGAAGGAACCTCTGCCATTGATAAAAGACAACTCCTGGAGGTAGGTGTATCTGTCTGTATCATGTGTATAGGTAGGCCTGTGTTATCTACACTGTCACTGACAAGCATGATTAGACTTGACTAACGATTTTTGGGCTAGGCCTAAGCAGATTAAGGGTACAGTCCTGAAGTAGGCTAGCTAGGCCTGTAGGCCTATGAATATAACCACCCCACTACACCAGGGTGACAGAAATGACCATGATGACAGAGGCTTCCATAATAGGTTTATTAACACGCCTTGTCAATTGGAGTCATCCAAATTAAAGTCTGTTTTTTGAGAGTCAAACAAGTGGAATCCCCCCCCCCTCCATTACCACCACCCCAGCAGGAGTTAAGCCTAATTATCCTTAAGCAGGAGGGAGGAATTCGTATTGATATAGACCTAATGGTTTGTTCAGCTTTTACAAAGTGCCTTTGACGAATATTCACCTTCTGCAAGTACCACTACCAGCGAAATTGAGATGTAATGTGAAAGTGACTATGGTGACAGTGCCAGACATATTATTGACGGCTTCTCTTCCCCCGACAGCAACCACTACCTATGGCAAATGATTTTATAGACATGTCTGTGAGTATCTTTTATGCTAGCCTTCAGCCAAATGATTTCTCTATTCTCTTTGCTACATAGTCCTATTTTATTGTAACTTATCACAGATAAAACAATTTGTAATTCGTGAATCCTGGAAACTTTTGCCTGTAAATATGAAGCTTGGCATCCAAATCCGATAAATCTTCTTCACTCGATGTTAAATCACTTTCGCATCACTGGCCATGTCCAAAAACGTAAACAACAACCTTTACGTCATCAGTTGCCCTAGCGGTGGAAAATGTAACTACGACATTGAACTTTTCGTCTGCAATCAGGTACTTTTAAGATCATGATATCCGGATAAAATCAAGACTATAAAATGTTAGAAACGTGCATTTTAGTGTTCTAACTTGTAAGTTATATTTTCATACATGAAATAACAAAAAATAAAGAAATCCAAAACCTTCTCAGTTGGCCTTAAAGGCGTTATTACACTAGGCTTCCACGGGCATAACCAGGGTTGACGATTGAGAGTTCGTTTGAGTAAAAACGATTTCGGTTATATCTTATTTTTCAAATCTCCAAATATCAAATCATCTTTCTGTCATATATAGCAAAGTTGAATGATTGTAAACCTACACAAATGTTTGACATACAGTTGAAGTGTTCTTAGAAAAAGTTAGATTTCTGAAAGTAAAGTCATAGTCTAGTTATTCAAATGTAGGTTGGATGTCGGAGGAAAAAATAACCCAGTGTGATAGCCCCATAAAGGCGGACTGAATGCTCGACTAATTTAATCGTTGTCAGGTGATTTTATTCAGCTGAGGGAAGAATGTCCATCTTCCGGTCTTTTGGTCTAGTTTGGGCTTTGAAACGCGAATATCGTTGCTAATGCATTTTTGGATCAAGTCCATTACGCATACGACTTTCTGACGAAAATACGATTTAAATTGGGCTGTTCTTAATTTGGGTTTTCATGAATGTTCTTAATTTCAAAATTCATATATTTCCATGAGCTATTTGATTTTCTTTCTTTTCATTTCTTAATTTTTTCTGTGTTTTCTTTTCTAATAAAATCCGCGTTCAGAATAGGGCTTTTATTTTCTCCAACCTTTTACGTCACTGGGCATTTTGTACCATGCAGGACGAGTCCTCCATTGTGGACAGCATTGAGGCTTCCAGAACAAACGGACTCTCGACTCTGGAGTCACTCTTGATAACTTCCAGTCAGCCTGATCTTCGGCACTGGATGGAGTTCGTCTCCAACTTGCCTGCCGTCCCGAAATGGCTTCCCCGTCTGCTCTCCGGAGATCCTTGGAGGATCCCCTGCAATTCACGGCGCCGCAATTGAATCCACTTCCACAGGCTTCATCGCTTCTGAGGGAGTCTAAGAGATCGTCGACCTCTTGGATACGGAGAAGTGGTGGGCATCTATCTTCGCCGATCTTAGGCTCGCTTGAATCGTCACTGCCATTTCTGCAGATGACGGAGCCATATTGGCACCCAGTGCCGTTGCCTTGAACATACCGATGATCTTCTTGCAACGCATCTTTTTCATGATTACGAAGATGCGTTGCTTGGGGCTCGTCGGGCTTGTTATTCGTATCTTTTTGGGGACTTGAAATCCCATCCTCAGAGGGTCTGAGGGTGACCCTCTCCTCTGCCGAAGGAGTGCCAGAGAACCTTCTCCTCGTCTCCGGTTGAGTACGAGGAGGCATTCTTCTCCATTCGGGCACTGCTTGGCTGTCGGGGATCTTCTCCTCTGGGCGGATCCTTGTCGGTTGACTTCTTCGCCAGGACGGGATGATTGTCTGGAGGCAGGAACTCCTCCACGAAAGCGCATTGACGGTCATTATTACTGCGGACACAAACCAAGTCTCCATCCAACGAAGACTTTAGCCTCAATCCATTTTCTTCACATCTTAGTTTTGTTATTAATCAATTGGGTGGTTACTGGTTTTTTGTTCTGCACACAATCAAAATTTCTCTAAGAGGAATAAGTTTCAGTTGTGGCTTAAAGTGAAAGATGTTTTGAGTCTCCTGGGATCTCAAGAACAGCAAGAACAGGGAAGAAGGTATGAGGAAATAAGAAAGAAAAATACTAGAGGGGGGTATGAAAATAGATACAATAAATCAGTTGAATCTATTTTATTGATGTTCCCTTATATATGGCTATATGTATATATATATATATATATATATATGTATATATTTATGTATATATATATATATACATATATATACATATATGTGTGTATATATATATATGTGTGTGTGTGTGTGTGTGTGTGTGTGTGTGTGTGTGTGTGTGTGTGTGTGTGTGTGTGTGTGTGTGTGTGTGTATGTGATTCGTACACACACGCAAACACACACACATGCGCCCACATTAATAAGCAAGCATACAACCACATCATATATATATATATATATATATACGTGTGTTGTGTGTGTGTGTGTATGTCTGTATATTCACCACGGGCTTTGAATCACGTGTTGGACTCGTGATAGACGGCTATTTCCTTCCCGGAAGAGAGCTCAGAGCTCGTATGACCGATCTATGGGTAATGCTGTGACCTTACACGCACACACACACCCAACTTCCCGCCCACGAGAGTTGAAGTAACGATTCGAAGCGCAGTAATACTAAAAATTTATTTCAGGCCTGGGCAGGATTCGAACCCGGACTGCCGTATTGACAGTCAGGGACTACCAACCGCGCCACCGAGTGTGAGTGTGTGTTTGTGTGTGTGTGTGTGTGTGTGTGTGTGTGTGTGTGTGTGTGTGTGTGTGTGTGTGTGTGTCTGTGTATGTGTGTGTGTGTGTGTGTGTGTGTGTGTGTGTGTGTGTGTATGTGTGTGTGTGTGTATGTGTGTATTTGTGTTTTTGCGTTTGTGTGTGTGTGTGTGTGCGCGCGCGCAAAGTACAGTAGCAGCCCCCCTAAAGCATGATTAGACACCCAAAAATGTAATTCCTGACTACGGCCCTGGTCTGTATCATGTGTATACGTAGGCCTGTGCAATCTACACTGTCACTGACAATCGTTAACAAGCATGGTTAGGCTTGACTAACGATTTTTGGGCTAGGCCTAAGCAGATTATGGGTACAATCATGAAATAGGCTAGCGAGGGTGACAGGCATGACCATGATGGCATGGGCTTCCATAATAGGCCTATGACCACGTCTTATCAATTGGAGTCAACCAAATTAAAGTCCCCTCCCCCACCACCACCACTCCATCAGGAGTTAAGCTTAATTATCGTGGACCAGGAGGGAGGAATTCGTACTGATATAGAACCAACTATTTTTTTCAGCTGTTACAAAGTGCCTATGATGAACATTCGCCTTCTGCAGGTACCACTACCAGCGAAATTGAGATGGAATGTGAAAGTGACTATGGTGACAGTGCCAGGCTTCTCTTCACCCACAGCAACCACTACCTATGGCATACAATTTTAGAGACATGTCTGTCAGTATATTTTCCTAGCCTTCCTCTCCCCTTCAGTCAAATGATTTCTCTATTCTCTTAGCTACATAGACCTATTTTATTGTACTTTATCATATATAAAAATGTAATTCATGAATCATTGAAACTTTTGCCTGTAAATATGAAACTTGGCATCCAAATCCGATAAATCTTCACTCGATTATATGTCACTTTCGTATCGCTGGCCATGTCCAAGAACGTAAACAACAAAACTTACGTCATCAGTTGCACTAGCGGTGGAAAATGTTACTACGACATTGAAAATTTCGTCTGCAATCAGGCACATTTAAGATCATGATATTCGGATAAAATCAAGACTATAAAGTGTTAGAAACGTGCATTTTAGTGTTCTAACTTCTAATTTATATTTTCATACATGAAATAACAAAAAATAAAGAAATCCAAAACCCTCTCATTTGGCCTTTAAGCATTTATTACACTAGGCTTCCATGGGCATAACCAGGGTTGACGATTGAGAGTTCGTTTGAGTAAAAAATTACTTCGGTTAAAATATCTTATTTTTCAAATGTCCAAATATCAAATTATCTTTCTGTCATATAGAGCAAAGTTGAATGATTGTAAACCTATACGAATGTTTGACATACAGTTGAAGTGTTCTTAGAGAAATTTAGGTTTCTGTAAGTAATGTCATAGTCTAGTTATTCAAATGGAGGTTGGATGTCGGGAAAAAAAATAGCCCAGTGTCATAGCCCCTTGAAGGCGGACTAAGGGTTGATTCACACTATCGGTCCGGTCGCGCTCCAGTCTCGCTACGCTCTCGGTCCGGTCCAATATTGTCTCATTAATTTCAATGGAAGCATTCACACTGGCGCTCTCGCTCCAGTCTCGCTCCGGTCTCGCTCCGGTCACGGTTCCGTCAAAAGATATTTTTACTGGAGCGAGACTGGACCGTGACCGAACCGTGAGCGCCAGTGTGAACTCAGTTGCCACGGTCCTGCACCTGCCAGGGCTGCCGTTTCGTAGAATTTTGTACCAAATAGCGGCATGTGGCAACTGCACAAGGATATGAGGAAATTTTTTCTACATATCAGCGGGCTGTTCATAACATTTAAAAACTCAAACTTTTGTTTAAAAATCATAGAACTGTTATCAAATAATAAATGGTACATCAAAATATGACTTAATTGGTAATTGTGTTACTTATAAAATATTGTACCCCAAAAGATACGTTTTTACATACATACATATACCAAGGCTTTTTCCCCCTTACCAGGGAGGTAGCCAAAAAAGGACAAGGCATAAAATCCTTCCCACCCATTCCATCCCCGAAAACACTCCACACCCCTCCACCCTCCCTCCCATCTTAGCACCTCCTAGATACGTTTTCACGGTGTAGTAAAAAATATATACGCTAAAGTTTCAGCTTTCTTTTAGCGATAATAATAATAATAAAAAAGAATTTTCATATCTTACTGAATATGTTAGGGCATGGGGGCCTTATATACATTCAAGAATAAAAAAAACTAGAACCAACATTTTGTCAAAGTTTGACAAGTATATCTTGCTATGAAAGTCTGCATACGCCCGAGAAAAATGTATACCCCGGTATGGCAACACTCCCATTCTACACGGCAGTGTAGAAAACGCTGCAGCCCTGCCTACTGCTCCACTCCAGTCGAGATTCAGTCTTCGTTTAAGCAAATAGTGTTTCCTTCTGTCCTACCAAACCATGGATAATCCAAAGAAAACACCACAATGGAATCATGCGAAAGGTAGATAAATGATAAAAATACGTTTTCTTTTTATTTATCACTGATACAATGGCAATGCGCACAGCTAGGATATACATCAGCACCAACTGAATAAGATATAACCTACAAAACTTACTTTAATTTTGTGGTTTCAGATTAAATGCTAATAGAATTAGTCAGAAATGGAAGTATGAGGATCAAATGTCATTTTTGTTTGCATTTATGAAGGACAGAACACGAGTTACATCTCTGCAAAAGGCTGAAAATGAAGCAGAAAATTCAGATAATTCAGAACACGATGGCACACAAGAAAGAGAAGTAAGCGACGAGGCTGTTGGTGTTGCAGAAGACAGCCCTACACTCCCTCAGCAAGAACGTCTCACGCGTAAGAGAAAAACACAGGAAAATAATAGTGCATCTGCTACACTTATTAGGTACTTAGTAGAAAAGAAGAAGGAAGAACATGCCCCAGAAACAATAAATGCTTTCTTTTCATTGATGGCAAATACTGTCAAGAAATTCAGTCCAGCTGATCAACATTATATTAAAACAAAAGTGTTTTTATTAGTAAATGAAATTGAAGGAAAATACATTCATTACCAGAGCGAACAGGCATATGCAAAGAATGTATACCCCCAACCTGCAGCATCACCTGCTTTGTCGCAGTACTCCACTTCATCATCTGCAAGTGCTCAACCCATACAACAATTTCATCAAGCAACACAGTGTCAGGAGCACACCCACGGGGCGCCATCACCTCTGCAGCCTGCATGCACTTCACAGTGGCTTAACCAGCATGATCCTTCTGCTTTCTCTTCATAATTATTGCACAGTCAATGTAATAACAAAAGGAATAATAAATTATGATCATATGTGCCCTTTATCTTGTGTTTGAGTCTTACAGCAAAATAAATCTGAGTCACATCTTTTCTTTACCTTACCTTAGACACACAGCCAGTTTTTCTCTTGGAGTGAGTGCTTCTCTGAATGGTGTGTTTCCTTTTTTCAGGTCATCCTCAATTTTGGATAGTATTTTCTCAAATGTTCCCTTGTTCATTCTGAAATAGCTGTGGAATTTACTCTCGTCATCAATAAGACGAGGATACAGAGTATGAAATTCTCCTTCAGTCTTCCTATCTTGCAACATAGGATGAACCCACAATCTCTTTCTTTTTCTATTTTGTTTTCCTTCTTCTTCTTCATCAAGTGCAATAGCGATTATTGCCAACTCGGCGTCAGAAAAGTCACACATCCTTCATAACTGATATAAGACTTCTACTGGTGTCGAGGGAGGGGGGATGACGGGAACGAGAGCGGACCGATAAATACCTCAGAACCGAGAGTGGAGCGTGACCAGACCGATAGTGTGAATCAACCCTGAATACCTCAGAACCGGAGCGTAGCGAGACTGGAGCGCGACCGGACCGATAGTGTGAATCAACCCTAAATGGTCGACTAATTTAGTCGTTGTCAGGTGATTTTATTCAGCTGAGGGAAGAATGTCCATCTTTCGGTCTTTTGGTCTAGTTTGGGCTTTGAAACGCGAATATCGTTGCTAATACATTTTCGGATCAAGTCCATAATGCATACGATTTTCTGACGAAAATACACTTTAAATTAGGGTATTCTTAATTTGGGCTATCATGAATTTTCTTAATATCAAAATTCATATATTTTGATGGGTTATTTCATTTTCTTTCTTTTCATTTCTTTACTTTTTCTGGGTTTTCTCTTCTAATAAAATCCGCGTTCAGAAAAGGGCTTTTATTTTCTCCAATCTTTTACGTCACTGGGCATTTTGTACCAATCAGGACGAGTCCTCCATTTTGGACAACATAGAGGCTTCCAGAACAAATGGCCTCTGGACTCTGGAGTCACTCGTGATGACTTCCTGTCGGCCAGGTCTTCGGCATTGGATGTAGATCGTCTCCAACTTGCCTGCCATCCCGAAATGGCTTCCCCGTCTGCTTTCCGAAGATCCTTGGAGGATCCCCTGCAGTTCACGGCGCCGCAATTGAATCCACTTCCGCAGGCTTCTTCGCTTTTGATGGAGTCTAAGAGATCGTCGACCTCTTGGATACGGAAAAGTGGTGGGCATCTGTCTTCGCCGATCTTAGGCTCGCGTGAATCGTAACTGCCATTTCTGCAGTTGACGGAGCCACATTGGCACCCAGTGCCGTTGCTTGGAACAGGCCGAAGATCTTCTTGCAACGCATCTTTTTCATGAATACGAAGATGCGTTGCTTGGGGCTCGTCGGTCTTGTTATTCTTATCCTTTTGGGGACTTGAAACCCCATCTTCAAAGGGTCTGAGGGTGACCCTCTCCTGTGCCGAAGCAGTGCCAGAGAACCTTCTCCTCGTCTCCGGTTGAGTACGAGGAGGCATTCTTCTCCATTCGGGCACTGCTTGGCTTCCGGCGATCTTCTCCTCTGGGCAGGTCCTTGTCTGAAGTCTTCTTCGCCAGGACGGAATGATTGGCTTCAGGCAAGAGCTCCTCCATGAAAGCGCATTGACGGTCATTATTACTGCAGCCACAAACCAAGTCTCCATCCAACGAAGACTTTAGCCTCAATCCATTTTCTTCACATCTTAGTTTTGTTATTAATCAATTAGGTGCTTACTGGTTTTTCGTTGTGCACACAATCAAAATTTCTCTAAGAGGAATAAGTTTCAGTTGTGGCTTAACGTGAAGGATGTTTTGAGAGTCTGATCTCAAGAACAGCAGGAACAGTAAAGAAGGTATGAGGAAATAAGAAAGAAAAATACTAGAGAGGGGTATGAAAATAGATACAATAAATCAATTGAATCCATTTTATTGATGTTCCCTTATACATGGCTATATGTGTATGTATATATATATATATATATATACATATATATATATATATATGTATATATATATATATATATATATATATGTATATAT